>NW_017802371.1:0-376519 GCF_000349005.2 Pneumocystis murina B123
CCCTAACCCTAACCCTAACCCTAAAGTGTGAGTGTAGTATCCGTGTTACCCTAACCCTTTGATTCTAAAGATCGGTGACTTGCACAACTGCAAGTTTTTAAATAAACTAATGTCAAATGTCATTGTGGTAATTTTGATTTTAACTTTTTTTCGTAATGTAATTAAGCGAAATGTGTTTTTATAGGGAGAAATATATCAAGACATCATTAGCGATGTTATTCAAGCGTCTCGACATGATTTCGAAGAGTATGGAGTTGATAGTTCAGTTTTAACTCAGTTAAAACAGGTAAGAAATTATAGGTTAGCTCTCAATATATATTTAAGGAAAGAATATATTTTGAAAGAGCTATATACGTTCCATAGAGGGTATTAATAGTGAACAATTATAGATATGGCAAACACGTTTAGCAACAACAAATGTTGCACAGTTTCCTTGGACTGCATCTTTTTTGACAGAAACAATGCCAGTGCCATCAAGAAGGACAGAAGTACCTTTATTAAGTAATCCTGCAATGTCTGCAATGCGTGCAGCACAACAAATTCAACAGTTGGCTCAAGCACGACAAGCGCGATTTTACGGAGGAGAATTTGCGCAAAATAAACATCTTGATCATATTCCACAAACGGATGGAATTGAAGTTGAAACGTGGGCTGCATTGAAAAAAGAAGTCTTTTCAAAGGATTCAATACCAACGACAAAGGTTTTTGGTATTTTTTGATTCTTTGTTGTTAAATTTTTTTCTAGCAAATCGATACTTCACTTAATGAAACACTTCTCCAAATACATAACACTCAAAAAGCCTTTAGGGCTCATGAAAAGGAAGCATTAGGGTTTCAGCAGTCTCTGAAGACGCAGGAAATACAGGGGTCAGATCGGTCTTTTCTTCAAACAGATGGCATGGATTCTGATTCAATCAATTCTGATCTTGACTCCGAAACTAACTCTAACCCAGACGATCTCCCAGAACATGATGATGATGGGCAACTTGTGCTTTGTTTATACGAAAAGGTGCAACGAACGAAAAATAAGTGGAAGTGTGTTCTTAAAGATGGTATTGTTGGTATGGGTGGTAAAGATTATCTTTTTATGAGAGCCAATGTAAGAAAGGTGCCGATTCGGTTGAAGACGGTATTTAATCTTTTCAAGGGAGAATTTGAATGGTGATTTATATTTTTTAAAATTATACATTCGATATTTTAATGGTCTATATCTATATAACAATGGTGAATACGCCATTGTCAATACAAGATTGACTCTGGTTTAAATTGAATGGCTAACGAACGTATTCATATGATTTGAAGATGCCATTACAATGACATATTAACTCTATTATTCAAACAAATGATTGGTATAGGTATAATCATGTATGTTTTCAACGGGTGTGAGATGGTAATGTATAATTAATGGAGTATTATCAGAAATATCGATATCTCCTTTGAACAAGACATTAAAAACGAATTTTCGACCTCGATGAAATTCAGGATACCATATTCGTGCTTCTTCCCACATATGGTCATAGGGAATAGAGTTATGCGCAGAGGGATCGACAGAAAACCATTGAGGTATCATTTCTTCTGACCTGTTAAGGTTAGAAAGTTATAAATATTAAGAACATACTCTATAGGTTTGTCAAGAAATTGTGTAGCTTTATAGACATGAATCTCGGTCACACATGTAGATCTTTCCCATTTTAGAAGAAGTATCGCCATCTTTTCAAGCACTGCATCTTCAATTCCACACTCCTCCTAGATCCTTATTTGTTTTAATTTTATGAAGTAAATAGATCAATACCTTTAATTCTCTTGCAGCACACGCATTAATGGATTCGTTTTCCATTACTTTCCCTCCAAATCCATTCCATCTAATTAATGTTAAAACCGATTTAAATATCAAATAAACATAATAGTGCTTTCCAACACCAAATCCCCGTTTCTTTAGACCAAGTAAAACATGCGTATTTTTTGCGTCATAGGGAATTACGAGTGTGTATTGTTTCGTTTCAATGTGTGGCAATTCACTGCTGCATTTATAAGTAAAAATCGTATTGTTTTTTTCTCACCAATTCATTTCTATTATAGTAATATAAAGAAAAAGTAGGTAATTTTATTTAATAAAACAAGATATCTTATTTTTATAAATTTCAATGAATAATTGCTTAAGAAATTTAAATTTTATCTAATTTATAAAGTGTAAACTCCTTTATAATTTTTTAGCGAAAGAAAAACGCAATCTATATAAAGACATTAATAATTCAAATAAACTAGAATTTTTTTCTTTAAATTAAAGATTAGTTAGATAGTTATTCAATCTTAATTTAGATACATCAATTATAAGTTGAAATATTTCTATTAAATATCTTATTCTTTAATTATTTTTTTTTGAATATTTAAAAGTTTTAGAAAATTTAAAAATATTTTTATATACATTTAGTTTTTATAAATTTTGAAATATCTTAATAAATTTAAAAAAAAATCTTTCAAAATTTCAAAATATTTATTCGAAATACATCTTTTATTCATAAATCATATTTGCGTTTTAATTGAATGCTTTTACATTACATTATAATAATATATAAATAAATCTTAATTGTTTAGACAATAGTTGCCAGGCAACATTTTTTCAAGGAAAGCTTTTCTATAAGAAAAAAATGCCGATTCCTCCTGCTTACCCAGAAACACATTTAAAGAGGTTATTATTTTTTATTTCTTTTTTAGGCACCTGTAGAAATAACGCTTTATAGAATTCAAATTCATTGGAGTGATGGAGTAACTACGGGATATCCACCTCCGTCAAGCTGTGATGCAACGGTTAATGAAGATGGAACTTTTGATTTTTTTCGAAAAATTGCAACAGGAGAAAGTAAAGACCTTCATTGGCGTCGAAAATGCGCTGAATATTTGAGAGAGCAAGCGAAGATTCAAGTGTTTCAAGGTTCTTTTATCAAATTAGTAAAAAAATAAGCTAATTTGACGAAATAGGCATGGATTTTGTTCTTGACGCGTTTCCTAAGAACTATAAGCTTTATGAGCATTGTAAAAGGTATAATGATGCTCGCCAAGAGCGCAGAGATACGTTTCTTTTTGGACATCCTAAAGGGATTCGTTTTCGAAGCCCCGCTGAATTTAGTCCACATCTTTTATGGATTGCACAAAGTAAAACACATGCACGTGGTGAATGTCCTTGCAAATATTGTGGTGACTCGAAATCATGGAATCGAAGAAAGTTGGGTATAGATCAAACTTTGGTTGAATTGAATCATGAAAAATCAGAAAGAGAAGCAGATCTTAATTCAGAAGAGGCTCTTTATAGGCCTGGTGAAGTAGTTTGGATGATCCAAGATAATCCTACTGATGAATGGGTAATCGGAATTATTATAGAACGAACAGCATTGCCTTGTCTTCATTCTGACAGTGTTTTATCTAAAAGCTATAATTATCGTGTCAAAAAAATTAAAACTGAAAAAAAAATTATACAGGTGCCTCAGTGGATGCTTCGGCCTTTGCTTTCAAGATCTGTAAAGGGTATAAAAGATATGGAGGAGCTTTGCGAAACATGGACATTGTTTGATCCTTATATATCTGGTATTTCTCCTAAAATTCATTGTTATAATGGATGTTGGATGGGGCCAGAAAAAGTATGGAAAGGAGATGTGGTTCGATTTAGACAAAGATCAGATAATGAACAGCAATTTTCTATTCCTGATGGTATTCTTATTGTTAACGCAATATATAAAGAAAATAAATCAGGTAATATTTTGGTTTCAGGTAATGTTTGGTATTTTACATCCATTCCATCTCAAATAGATCCCTCTCTTCCTGTACCTCAGAGATTGGCAAAAACTGCTGAAATTTTAGACTTGTATTTGGGATGTAGTAATACAAAAGATTCCGAATTTACATGTGCTTTGATTGAGGTTCAAGGACGTTGGTATGAACCTTGGTTAATGCCCAAAGACACAGTTCTTAGCGAAGTTACATTAAAACGGAGAGTTAATAGTCGAAAGGAAGTATTAATAGATGAATTTAATTCGGATTGTTCATAATTAAAATATTCGTTTGATGTCTAAAAATACGTAGTTTATTAATTAGAATATCATTTCCTGTATATTCATTTGATATTTAATATGGAATTTATATAGTTATGTTCATTAATAGACTTTAAATCTTCAAATTCTATTCTTATATAAATAGTATATGTTCATAAAGCAATATTATATTTGAAATTATCAAAATATCTTAAAATGTGCTTTAATCAATCCTACAATTTAGTAAAATATTAAAACAAATATATTTTTACACATCGTGATTAATATAAATTACAATTAAACAAAGGCAAATAAATGTAAAATAATATCGATTAATATTATATTTTATATTATACAAGTTAAAACTAATTTATAAACTATAATAAATTATGTAACAAAAAAAGATTGACTCTATTATTTACTTGTATAGAATATTTATAATTGTTCTAAGAAATTATATTACGTCAAACTTCTGCTAAGAAAAATCCTCTAAAGACGATGAAATGTTTTGAATATGCAAAGTAGATTCAAGAGAATAAAATGATTTAAAGGCCTTTATTTCATTTCGTTGAAGTGTAGAAAGATTTGTAATTTGAGAATAAGAAATCTGAGTCTGAGGATAATTACCAACATCAAAAGATTCTGATATATCATGAACATTAGAATGTATTTTAGATATATATTCATTTATTGTATTAATATCATTATTTGAAGGTATTTTTTCTGTTGAACTAGAAACAATCATTTTATTAGGAATGTCAGATAAAAGAGTTTCTGGCACGGTTATTTTGTTTTCCTCTACTATATTTTTAGGATTCTGTTGTGCATTTTTCAATTTACGATCACATTTATTACAAATAAAAGGAATGCAATTATCTTCATTAGTTTGCTTTTGTAGATCCAAAAATATCTCATGTGCATTATGTTGGCATTTTACATGTTCCCAAACCATACATTTATCGCAAGAAATCATTAGTTCATCATCCGACTTAGACAATTAATAAAAAAAAGCGAAGATATAAAAACTTACATAATTCTTACCAAATATACCGCAGATACAATCAAAAATCCAATCACTGTTCTCTGTTTTCTTATTTTCTATAGCTTTACGTTTAATTTTTTTAGTACTTTTTCGTAGAATCTGATAATTTTTTAATGAATTTGAGTATGAGTAATTAAAACTAGAAATATCATTTTTTTGATTATCTTCTTTTTGCAAAAATTCTTTTAAAAATTTTTCCTTCTGTTTCCTATCCCTTGTTTCTATGCGTGATCCTCGGTTCTAATAACTATCAATGAATGAAATTAGAAAAAAATATAAAATACATATTCAGTTGAATGCTTTTCTTCCCTTCCTCTTTCTTCTATTAACATAGCCAACTGTTTTTGTTTTAATCTTTTTTCTTCCTGAAGTTTCATAAGCTTTTTTTGTTCTATACGAGTTGATTTTTTTCGATGGATTAATGCTTCTGCTTTCAGTCTTTCACGCTCTTTAAGTTGCCGTTCCTTTTCTTTTTTCTAAAAGACATATAAACTTATATTATATATCTAAATCAACATACGTCTTCATTTTCCTGAAGATATGGAAGAATATTTTTTTGAAGATAATTATGTAATATATACTCGTTTTTGTTTCTTGAATGAGAAATAGAATCTACAAAATTCTTCCAATCATTAAAAGTTACACAAACCTAAAAAACAGATAAGTTTTAAAATAAAAAATATATAAATTTACGTTTTCCCAGTGCCCTATTTGAGGTTTTTGAGGTTTTTCATTATTAATAGCTGAATCTTCGAGAGAGTCAACATCATCATCAACAACAATCCGTTTTCTTTTTCTTTTATATCTCTTATCATTTTCACGTAATTCTTCATTTGAAGAATGAGGGAAAGTATGTAAACATCTATAGAGTCGATTATCATCCAATAAATAATATGTATATCCAACAGAATCACGTCCTATTGGATCTATTCTCTTAATTAAATATTAAAATATGATAAAAAATTAATTAATTTCTATACATACCCAAGATATTTCATCAGACTCTCTTGCACCAACACGTTCTCTAAATTTTTCAGGGTTAAGTAACTGCCATTCACAAAGTTGCAATAAAACTTGAACCTTTAATTCTTACTAAGACAAGTGAAAACAAAATATATCTACCTACTTTTGTAAAAATGTCAAAAGAATCCCATGAATATGGAATTTCTTCATTTCCGTAGGGGTTATCTTCCGGTTTACGAAGAAGAAATTGTTTTCTTGTATAGAAATCAACATTTTCTGCGCTAAATACTATTAAAAATACAAAAAAGGCCGAGAAAGAATACTTAATATGTCTATTAGAAGACAAATATCTTACCAAACCATATCTTATAATAGTTAATGTACGAGGTTCATGAAATCCAAGAAGTTCTTGCTCAAAAAACTTTAAAAAGATAAGCCATTATCAAAAGAAATATCTAATATCCACCTCAATATCAAAATCATCTAATTTTAAGATTTTATAAAAAAGACATAAAAATTGTCCCAATACAGCAAATTCTAACATATTTCGAAGTGCATGAATGATAGAATCAGTATTGCTATCTTTCCTATAGTTCATCTTGAAAAAATGTAGAATTGGTGTATCTTTTGTTAAATTTATTGCTAAATTCTAGTTTTTTAATAAATAATAAATTTCTTAACATAAATTTTTTTTAAAAAAACAAATCAGCTGAAATTCACAATATTCTAGCTTTTTATTAGCATGTTTACAAAAAAATAAGGACCAAGAACATAAACTCGTGGTTTTTTAAATAGTTAATCTTTATATGGGTATATTTTTTTTTAAGCATGTTTGGGGGCTTGGTCTCGATCGAAAACAAAAAAACATTTAAATAGATAAATATGTCATTATTTTAGAATATTACTGTCCAGTTATTGTAAATATAAGTATCAATTATCATCATCCTTATCCTCCCCAAAAATTGATATAAATATATCCATGTCAGGCCTTTCCTTTTCTAATGCTTTATTGGTTGTATCATCTATATTTAAAATTTCCTGTCTTTTTTCAGGGAGAATATATGTTTCGTCTCCCTTTACTTCTCGCATAATATTTTCAACAATAGATACATTAACGAGTTCGTTTTTCGAATCATCATTTATATTAGATACATCTAATTGTTTATCTGGATGTGGATTTCGAACATTAAATCGTTTACAAAGTAATCGTGCAGGATAAAATGTAGTAATTATTCGAGTAAGACTACCAAACATATTCATTTTTGCTGCTTCTTCAGCTGTATTGTTCTTCATTTAATTAGAAAAGTAAAGTTTCCTTAAAAAGAATATATACTTCTTTTGCAGGAATATTTATAATTCCTCCTTTTGAAGAATTATCAACAATTGAAACTGAAGAAAAAGAAGATGAAGATGATGTAAATCTATTTTTCATTATACCGGTCATTGGTTTAAAAATACGCGCAGATTTAGCAAATTCATCCGCTTCTTTTTCATAATCATGAGAAGCTAGGTTCTAAATTTTATTTAATTCTTAAAAATACTTTAATGGAATAAACATACCTCATATGAACCCCGTTGAACAATTCCTGCATGTTCCTGAAGGAATAAAATATATCTTCTTCTTTTGTCTTGATTATCTTCGTAAGGCAAAAATTTATTATTCAAAGCATCAAGAGCCATTTTTTTATCAATTAATGGAATAGACGATTTAGAATCTTCCCGTGTTATCGCACCTTCATTCCGTGCTGGAGGAAGATCTGTTCTTCCTGTTGCTTGAACCATGCGTTCTCGAGCAGATGACGAAAGAAAGTCGAATACCGATTTTCCAGGAAGAGGAGTCTCACCAAGTATAGCACCCCGATCTCTAGGTTGCAAAAAATTTCCAGAAATGACTTTTCTTTCAGAATGAGGTGCACAAGGTACATAATCAGATGGGACTACCGGAGGATCAAACCATGCTTTTTTTTCTATGCGATAAACTTCTGATAATATGAATCCATTCAAAGGCAAAGAACCATCCTGACACCTTCTTACTTCAATACCAACAGTATTTTTTTTTCGAGGAACAAATAAATGTTTTGTTACAGGCTTTAATTTCGTATTAGAAGTGTTTTTTTTTTTTTCTTCATGATCCAATACAGTGTCATATTTAATTTTTGAAGGCCCGAAATCATAGACCTCATAATCATATTCATTATCATCCTCATTTAATACTCCATAACCAAAACTTATTCCCGAAATGCCAAATTTTGGTGTGTTATTATCTGTAATATGCTGTAAACGCTCAATAGCAGGTGCAGGAACATATCCCAAACCATAAAGATCTGTCTTATTCTTAAAGAAATCCATTATAGAATCTTTAGGAGAAAAAAGAAATTCTGATGCATATTCATCATCTGTTTCATCATCATCTAATTTCGATCTTTTTACAAGAGGACCAACACCTTGACCTTCCTTCCAGCCCATTTTTTTTAATAATCTGATGCCAATTGATTCTTTTTTTATTATTAAATCATCTAATATACTCCCCTTTTTTTCTTGGTTTACATCTTCACATCCAATTCCAATAAAATCATCTTTCGTTTTAAGGTGTCTTTCTTCATCCCTCTCAGCGAGATCCTCTGCATCCATATAATCTTCTGCTTTAGATATTTTCAAGATAGCTCTTTCTTTTCGTGAAGAACGAAAAGATTGTGGAGTCCATCCTATTTTTATCTCAATATTAGAATCATATATTCATCAAACATTTACCTTCTTTTGATCCTACTGTATTAAAATATCCAGCAACAAATCCACCAGTAAATGCCCCATGAAGTCGTCTTCTTCCCCGTTCATCTCGTACTTCTTGTCTCCAAATTGGCTCATATTTTCCTTCTTCTATACCATCACTTCCTATAATGCTTGTACCAAAAAATACATAATCTTGCTTATCCTCATCTATACGAGGTTTTTTTCTTGACGATTCCATTATAAAAATGTCTTATGTTTATAATTTATAATATTTTTTAAAATTAATGTGCTCTATTTATTTTTTTAATAAAAATAAACCATAAAAAAACAATATAAATGTTTTTTATAGTTTTCTTAATGAATCCATCGTCAAAGTATAAAAATATAAGCCTTATGGATGATTTATATACATCAGAAACTTTGACGTTAAATCAATTGATCGGACTATAAAGACTAAGACATTAAAAAATTCTAAGAGAAAAAAGATAATAAAATGAAAAAAAAGAATAAAGAACAAAGTTTACAATATGAATAAGTTGGTTTATAATGCTCATTGTGCTCTTATTTAACTTTATACATAAATATATATTCATTTTAACTCATGAATATACAATATTCCGAACATTAATATTTATAAATTTGCGATAATAATTTATATGCAATGCAATTGAATGTTTTCATATAAATTGTCACTTATCTCGCAGAAAGAATACTCAACTCTAGTGTCCAAACCCGACGTGCCCATACTTTAACTTTTTCGATATTTTCATCAATATTTGTGAATTCCATGCTATCCCACCAACATTTTCTCTGCCTCATATTAATAATGGTCTATTAACTTTTTGCCGGCATACTGCAGGTTTTCTCCAGAATAAAAGAAGTTTTTGACATGTATGAATCGATGTTGATTGTCTATCGCTATTTTTTACCTCTGTCAATGCTAAACTAGATATGCACGCCCGAGAAGGCTCCAAGATTCTTCGAGGCCATTTATCGTCCTTTTTAAATCCACTCCCATTTTCAGTTTAATAGTTAACATTGAAGAAAAAAAACTTGCCTTGCACATAACATATCAATTAAATATTGTTCTGAAGTCCCTATACCATCATTGGATTTGATACCCTTTGACCTTAGAAGACCATCAAATACTCCATTAATGTCGACAAGTCGTTTGCCAACTGCTCGTTTTAATGAATACAGATTATCACATGTTGAATCATCCTTTGACTGAGTAATTATATAAAAATCAAGATCCTCCTTAAGCACAATAATCGCCACCTTCCCTGGAAAAGGTATAGTTTGTTCTTCTAACATTTCTCGTTCCATTCGAGATGTAGAAACTGATTCACAAAAGAATTGGATAACATATGATAAAATAGATGAATCATACTATTTGTTTCAATTTAATCCTACATCTATATAATTTTGTGATTATTATCACTTACATCTACACATACAGGCTCTCCTTCTGCCCCTTCATTTGCTATCCATCCATTAGGAAAAAGACACAACAAAATACTCTCCGGAAGAGTAATCAACTCTTCCCGTTCCATTACAAATCGCTTCCCGCGAAGATCTAATGTAATTAATGTCCCCGGTCCCTCTTCTTCATAAATTGATATCTGAGTGGAAACTCCTACGGGCTGTATCGTTTGTGTAATCAAATCATTCATTTTGAGTTTTTTCCTAAAACATCTTATTACAATTGGACTTTTTAGAACCCTTTAAAACCCTTTAAAAACAAATTATCAAACGCAATCAGTATTGAATATAAAACATCTGACTACAAATACAATAATACTTGTTTCTAAAGATTTTAATATCTTAACTTTTTGTATGACCTTTCTCCACACGAAAAAACGTGAAGAGTTAAAAATACAATAAAATATACAAGAAAGTCATGAATACAGTAATGAACATAATAAAACAAGAGACTGAATGACATTATATTGTCTTTTTTAGGATGACAAAGCTGAATTCGTCTTCCTCCGGGAAATACTCATCACCGTCATCAATTTCCAAGGGGGGCAAAATAGTAGGTAAAACAACGGGTTCATCCATTTCTTCATCTTCTATATCATCATCTTTTTCTTTTCCTTGTACTTTTAGTTCTGACTTAGATTTAACCGTTGATTTTTCTAATCCATTAGAATAAGATGTATATTTTGACCTAATTCCATAAATATTATTACTCTCACATGGCTCATCATCTTTTTTTCTTTTTTTAGGACTTAAAATTGCTTCTACCATATTCCAACACTAGGACAAATTAATATCTTAGCAAAAAATCAATATGATATTACCTGATCATAATGCGTCCAGAATGCTCGAGGAACTGTATCATCTACCATTCCCGCTTTCATCCATTTATGACATATTGGGCATTGTGCTTGTACAGATTTGTCTTTAATGACTTCAATATTTTCTGGATAAGGATAAGGATATCCATATTTACGTATTCCATGTTTATATCTTTTATGATACCAAAAAGCAGAACATTTTGTTACATACCAATTTCCAACAGAGAAAATGTCATTTTTGCTATCATCTCCAGTATCATACCCACCTGGGGGACAAAGAGAACAATGTGCTTGTTTTTTACTTCCTTTATAACGATAATATTCGGGATTATAACGATCAATAAATTCAAATTTCGTATTTTGATATGGTCTCTCGTTAGGATCTGAATGAACAAGAAGTTCGCTAGATATTGTATAATGATCTAAAGGTACAATTGGATCAAATAAACTCGATCTATAATAAAATCGATCATCTGCTGGTATTGGCTTAAGTCCTTTATTTCTTAATTGTGGCGCTAAATTTGGTGCTTTCATTTCCGTACTCAATCTTAAATAAATAGCAGGACATTGCATAACAAAATCTTCTTCTTTATAAGTAATCAGTTCCTTAAATTCTTGAGGACAGTTTTCCAAAGCTTTTGTTAACATGGATGGATTAATTCTTTTTTTCGAATTGAGAAATAGAGGAACATCTTTAGAGCCAAAGGGAAGGTTTGGAGGAAGAAATAATAGTTTATTCTTTTGATTATTTTCTTCTTTTGGTTTAGAATCTCGATTCTTAGGTGCCCATTCCCAATTCCAGCATTCTTCATATCCCTTTAAACAATGAACATAAGCAGGTTTCCATGGCAAAACAATAGGAGGTGTATAATTTGATAATGGTTGAAGACATGCAGTAAGAAAATGCTTCCAATCTAGCCCTCGTGCATAATGATTAAGTTTAAATATAACTCTATGAATAGTAAGTATAGAATGCACTTGTTTCATAGAGTATTGAGTTTTTAATGTATTATACGAGCGAATAAAAGATGTAAGTGTTGGATTATCTTGATTTATGTTTTGAGAGATTAAAGGTATTGAAGTAGAAATTAATGTGGAAGGAGTTGATGTTAAATTTTCTGAAGATATCTTCCATAAACAATTTTGAGTTTCTGAAGAATTACTGGAGTTATTGTCTTTAGTGTATTGATAAGAAAAAGTTGGTGAGGATAATGACGCTGGACATATTGTATTGGGTTCCATAAATAATGGTTTCCAGATATTTTCTAAATTATAATGATTAGCTAGACGATTACAAAAGTTTTTTTGAAACTGTTTTGAAGTAGCCTGAAAATCAGAAGATTTTAACATCATGTCAGAATCAAATGCATATTCACTGTTTATCCTTAAATCAGAGAAGCATCTTGGAGAAAAGGCATTGTCTTTGACATTTGTATTAATCATAGATGATATATCAAGCGTTTGATTTTGTGGTTGATTATAAATATTAGAATTTATATTAATAGTAGATAAGTATTTGGAAGTTTGTTGAGGTTCATCATCAGTATTAGATAAAATCTGAGATGATAACATTAAGTTTTGAGTATCCTCCCATATTGATATAAAATTATCATCCGGATTATTAATATTTGTAGTACCATTAAAAACATCAAGATCATTAATATGTTTCTCGGTAGGAACTAATTGTTTATTATCAGATGAGATAAATGTATTAAGCTTTTTTTCATTGAGAAGTAAAGCATTTTCCACTTCATAAAAAGAAGAATCAAGAAAATCGTTTTCAGTTTTTTCTATTGTGTTTAAAAGGGATTTTTGGTTATATTCGAGGTTTATTTCATTAGATGCATATTTTTTATATCCATTCGAATTTCTATATATTCCAAAAGAATTTTTATGGTTTTCAAGCCCGTAATCTACAATATTATTTATATTTTGTATCGATGGAAACATATATTGATCATTTAGAGGTGAAGAATAGGCAAAAGGTATTGCAGAATGTCCATGTTCGTGACTCGATAGCTCATTATAAATAAAACCTGGTTCTTCACTGTTTAAGGATGATGAAAACCACTGATTTTCTTTTTCTCTAATTTCATATAAATCACTTACAAATGCCTCCATCATTTGTTGATCTGTTAATATTGTTTATTTTAATATATCGGATTTTGTTTTTTTTTTTGCTTAACTGTTTTATATCTGAAGGGTCAACACCTAGACAGTTTTTTATTTTCAAAATGCTATTATTATTTATCTATATTTTCTTTGTTTCCCATATGTTTTTTCTTTGTATTTCCAAAAATGTTCAAGATTTTTTTAATAGATTTATCTAGGAACAAGAAGTTCCTCTATTACTCTTACTTAACTTTATTAATTTTATATTTCTACTTTTATTACAAACCTTATAATATAATTTTTAGAGAGACTTTTAGATTTTAAAACCTTATCGTTATCGCTTAAGATTTACGATAATAATAGGGTTCAATATATTTGCTTGAATTAATCAATAAAAACTATAAATAAATAAACATATGCAAATTAAAAATACTAGGTTAGATGTATATTTAAAAGAGAATAAAAATATTAAAAAAATTATATTTAAAAGTTAAATATATATCTTGACAATAATTTAGATCAAGTATATAAAAAATACTGTTTATGTTTATAAACAAAACATGATTCTACATAATTATACACAAAAAAAAAGATATTTAAATTCATATAACCAGAGTAATTTGTTTTTATAAAAAATATTAAACCCAAATTAATCTATAGATATCTAAAAAAAAAGAAATTGTAAATCAATCAATTAAATCTTTAAAGCCAAAAGCTATTATTAAGCTTAGGAGTTCTAAGTTTTTCTGATAATTAATAATAAGTATTTCAATATTTTTAAAAAATATTTTGATCACTATTTATATTATTAAATATTTAAACTTAAAATGAATTCCATAGACATTTTCGGATATTGAACGTTTAAATGTTCTATCTATAAAAAATTCATTCCCCAGATTTAAGCCATTCTCCAAATTTTTCTAATCTAGCTTGTTCATCTGCATCATCTGTATTTTTATTGCTACTTTTTCGATATCGAACTTTACCATCATAGATTTCTGCACTTACTATTTTCCCTCCAAAGTAACGACCATTCATTGTCTTCATGTTATAAATATTTAAATATAAGAGCAGCCATAATAAATTTTTATACCTTAACACATACTAATGCACTTTCCTCATCAGAAAATCGTACACTGACAACCCCATCTGGCTCTAAATCGAATAAAACTATATTTGTAACATTTCCTATTTTGGAACATTCTTCAAGAATATCTTGTTTAAGATCTATTATAAGAGTGATATCCTCCTATAAATATATTCAACAATGTTTTATGTGCAATATCTTCTTTACTTCAAGCTCTTTCAATGTAAACATATGCTTTAAAATAACAACTTTCGACCATCTTCCAGAAGTAGTAGTAGTATCATCATCCCATTCTGATATCTTACTTTCAAATATGTTAATAAAATAATAGTTGATATATTTTAAAAAATATACTTATTCAATTTTTTCATTTTCTGTTGCAATTTTCGTTTCTCATTAGAAGATCGTTTCACTGGATTGTTTTGAGATTTTTTATATGACGTATCTGCCTAAAATAATAAGGAAAAATATTATATAAAGAGATATTACCTCTTGTACTTTTATTTTTTGGCCATGTCTATCTTCTAGGCGTAAATACGTATCATCTAAAAGCTGAATAGCAAGTTTAACACTTTCTTCTCTGAAAAATACTACTACTGCATCACCCTTTGGTTCACCTTGCTCATTTAGATAAATTTTAATTCTGGGCTTGCCTGTATCAATATTTTCACTAATTAAGCCACATTTTGAAAACGTTTCTTTTATTTCATCTTCTGTTACATCCGGAGGAAGATTAGAGACATAGACTGCTGTGTTCTTCGAAGTTCCTAGATTTTTTTTTTTTGAAGATAAATATTCATCTTTTCCTTTTTCATCCATCTAAATAAAAACAATAAAGAATTTCAATAGCATATTAAGAAAAAATATACCCTCTTCCTATTTTTTTTTCGTATATCTATTGGAATTGTTTCATCTACTCCTTCAACAGAGTAAGCATTTTGTTGAAGACGTATTAATTCTTCATCCATCTAAAACATATTATTAAAACATCAAAGTATTAAAAACGTCTTCATGCACAGATAAAACCCAAATACGCCGCTGTTCATCATATTCATATTCATTCCCATCTTTATCTTCATATGTCCATCGGTTCTTGCGAATATCAAACTCCATTGTTTGATCAGCAGGAAAACCATATATAGGTGTTTTATTATTTTCATTGGAATCAATACCACTTTTATATGTATCGCTTGAACAGTTTATTTCCATATATTATTTAGTTATAGAAGGATTAAAATATGTTTTTAATTTGTTTTTATAGAATCGCAAATTTTTTAGAAAAAAGTTCAAAATGATGCGAAAAGATAAAAAAAGTAGAAAACGACAAGAACATGTCTTGAATATGCTTCCAAGGGTATTTTTAATTTTGTTTTATTTTTTTGAGTGAAAAAGCTTAAAAAATTAGAAAAAATTTTATAGACAAAGAGCACATTCTAATGTATTTTCAGATCATATTTTAGATTAGTAAGTTAAAGAAATATGAATAAAAAATCAGAAAATAAATATAAAGTCCAGCTAATCCTTCTATGATGGACTGGTCGGTTCATTTTCCAGATATTGATAAAAATAAAAAAGTTGAGATTTTAGATGTTGGGTGTGGGTTTGGAGGATTATTAATTGCACTTTCAACCCTTTATTCAGATACTTTGATTTTAGGTATATTCTTATTTGTTAATTTTTTTTCTCATAATAGTAGGGGTGGAAATTCGTATGCAAGTAACACAATATGTTCATGATAAAATTATTGCATTAAGACATCAATTTTCTGAAAATAAAGCATATCGTAATATTTCTGTTATACGTACCAACGCAATGAAGTTTTTACCAAATTTTTTTTATCGGCATCAAGTATATTATTTCATTTTTTTTATTATTGTTTTAATTATTTAAGCTTTCAAAAATGTTTTTTTGTTTTCCAGATCCGCATTTTAAAAAATCTAAACATAAGGCAAGGATTATAACGTAATATACGTATATATATTTATTTATTTTATATAATAACATTAATAGATTTACACTTCTCACTGAATATGCTTTCATTCTTCAGCCTCAGGGCATTCTCTACACAATTACAGATGTAGAAGATCTTCATCATTGGATGGTAGCTCATTTAGATTATCATCCATTGTTTCAACGTTTATCTCAACAAGAACTTCATTTGGATCCTTGTATTTCTGTTATGACATCTCAAACTGAAGAAGCAAAAAAAGTATCTAGAAACAATGGTCAAAAATTCATAGCTTGTTATAAGAGATTAGACGATATTTATTGACTTTTATGTATAATATTTTAAAAATGTATTTTTATATATATTAAATCCGTTAATCGACTATACTGGCCATCAGCTTCAAATCTAAAAAAAATTGAAGCTGTTAATTATATTTTATGTTGTCAGCTGAGGGCATATCAGTAAGGTCCACGCTTGTATATATTATAAGCTCAATTTTAATTGGACGAATTTTTCGTTTTTTTTCTCTATATCAAATTTTTATTTTAAGTGTCGTTTATTTTATTTTATTTATAATATCAGTTTTTTATGTGGCTTTCAAGTACCTTGGGCGATCCATGCCTAACGATTATGCAAATGTTCCAGGGCCTTTGGTCTTTGCGAAGTTGTCAGATTGGATAAAAGCTATTAAAGCATATGAAAAAGAAGCATCTTTAGATAAACAGTGTTTTCCACTTCATGAATCTTTGCTTATTTCAGAGGAACTTAATAAGATAATTGATCTCATTATTCGGGATTTTGTTGTAAAATGGTATAAGGAAATTGCTCCACAAGGTGTTTTCCCTGTTATAATTGAAAAAAACATTCGATATTCCTTGATACAACTTAGAAATCGGGTGAAGACCATAGATATAGAAGATATTATTGTTCGAAGAATTATACCTATCATCACAGCGCATATTGCAGAATGTAGAGCTGCAGATTTGAAAGTACAGAATCTTGGTCTTAAACAAAATCTTACAGATCTAACAGAATTGAATCTTGCTGTAGCAAAAAAATATAATAATGGAAAGCTTCATCCAGCTGTAACATTTTCTCATTCAGGAAGTATAATGTGCCAGAAAGATCATCTTAGAAAATTAGTTGGGCAATTTATTAGATTTATATTACCCGAATCTGAAATGAATAGTAAGGTTGTTTTTTCTTTGATTCGAGAAATTGTTTCATGTGGGGTTTTGTCACCCATTATAGACTTATTAACAGATCCTGACATACTGAACCAATTAATAGTGACTATTGTAAGATTTATATAAAATATATTTCAAATTTGATAACATTATACATAGACTAGTTCTATAATACAAGAACGAAAGAAGATTAGACGCATTAGAGATGTTGTTAAGAAACATTCGTTGTACGAGAAAATGGAAAGACAAAGATATACACCTAAATTTCCATTAAACAATGAAAAAATGTTTGAAAAATATATATATTTTATAAAACAATGCAATAATTTGTCAGACCTAAGAAAAATGCGAAATGATCTTATTTTAGAGAATCATAAATTTCAATCAAAAATATGTATATTTTTTCTAAAAAAAAATCAAGTTAACTAATTTGTTAAGATTCTAATAAATATAATTATGAAAATGATCAACATATTGATCATGTCTTAGCTAAATTTCAAAAAAGCAAGTATTTTATAGAAAAACAAATAAGAATATTAACAGGAAATATAAACATTGATGTTTAATTTATATAAATTTCTTTTCTATTATTAATTTTTTATAGTATTCAGATTTTATAATGCAAACTCCGGAAGTTTTATTTGCTCAAAAAGATATTAAATTAATAGAGATATTGCATAATGTTTCGGGTCTATCTTATTTTATGGTAGGATATACTTATTGTAAAAAAAGTTACTAATTTTGAAGGAATTTATGGATCAAAAAAATAGAATAGTTTTGGTTCAGTTTTGGCTTGTTGTAAATGGTCTTAACAATCCTTCTGATCATGATATTTCCTCAAAAAATGATCCATTAGGAGTAATATCTACTTTTCCTGAAAATCTTGACGTAAGATTATCATATAAGGAAGATATTTCTACAATTTTTGAGACATATTTTTCAGAAAATCTTCTAAATATATCTGAAGAAAACAAAAATGTTATTAAAGAGTTTATCGAATCATCAGATATACCTGAGAAATATCATAACGCTAAAGAAGCTTTGTTTAAAATACAGAATGAGGTCTTTGAAATTATGCGAGAAGAGGATCTTCCGGGTTTTGTAAAAAGTGAAATTTTTTTAAAATATTTAACTACAATGGCTGAAGAAACATCCAAAAATTTTAAAGATAATTTTCAAAATCAAATACTTAATAATATAGCAAATAAGACTACTATTTTATCTGAATCTATTCCAGAGCATAATTCTAACCCTATTTTGAATATTTCTTCTATTCAAAGCTCTAAAAAAGAATCCAGTAATAGTAATGAGATCGATTTTGATATTTTACAAGAAGTTGAAACTGCGTTAAATAACATTATAGATAATGATGATGATGATGAACAAAATAAATATGAAATAAGTTCAAATATTGACTGTATATTAGACACATCATCAGAGAGATGTAGTAGTTATTTAAAAAAAACGTTAACAGTACCATCAGATTCAGGTTCTAATGGTTTCTCATATTCAGCAAATAAAAAAGTTCGTATGCCATTATTTGAGGAGCCTGAGCAGTTTGATATAGATACATCTTTTGATAATCAAAATATTGATATGGATTTAACTGATGCAGATATACATCATGCTTCTTCTGGTGATTTAACTCTCTCTGAAGCAATTGATAATATTTCTATGGAAATTAATAGTTTAGAAGCTGAGGAATCTGTTCTCAGTTCTCTTATAAAAAAAGCAGAGCTTACTAATAGCATTTCTGAGCTTAGGATATTTAGAAAATCAATTAAAACTATCCAATCAGAACTTCGTCGCAAAAGATATCAAAGACAGCAGTACATGATTCAGGAGAATGATAACTTACTTTATGTTAGTTTTTTTTTTTTATAATTTTAATTTTAATTTTCATAGGGAAGATCAAAAATATCTATACCTGCTGTAACGATAGGATTAGGAATGGATGGGTCTCAGTATACTTTATATATAATAGAAATACAGAAGTTCGACTCTTCTAAAGTTGTTACTTCAGGGTGGATTCTTGGACGTCGTTATAGTGAATTTTTTCATCTTCATCAAAGATTAAAAATGTATTTTCCAAAAGTACGGAATATTGATCTTCCAAAGAAAAGTGTAGTTTTAAAGATGCAGAAATCATTTGTTGAGGGAAGAAGAATTATGCTCGAAAAATATCTTCAGGTGGAAGATAATATATTTTATTAAAGTATTAATTTTGATAGACTTTATTACAAATTCCTGAAGTTTGTTCATCAAAAGAATTGCGTATATTTTTATCTCAGCAGAACTCTACGTTACCATCATTACAGAAAAATTCTGATCTAATATCATATTCTGATCCACGAGAAATTGTTGGATATATTTTTAAATACCTTTCTGAAGATATGGAGGATACTTCGCCTAATTCCGCTTTTATTGATAATTTCCCTGAAACTAATCTTAATATATTAAATACTATAACATCTAAAGAGAATATCGAGTCTTCTGTTACACGACAGCCACAAAATTTGAAAGGTTTAGAAAATGATGTAACTGCATTTACAAAACCAATATGCGATTTGTTTTTAGAAGTTTTTGACCTCAGAAAGTCTAACAATTGGCTAAAGGGCCGTGCAATTATTATAATATTGCAACAATTATTGGGAGGAACTATTGAGAGGTATTCTTTATTTATCGAACTGTATTTTTATTTATCAATAATTAGAAAAGTTCGTGAAACTTTGCGGAATGCTTTTGGAGAGCAATCCATTTTGAATATACTTCAAGCATTAAAAGATACTTTATGGCCAAATGGAATATTGATAAAAAATCGGCCTTTAAGATCCTATGAAGAAAAAACTAAAACAAGAGTTGAGGCCAGTTTCTTGTTTTCTGCTATATTTCCCGGTTTGGTTTTTATTTTATGTAATTTTATTATACTGATACATCTAAGTTTATTTACCAGATATTGCACCCAAAAAAATATTTAACATGTTGCAAAATCCTTTATTAAATTCGCATTTAATATTTAATATTTTTGATGAGATTGTTGAGATTATTTTTCCAGAAATAAGACAAACGTAAAATAATATATTACAAAGTATATATAAATATTATTTCTTCTTTTAAATGACAAATATTTGGAAATTTTATTTTATTTTTTAATTTAATTATTAAAATGATTTTTGATATTAAACTAAATTACATGTTTTCTTATTTATAAAATATTCAGTTTTGTATATAATAAAATAGTTGGGAATTGCATAGTATTTTTAGAGAATTTTTTAACCCTTGATGTTATTTTTAAATCATATTATGTTTTGATATAGGGTAACAATTTTAATTGGAAATAATAAGCTTTTATCAAATATAAAATGAGTTTTACGTTATTTATTATTCATATTTTTATAACATTACTCTATCCTTTTCTTTATACTCAAATATTATAAAATTATATTTATTGTATTTTAACAGGACAGTTTAACAATTTTTAATAGATAATTGTCTATATATAAAAATTTTTTATAATAATACACGTTTAATCTTAGAGTATTTTGTACTTGCTTTTATTATGACAACGGTTACTATAGAAACTCACAAGAGCCCTTGTGTAACTTATCGCCTTGACAACCTAAGACTTAGACAAGAACGGGGCTTTTAACAAGTGCATAAAATCTATAAGATTTAAAAATAGACTCTATTCTATTGTATTTATCATACATAGACTGTAGAACTTCATTTATGTTATTTATAAGCAACAAGAATGGGTAATAATAGTGACCGATGTGATAACAAGTGGATATCTTTGACAAATAGATCTAATCCTCCATGGAAAAGTTTAAGCACAGTAATAAGTATATATAATAAAGCAATCATCTTAACTTTAGAATTAGGTCGCATATACTAGTATGGCAGTAATAGCAGCAACTACGGGATATGTATTTGTGCGTCCAGCTAGAAAACCGGTGAATCTATCTAAAACAGTTACTCATATGCCGTTAGAACAAGGACAGAATATAGTGTTGGACACTGCAGCAGAAAAGCCACAGAAACGCCTACTTGAAGAGTCTTGGAGGAGTATTTCGTTGACTTCATTACCAACCTTATCCATGGAATTTCATTCAGTACCTAGCATTTCTTTACGTAAATGGAGTAAAAAACATGCTCTTCGACACAGAGAATGGGAATCAAGTTTGTCTAAAGGATATGATGTTACACATACATCAATTTGGAAACCATATTTTGGACCTTTTAAAGCACGAAAAAAATTCTTTTCTAAATCTTCAAAATTTATGGTTCGTCAATTATATCCTTTTAAGTCCAAACGTCCAGCAGTTTCTCTTGTACCTATGCAAGATGTAGACAGTCAACTTTCTTCGTCAATTTTTAGTATGGATAGTATATGCGATTTTTCGAATGATAGCATGTTTTTTTCGGATCCAGAATTTGTTTCATATAAGTATTCAGCATCTCCATCTATTAAGCCTTTATTTCTTATGAAAGATATTCCTTTAAATGTGTATTCTATGCCTGAATCTGAAAAAAGGCTGTTTAATAAAGACATTTATCCAGGCAAAAAATGCAATGTTCGGGTTGACCAAATTTTTGATGTTATTAACCCATTAAGCAAACTTATGCTTGATGATAGAGAAATTTATGAGTTGCGAAAATCATCTAATAAGCAATTATTTTCCACAACTAGTGGTTTCTCGGATGAAAATTTCCTTGATAAAGTAGAATTGTTGAACAATAAAGCTAAAAAGAGTATTGATAATGCATCAAATGATATTTTATGGGATAATTTTAATGAGGTTGAATATACTGATCAGAAAAAAATTTATGAATCTTCTACACCTACAAATATTTTTTTAATGAATGAAAGAGTACCGAATTTTTATTCACAGTATAATGAATTTCAATGGAATGATGAATATACAAAAAAGGGTCTGATATATATCTATATATATATTTGATTTTTCTAATTTCTTTTATAGAATCAAATGAAGCATGGGACGATGATTTTGACACAGAACTTATTGTACCAATTGATATTGCTGAAAGACAAGATACTATTAAAAGCCATCTTGGGAGTATACGAAAATTTGCATCATTAATTGAGGGTTTAAATCTTTATTTTTAATTAGAAAAATTTGTAATAATTTTTAGATTTGAAAGATTTAAGGAGAATTGCTCAAAAAGAAGGGGATAACGATGAAATATGGCCAGAAGTTGAGGCAATTATTGCATTAGGAACTCTAGAAAACGATGTACCGGATATGCATGAAGAAAATTTGAATAATTCTACCGTTAACCAGAAACAAAATATGCTTAGAGAAGTTATTATGAGGGCTTTAGGAAAACAATTTCCCACGGGAGAGAGGATTGGTTTGGATCCTGATAATTTACCTGGTTTTGTTAATTATGCTAATTCATTAAAAGAAAGATGCCAAGGAATTATTGATCCTATTCATCATACACTTTCCAATATTAATCGCCAAAATGTATAAAATTAACCATGTATTTTTTTAATAAATCATATTATGGATTGTGCATCTTTAATTCTTTTTTTAAAAAATTTCTATATCTACCTTTTTAGTTCCATGTATATTTTTAAGATGATATTATAGACCATTAATTCTTTTTTTCCTAATCTTATAAGCTTATTTTATTATCTAATCTAGTTATCTTTGTAAAGTAACGATAAAAATCATTCATATTAATAAGGATTTAAAAACTTTTAGAACGTTTAAATTTCTAAAAAAAACGTTTAAAAGAAATAAAAAAATTATTAAGAAAATATACTTAGTCTAGTGGTATTTGTATTTATTCTTAAGAAACAAAGATTAATTCTTATTTAGTCTTGAACAATGAGTAATCAACGTACTCTGGAAACACAACATGAAGATATGATTGTAATATAGCTTTTTAAAATATTATTTATTAATCGGTTTTCTAACATAGCATGATGCTGTTCTGGATTATTATGGGAGACGCTTAGCAACATGTTCTTCTGATAAATCTATTAGGATTTTTGAGATTGATGGTGATCAACAACGACTTGTAGAAACATTAAGAGGGTAATAAGGATATATAGTTTTTTTTCGAAAATGTTAATTCTTTATAGTCATGATGGTCCAGTTTGGAATGTTTCATGGGCACATCCTAAATTTGGAGTAATTTTGGCTTCTGGCGGATATGATGGTCGTGTTATTATTTGGAAAGAAATAAATAATCTATGGAGTAAACTTGCAGAACACACATTTCATCAAGCGTCAGGTATTTCTCGTTTATATTATATTTTTAATACTAAAATTATAGTAAATTCTGTAAGTTGGGCACCTCATGAATTAGGTGCTATACTTGCATGTGGATCTTCAGACCGAAGAGTTTCTGTTCTAGAATTTAAAGATGACGGCACTTGGGATACAAGAACATTTCCTGCACATTCTGTAGGATGTAATGCAGTTTCATGGTCGCCATGTACACCACCTGCATCTCTTATACGAACAGGGAAAGATCAAGATTTAAACTTTTTTAAAAAAATTGTTACAGGAGGTTCAGATAATTTGCTGAAAATATGGAATTTTAGGTACATAATGATGCGTATTGTTTTTAATAGTATTTTAATAAAATAGCAATGAGCAAAATAATTGGGTGATTGAAGAAGTATTAGAGGGGCATACTGATTGGGTAAGAGATGTGGATTGGGCACCTAACATTGGTTTACCAAAATCTTATATTGCATCTGCTTCTCAGGTATTAAACATATTCGTAAGTGTTATTGTTTCATTCTTTAAAGGATAAAACGGTTATTATTTGGACAAAAGAAGGAGATGGTCCATGGAAGAAAACATATTTATCTGATGAGCCATTTTTAGATACCGTATGGCGAGTCAATTGGTCGCTTTTAGGTAATATTCTTGCTGTTAGTTGTGGCGATAATCGTATATATTTATATAAAGAAACACTTAAAGGAACTTTTAAACAAATTAATGAGATTACAGTTTGATTTTTTTAATAAATATATATTGATTTTTTTAATAAATATATATTAATTTTTTTATGATATTATATATATATATATTGATATACCAACGAGATATTCCTATAGTAAAAAAATTAATGCCTTTATGATGGCTGAAAAGCCTTTAATAACTCATGAATATAGACAGATTATTAAGAAGCTTTCATCTAATGGTAATAAGATATTTAAATATTACTGATTTAATATTTATTTAGATAAAAAAACAAGAGATTCAGTAGTTGAGTTATTACCTTCTTTACTTTCTTTAAGGCCTTTAGAATATATTGAGCTTTTGAAGCTTTGGAAAGGGTTATATTATTGTTATATTTGATTTTTTTGTTAATTTTTTATTAATTTTTATAAGGTATGTGGATGTGTGATCGTCCTCTTGCTCAACAAAAACTAGCAAATGACTTTGTAAATTTGATTTTTAAATGTCCTTCAAATAATTCCCTTTTATTTTTAAAGGCATTTTGGGAAACTATTTGCAGGGAATGGAATTTAATAGATTCTTTAAGGTTTTAAAATTTTTATTAAAATTTTTATTTAAGATTCATGTTAGACTGGATAAATTTTACCTTTTGATACGAAAAAATATTGAAGGAGGATTTCGTTTATGTATGTCTTTAAATTGGTCAGAAAAAGTAGTTAATAATTATGTTTTATTACTAGAAGATATTCCTTTAAAGTATATTATTGAAATTATATATCTATACTAATAATTATACAGTCCAACAAATCCTAAGATTCCAAATAGTATTCGTTATCATATTTTAGATGTCTATTTAGATGAACTTGATAAAGTTTTTCCTGTAAAAAGTAAAAATCAAAATTTTCAAATTAAAGTATTTTTGGCACCTTTTCTAAATTTAGTTAAGAAGTCTCCTGATAAATATTTGAAAAAACGAATATCAGAAACTATATTTCTAGATAAACGTATTGAATTATGGAACAATAAAAAGGATGATTATAATTTTGATAATGAAATTTTAGATGTAGATGATAAAAATAATGAAGATGCTTTTGTAGAGGAATGGTATGGATTTGATGACCAATAGTATTTTCAACAAAATAAAGGATCTAATGATTATAATTTAATGTATTTAAATAGTAATAATTATTATATCACTAATATTTAATTATTTATTTAAAATAATTTTAGAAATAAATTATTTGAATATATAGTTGGTGGTACATACTCTACAATATAATGTTTTAATGATTATATATGTCTATTTAATGAAAATTTGTAATTTTGCTAAATATTCGTTTTAAATAAATTTGAAATTATTTAATATTGAATTTTATCATAAATATTAATAAGAAAATATTTGAAATTCTTTAGTTTTTATAAGTTTATTTTAAAATGATTCTTTTTAGTTTTTTCCAAATTTGTAATTATTTGTATAAAATATCTATATAAATATAAAATAAATACTCATTAAAAAACAATTTAATTCATATAATTTATTACAGAGATATATTCCCTATTAATATTTAATAAAAATATTTTAGAACTAATATTTAATTTTTAAAATTTAAAATAAAAGCTAATATTTAACAAATAAGCTTGATAAATAGTAAAGTATAGACAGTATTAAATAAACAAATGATTATACAATGAACTAAATCTATAATTAATTTAATATCAATTTATTAGTTTTTTATATTTTATGATTTTTTATTAATAAGTTCACCAATAGACAAAGCAATTCCTTGTGTTTTTGAACGTATTCTAATATGACCTACAATACATCCATTATCTTGCTTTTCAATACTAACATTCATTAAAGCATCTTCACCAAAAACACTTTTAGCATACAAATTTGCACTAAGAAAACCACAATCTTCTTTAAATAATGTATCTGGGGAAAGACATGCCATATTCGTTTTAGCCATGATCTCGTTTAAAAATTCTTTTAAGCTTTTAGTTATTGATGATATATTTACTTTATTTTCCCATTCAAATTCTGTCCACATACGCCGAAAAAGACTTTCTGAACAATATGAAGGCCGGATATAATCCGCAATATTTATATGAATATCATTAAAAATAACAATATTGGAATCCTGAGGTCCCACGCCATCATATGTACAATTTCCAAATATAATACCAGTGTCTGTAGATAAAACCCTAACAGTTATTTGCACTTTTAAAAAATCATATGGAGCAAGATTATGTATTGAAGGGTGCTCAACAATTTTTAAATCTCCTAATGTTGCAAATTCTATAGAAAGATTTTGTAAAGTTACTGATAATTGGTTTACTAAAAGAATATCTAATATAATATCAAATTGATTAACTTTCATATATGCTTCTGCATATATTGCATCAGAAAATCCAGTAAGTTGAAGAATTTTTCTAGAATTTAATGAAAATAAATTTGTTTCTATTTCACCATTTATCGCTTTAGATATCTCTAATTGTGTCTAATTAAATTAGATTAATCTTAAATACAATTAATATATTCTTACCAAATCTATTCCCGGTATATTTGATTTACTAGCAAGAAGACTAATAGTAATAGCGTCATCAGGTTGCAGAATATCCTTTTCTTTTATTGTATCACATTTTTTCTTCTTATTTTCTTCAATAGATAACAGTTTAACAAAAGCATTTCTAGTATCTTTAAGAAAAATATCCTTTATAGTTAAATTTTTCTGATATTCAATTAAGCTTTTTAGGTAAATTAAAATTTGATCAACAGAATCTTCATCAATATGCACTTTAACATATTTTGACTGGCCTACTCTAATAATTCCAATCATTATAAGCATACCTTCCGCAAGCATGAAATTGAGTTTGGATGTATTTTTTGAAACCTCTGAATAATGCATAATTAGTTTAGCAAGAGTTGATGATAAAACGGATGCAAGGTAATAATCACCATCTAATATCAATGCTAATATTTATATTAGAAAAAAATGACATAAATCAATTATAATATACATCTTAATATGGTTTTATGGAAATTTCTCATGCTTTCATGTCTATCAATTATTCGTGTTTCAGATACCAAAACTGATTCTGTCGCATATGTACCATCAGGCAATACTTTTCGAAAACCAGACAAAGGATTTGATTCTTTATTAATATGTGTATATTGATTGATATCATCCTGAGTTTCTTCGGCGAGCTTTTGTTCAGAAGCAAGAATAGGTATTTCTCCAATGCTATTTCGAATATATTCCCAAGCCTTTTCAATATCTTTTTATATAAGTAAAAGGAAAATAAAAATTTTTTATTAACCTTTTTCATCCACACAATATTGTCCAATGATCCATAAAATACCATAAAATGTTTTTCCAGATTTTATTTCATTTAATTTCAATAATATTTTTTCTATAATTGATTTACGAAATATGGAAAATTTCTCAACTACTTCTCTATCATATTTATCAGAAAAAGTAGTAAACTCCTGAAAATTCTACTTAGCAAATACTACAACATCTATAGCAGAAATGTTGTTAAACTTTCCAATAAATTCTATTAAAACATCTGCAACAATTTCCAAAACTTGTGGATATTTAGTTGTACAAGTATTTAACGAATGAATTAATAATTGTAAATATTCATTCTATTTTAGTTAATACTAATAATTATAGTTTCTGATTATACCTCTTCATGTTCTTGATTAACTGTTTTAATTAATTCTTTTTTTAATAACAACACTACATCTTCAACATTTCTACTGGAAAGCATTTCCATGGAGGTATCTAAAACTTTTTTTCGAATATTGATATCAGAACTATATAAATAAATATTGGAAATATAAATATAAAAAGATAGACTTTGTTAAAATAGAAAGAACATTAATTACAAGATCGTCCAAAATACTACCATTTTCCCTTTTCAGGTCGTCAATTTTTTCTAAAATTATAAATTTAACATTATTATCTGCTTCTTTCACTATGAGATCAATGAACTTTTGAGCAATAGCTAAATTTTATTAAACCATTTAATTTAAAAAATAAATATCTAAAAACCTGTAATAATATCAGAATTGTTAGTAAGAGATGTTAAAGTTGTAGCAGCTTCAAATGCAATTGTATTTGTTCCCGATTCAAGAAGTTCAAATACGAGAGGAAGATATTGCATCTATATAAAAATTAGAAATCACAGATATAAAAAGAAAAAATATAACCTTATTGTTAGGATTTAAGGATGAATCTTTTTTGATGAATTCAATAATAGCAAGCTGCATCAATTCATCCATAGAAGTCACAGTATTCAATTGTTGAGAGAGATATTTCGTTGCTATTTCATGGTCCATCCCAAACAAGCTAATAAAGGCATTACGTTTACATGTTTGATCAGTTTCCTAATATATATTATATTGAAATAAATAATTATAATATTAAAATATACAACTGCAAGAAAACTAAGAATTAAATCCGGTGCATCAGGAATAAGATTTGGGAAATGGCTATAAATAGAAAATATCGCTATAACGGCATTTTTTCTAACATAAGAATGACGATGTTCCTGTATTTCAAATAAATAAAAATAAAAGTTAGATTAACACAAAAATACTAAACACGATCTAGTAGCTGGGAGCAATGGTTCAAGAATATCTGGTTCCCTAAGTTTAGAAATAAACCGTAATGTAACACCACGAATATATTCATTTGGATGTTGAAGATCTCCACGAATAGCGTTACTAGATCTATTTTAACAAATAAAAGTAAATGGCTTTTTTACCAAGCAAGAATCATTTCCTGTTTCATCTTTCCATCTAATTTCTTACATAAATCTATCAAACAAAGTAGAATTAAACAAACCTGGACTATGTTTTAAACAAATTTCCCAATAATAATAAAGAAGCTTTTTTAACGTTTTATTCCGAGATGGTATAATAAAACGAATAACATGCATTAAAAGCTGAGGCATATCATTTCCGTTGCACATAATAACTAAAATTGTTTTCATTGCATCAATTTTTACGTTATCATCTTTTGACTCAAGTGACATTTTTAACTGTTCCAAAGTGGGAGTATCATAAAGATTATCTTGATAAATTAAGGTATATGATGTCATCTTAATTTAACTATCAATAAATATTTTTTAATAACAGATATTGATAAGGTGAAGTGTCTTATAATTTTTTTATAGGTTTTCTGGCTTCGATAGAAGACAACCTCTAAAATTTAAAAAAATATTATGGTATCAGATAAAGAGTCATTTTACTTAAGATATTAGTGAGTTTCATAGAATTATTATTAAATATACTATTTCATTCTTTTATTAATAGATTATATTTATAGTTCAGGACATACAGGACGTTTTGGGCATGAATTTTTAGGTAAAGATAAATTTTATAAGTAAATAAAAAAATTGAATCTTAATTGAGAATTTGATTTTCGTGCTGATGGAATGTCGCGTTATGCAAATAATTCAAATTATAGGAACGATTCATTGATTCGTAAAGAAAGTATAGTTTTTTTTTCTTAAAAATAAAAATTGAAGTATTTTCTTTATGTAGTGTGTGTAAGTCAATCTGTCATATCTGAACTTAAGAGGATTATTAAAGAGAGTGAAATCATGAAGTGCGTTTTTATATTTTTTCTTTCTTAAAATTAATTGAATAAAAAGAGAAAATGATTCAAAATGGCCCAAAAAAGATAAAGATGGAAGACAAGAACTCGAAATACGTCTTGGAAACAATCATATATCATTTGAAGTATATTTTAATTAAGTTAAAAAAAAATCTTATTTTTTTTAGACAGCAAAGATCGGATCATTGGTAGATGTTCAAGAAAGCGAAGATCCTGAAGGATTACGTGTATTTTATTATCTTGTACAAGGTATGTAGATAATTAATTGATAAAAATGATTTTAAATTTTATAGATCTTAAAGCTTTGAGTTTTAGTTTAATTTCTCTGCATTTTAAAATAAGACCTATTTGAAGCCATGCTTTTATATTTTTTTGAATGCAATCTTTTCTAACGAATAATTTTATTAAATTGTATATGTTTATTATTTTATAAAAGACTGCCTATTTATAATAAAAAAGTATTATTTAGAAAATTAATATAAAGTTTTAGGGTATTATTAAAATGTTTTTTATAGAATTTTTAGCGTTTTTTTATTTAAATTCTTAAATTTAAATATTGTTATTTTTGAGGAATTATTAACATACGGTTATATAAAGAATTGTTTAAATGAAAGAATATTAAAAAATCATCAATGAAATACTGTAGATTTCCTCACTGAATTTCTCATGTCAAGAAATATATCCGTATTATTATTATATATTCATGTTGAAGAAGAATAATAAAGAAAATATAAAAAAAGATAAAATAGAGCCTTTAGATGGAGAAATATATGAGGTAAAGTATTTAAAATATAAAGAATTTGTTTTCTAATTTAAAGGTGGAGAAAATATGTGAGGAATTTATACAAGAAGATGTAAGTTTTTTCTTAAAGAAGAAAAAAATTTATAATCAGGGAAATATTCTTTATAGGATATCATGGAAGGGTTATTCAGAAGACTTTGATACATGGGAGCCAATCGAGAATCTAATTGATTGTGAAAATGCTCTTGAAGATTGGAATCGGCTCAAAAATTCTACAGCATTAAAGAAAAAACAAACACTTGTTTCAAATAAATATATAAAAAAAAAAGAAAAAAATTCTGAAGATTTCTATTGTGACGACGAAACTTCTAGCGTATTATTAAAAAAACCTTTCTTTTTAAATAATATATCAAAGTCTGATAAAACAAAAGATATATCTATTAAAAAAAATAAAATCAATAATCCAAATATAAAAAATATTGATAATAAAAAAATATCAGATATTGAAGAGGATAAGAGTTCTTTTGAATCTAATTTAAATGAGGGTATATCTTTTAATACATTAAATTCTCTTGAAAATAATCCATTGGAAACATTTCTTATGGAAAATCCCTCTGTCATTTTTACTAATGAAAAACCACATATTGTTACAAAAGAGGTCGTTTTTTTTTTTATTTATCTTTTTTAATTTTTGTTTAGAAAATATTGCAGTTTAGGAATAAAAAAAAAAGAAAAGGTGCACTTTTATCCAGGTCATTTGTAAGTTCTTTGCAACAAAAATCTAGTCTTTTAAATGAATATTCAAATAATTTTGAATATATTACTAATGATTTGCCTTATATACAAACAAAAGTATTATTTATAATAAAATTATTTATTTTTAAATCTAACAATTTTAAAGGAAAATGTTAAACTCAATGATTTAAATAAATCATCGAATCACATTATCAAAGCTACTCTATTCAAAGGAGATTTTCATAAAAAAAGTTCAAAATCTAAATATATTATTAAATCAAAATTAAATTTTACAAGACCATTATCTGTAAGAAATAATAGAAAGATATTTCTTGAAAAGTTGGATATGTTGCTGGGTCCTCCAGTCTTTCTTATTAATGAAATTGATTCAGATTTATCTCCAATCGATTTTGAATTTATAACTTCTTATAAATATGGTGTAGGTATAGAACCACGAAATCCATTGTTTATTTCCGGATGTAGTTGCCCAAAAGATGGGTGTGATCTTAATAATCCTGGCTCTTGTCAATGCCTTGAGGATTCTAATAATAAAAGTTTTTCTTATGATGAATATGGAAGGGTTCGTCGTAATACTACTTCAATAATATATGAATGTAATGAAAATTGTGACTGTGGAATAAATTGTCCAAATAGAGTAGTTCAGAGAGGACGTAAAATTCCTTTAAATATTTTTAAAACTAAACATAAAGGCTGGGGTAACGTTATTTCTTTTCATTGCATTTTTATTAAATATTTATATAATATTAAGGTTTGCAGTGTCCTCGGTTTATCAAAGAAGGAACATTTATAGGTGTATATCTAGGGGAATTGATATCTCAATCTGAGGCAGAAATACGTGGTAAAAAATATGATCATGTTGGTGTAACATATTTATTTGATCTTGATCTCTTTGAAGATCAGGTTGATGAGTATTACACTATTGATGCACAATATTGTGGAGATGTGACGCGATTCATAAATCATTCATGTGACCCAAATCTTGCTATTTATAGTGTTTTAAGGGATAAAAGCGATTCTAAAATTTATGATTTAGCTTTTTTTGCTATTAAAGACATTCCTGCTTTAGAAGAGCTTTGCTTTGATTATAGTGGAAGAAATAATGAAGATCAATTAGGTTTCATTGGAAATTATTCTAATTCTAAGTATATAAATCTTAAAAATAAGAGGCCTTGCTATTGCGGTTCAGCTAATTGCAGAGGGTGGTTATTTGGATAATCTTTGTTATTTTAAAACATAAAACCTTTAATTTTTACATTTAAGTCTAACATAGGTTTTTTATGATTTTTTAATATAATTAAAATAGTTAGAAAGATATCTAGATATTTCTTTTTATGTATCTATTTGTTATAAAATATTTTATCAAATTTTATGATAAAAAATATTACAAAATTATTTCTTATTAAATCAAAATTGAATTTAATATTTTATTATTTTTTCATATTTTTCTTGATATTTTTAAAATAATTATAAATATGTAATTTAAAACTAAAAAATGATAAAAAAGCTTTTATAAAATATTAAAAAAATCCCAATAAATCATTACTCTTAATATTTTATCTTTGTATATATATAATACTTATTTAAAAGGATAAATATAAAAATCATTTTAAACAAGTTCTATAACTTAAATAAAAATCAATTTTAACATTTTTTTAATAATTAAAAGCAAATATAAACCCAAAAAAATTAAAATATTTTAAGATTACAGAATAAAGCCTTTTTATATTTTTTATAATAACTTAAACTTTATCTCTTAATCTATTATAATTTATTTTTTTTATATTATTCGAAATTGGAGCTAATATATTCCTTAATAACTTTAGTTTCTGATTATCTTGTTTAAATTTATATTTTTCGAATCAAAAAAAAACATTAAAATTTAAAAAACTTTATAATAGATGAATTAAAGCTCTAAGAATAATTAAAAACTTATTGAAAAAATCAAGACTTATAGAAAAACATAAAAATACTAAAGAACTAACAAAAGTTTTTTTTAAGTTAAATATCTAAGTAGAAATTATTAAAAGAATGGGATGTTCATTTAGTAAACATCCTTCTTCATATAGAGGATTCAGAGAGGATTTTCGAGAAACAAGAAATATATATGGGAATTTAAATACTAGAACACATATCCCTACATGTAATTTATGTAGACGTAATATTTTGTATAGTATTTATTGGTTATCTTATAATATATTAGGAAACAACTCTTTAAAAATACCGAGAGTGTGTACTTGGGTTTCTGATCATCCTATTACAATGTCTAATTTAATACGTCGACGAAAAGAATTTTGGGAAACAGCAGCATCATATGGAGGTAATTAAATAGGATTAGAAATATAATCAAGCTTTTAATATAATATAAATAGGTAGTCTTGAGATTTGGAATACTCTTCGACTTGTTCTTGAAACAATACCTGAAAGTCTTACTACAGCTCAAACGATTATTAATACAGCAGGGATTATTCTTCCTACAGGTAATTTATTCAGTTTCTTATCTATATTTTAGACATATAATCCTAAATTATAGGTGATTTAATAGATGGATGTTATGATCAGCGAGGATCTTATTATTTTATTCCTCCTTATATATTTTCTGAACCAACCAACTTAATATCAGAGAATCCAGAACAGTCTAAAAATGATAAATTAAATTCTATTATAGAAAATGAAGAAAATACAAAGTTAAGCGAATCACAGGATTCTCAGATTAAAAATGAACATGTAAACGAGATTATTGTTAGATTATCAGATACATCTAAAGATATTTTAATAAAAATTGATTCTAAAAATTCTATAGCAGATATGAAACAGCATGTTGCAAAAATTGCAGGTATTAAAAAACCTATGCATTTTTTTCTTTTGGGTAAAATGTTATCGGACGAGAAATCTTTGATTGATCAAGGCTGGAAAGAAGGAAGAGTTGTTCAAGCTTTAATTTTAGGATAATATATATGACACATTAAAATATTTTATCTTACAAATGCCTTTATTTAAGGATTTATTATCATTTTATAGACATTAACTTTATTAAATTTGCAAATACAGAATATTATCTTACAATTTTATTTATGTAAATGTTCTAATATTACTTGATATTATTTTTGTGATTCAGGATTATCTTCATTACTATTGTCTACGAAAATATACTAAGTTTAGACTTTATATCTTAAAAACTCTCAAATTTTATCAGGAAACAAAAACGTTTATTTTTCAAATATGTAATAAATTTAGATTATTTTGTTTTGAAAAAAGCTAATTATATTAAACTCATTATATAATTTAAACAAATAAAGCTATATTTCTATGTTTGATATATTACACTATGAATTTTAATATTTATTAAATTTATAATAAAATTATTTTAAAAAATCTTAAAAATAAATATTACATTAATTTATATATAACATTATGTATATATTTATACTATTTAACATAACTTAAAAATATCTGAATCTACAATCAATCAAAATATAAATTATATAAATCAAATATTTTATCTCTAAAATATACATTTTTATATACAAAAAAATTATTTATATGTATTATAGGAAGATAATTATGTTTTTATATAAAGATGTTTCAAACTGAAATAAAGTTTTATAATTTTAATATCTTAAATATAAAAAAAAATATATTTTTCAAAAACTTATAATTTTTTCATAAAAATATCAAAGCAAATTTATTTTAAACACAAATTCTTAATAAATCTCTTAAAAGTAATATTTTCAAATAATTACAAAAGAATTTATATTTTTTAACAAAAAAAACTTTTAATTTATGAAATAATATCAAACTTATATTATCAATATTTCTTTATTTAAAACTTATTTATATGTCAGATACAATTGGAGATAGAATTTCATTTGAAGGCAATTGTTGTACAATAAAATATATTGGTCCTGTTAAAGGCGTAGAAGGACAATGGCTTGGTGTTGAATGGGATGACCCATCACGTGGGAAACATAATGGGACATATCTTGGAGAAAATTATTTTAAGTGTAGGTATATTACTTTTTTTTTCTTTAAATATACCAGCAGTTTATAAGAAAAGAAAATTCGGGGTCTTTTATAAGACAAAATAGACCTAGAGATATTAAAAAAACATTTGTTGACGCTTTTATTGATAAATATGGAGATAGAAATGTTGAAGAATATATAAATTTTGATATAAAATCAAAAAATACGAATATTAATCCAAAAATCCAAGAGATATATCATCCAAAAAACATTCAAAAGTATTGTTTAACACATACGTATATATATATATATATTAAATATCTTAGAAAACTTCCAAAGCGTTATATCGTTACTTTAGATCATATGGCTATATCAGAACTAGGAAATATAGGTGAAATAAAAAAAAAATGTTCAGGTAATTTAAAGTTTTAATAAAAAATTTCTAAAACTATAAGATATATTGGAAATTGATCTCTCTGGAAATCTTTTAAACTGGAAAACAGTTATTTTAATAATTAAAGAGCTTCCAAATTTAAGTTCGTTAAAGCTTAAGTAAAATACTTTATTTATATATGTTTTATTTATTTATATAGTTACAATCAACTCGGTACTTCAGAATTGATTCTTTCTAATAATTTTAAATTTTCCAATCTGAAAACACTTATTCTTAATAAGACATATTTAAAAATTAAAGAGGCATAATAATAATTAATTTTTTGCACAAACTAAATTAATATCAAGATAAAAAAACTATGCATCTCTTTTGAAAATTTAGAGGAGCTTCAAATAAGTCATAATCTTTTAACATTAAAAACAAATAACGATTTCCACTTTTCTGATACCATTCCTCATCTTAAAAAAATCTTTTTGAATGACAATAAAATATCATGTTTTGAAACAGTTACTAGAATTTTTGGAAAATTAGAAAAGTAATTATTATACAATATATTCTTTTACTAATCAAAATAAGGCTTGTTTTTTTATCATTAGCATCAAATCAAATAAATACTATCAACATAATTCCAAATACATTTATATCCTTAAAATATCTTGACATCTCTAAAAACAATATATCTGAGCAAACTTCTCTTAATAATTTAAATATATTACATTCTTTAGTGTCTCTGAGATTTACTGATAATCCTTTACTTAAAGGTTTTATTTAGTATTTTATGTTATGTTTTATAAACTTATATTTTAGAGTTCAAAAGTAACCCTAGCACTTTTATCATTCCAAGATTGAGAAATGTTATGATAATAAATGGTACTAAAGTAGTTAATCTATTTTATTCTCGATAATCTATTTATTATAATCAATAGATCACTCAAGAAGAAAGACAAAATGCAGAATTATATTATTTATCTACCATTGAAAAAGAAATAAAATCAGGAAAAATAAGTAATTATTCCGATTTAATTAAAGAGCATCCTCAATGGAGGGAATTACAGAAAAGTTTTTCATAGTAAATAATAATTCCTGACTAATACAATATAGAATATGAAAAAGAAAATCCTATATTCAACACAGAAAAAAATTTAACTGAAAAAATCATAGAAAATAAGCTTATTGGTAAGATATGTTCGCCTTTTTATTTAACTTATAAAACAGAGTTATATATTATATTTGAAAAAGAAATAATAAAAAAAAAATTTATTTCATCCATGAATATTCGATCTTTTAGATCTTTTTGTGCGAAATTTTTCAAAATCAATCCTTTTGATTTCACAATTTCATATCTAGAAGGATCATATAAAATAATTTATATAGACGATGATTCAAAATTACTTTCTTTTTATAATCTAACTTCAGGAGAAACAATATATATAAAACAAAATAAACCAGAAAACTATACACAACAGTAGCATATTATATATATACTAAGGATATATATAATTATATTGACAATTTATATTTTTCATTAAAATTTCGAAATCTAAAAAATTATTTTTAAATATTATTTTATCAATCATTTTTTTAAAAAATATGCCTCCTAAAAAGCAAGATATTCTTAATTTTATCACGAAATACTAACACTAAAGCTAGACAAGCATCAGAAGAAAATAAAATATTTTTAGGACATCCTGGTAATAATCTTAAGAGTGGTATTGTTGGATTAGCCAATGTTGGTAAGTTAATCTTAAATCAATACTATTTTTAATACTTTTTTAGGGAAAAGTACATTATTTCAAGGTTATTATAGAATTGAAGCTTGATAAAAAAAGTATAATTAATTTTTAGTAATAACTAAATCAAATCTTGGGAATCCAGCAAACTGTTCGTAATTTTATAGGAAATATTTATTAAAACTAATATTATTTTTAGTTCCATACGCAACTATTGATCCAGAAGAAGCACGAGTTGCTGTTCCAGATGAAAATTTTGATTGGCTTTGCAATTTATATAATCCTTTATCTAAAATACCAGCTTTTCTTACAATATTCGACATTGCTGGTTTAACTAAAGGCGCGAGTACAGGAGAAGGGCTTGGCAATGCATTTTTAAGTCATATTAGAGCGGTTGACGCCATTTTTCATTTAGTTCGTAGGTTTTCTTTGTATACTCGTTTAAAAATGTTAATTATTCAAGGTGCATTTGATGATACAGAAATCATTCATATTGAGGGTGATGTTGATCCATGTCGGGATCTTCAGATTGTACATGACGAATTATTAATTAAAGATACTGAATTTGTCAATAAACATTTAGAAGGACTAAAAAGAATAACAAGCAGAGGAGGGCAATCTCTCGAACTTAAAGCAAATAAAGAGAAACAGGCGGTTGTTGAGAAAGTTCTGTATCAACTTGAAACGGAAAAGAAGGAAGTACGGAAATGTACTTGGACTAATAAAGAGGTTAGCATTTAAAGTTTTTAAATAATCTCATAAAACGCACTTCTTTTTATTTAATTATATAGCTTATTAATATTTGAAAATAATTAGGATATAAAACAAAAATATTATATACTTATTTTTATATTAATACTAATTTTTTTTAGATTGAAATAATAAATTCATTGTTTCTATTAACGGCAAAACCCGTTATTTATCTTGTTAACTTAAGTGAAAAAGACTATCTTCGACAAAAAAACAAATGGCTTCCTAAAATAGTTACTTGGGTAAATAATAATAGTCCTGGAGATATTATTGTACGATTTTTTTCAAATATTTTTTATAGCTAAAATGAAAAAGATTCCTATTTCTGTTATTTTTGAAAAGCGTTTATCGCAAATGACAGATAGCGAAGCTCTAGAAGAATGTAAACGACTTGGAACTAAATCAATACTTCCCAAAATTGTTACTACTGGGTATGATTTTTTATATTTAATACTGATAATTAAATTGCTATTTTTTAGCTACTCTAGTTTAAATTTGATGCATTATTTTACATGTGGTTCAGATGAAGTACGTGCATGGGTTAGTAAACTATCTATATAGACTTATTTTTTTAAAATATATTTTAGACTATTAGAAAGGAGACCAAGGCACCTGCAGCTGCAGGAGTTATTCATTCAGGTTTTTTCTTTTTCTGTTCTATTTATAATTGATTTTTTTGGAAAGATTTTGAAAAAAATTTTGTAGTTGGGGAAATAATGAAATTTAATGATTTAAAAGAATTAGGGTCAGAAGCTGCTGTTAAAGCAGCAGGAAAATATATGATAAAAGGTAATAAGATACTCGGAAAAATATAAGTTTATTTAAATATATTAAGGAAAAGATTATATTGTGGAAGAAAATGATATAATATATTGGAAAGCAGGAAAAAAATAACCTGATCCTAAAATCTATTAAATATTATTATATTGTTGTCAAATAAAAGCAATCTATGAAGCCATAGTATTTTTATATAAATAATTTAATATATAACATTGATACGTATATTTTCAATATTATTAAAACAATATTTTTATAAACTAAACATTATAAAAGTATAAATATTATTTCAAGGCCCAATAATTATTCATGACAAATAATATAATAAAAATCTCTAGGTATAAAGTATTTAAAGGTAATTTTATGTATGACATAATGGGCAATACTTTAAATAATTATTGATAATTGAAGCAGTTGTGCTTTTTATTCCAATACCAATGTTAGTTTCTTTAAAAACTTTAATAGCCAATAATGCTTCTTCATTTTTCTCTAATATGCAATCTATATGATATAAATGTTTGCAAAAAAATATGATGCCTAAAATATATTAATTTATTTTATTTATTTATAAAAAACACTTTCCATCTTTTGTCATGTATCTATTACATATATGACATTTTTGAAGTTTAACTAAGAATCTTAAGATAATTAAAAAAATATTTTTGAAATACCGTTTACCAAAATCCCACGCTTTTGATTTTGGAAAAAATCCTTATATAAATCAGATACTTCCATAGAAGTAATATTATATGCACAATTCATTAAAGTCATCTATACAAGAATAAAAAAAAAATCATAAATTATTTTATCTAACTTGTAATTCGTATTCTTTTAGAATTTTTAATAATGATTTTTTAAGACAAGGGATGACAAGGCCTTCAGGAATACGTTTAATAAGTTTAATAGGATTAATAACCTCTCCTGCATTTTCCAATAAACGAGATATATATACTATTTAATTAATATTTCATAATATATATATATATATCTATACTTGGATTATTTAGAGAATAAACAATTAAATCTTCCCATAAATCTTCATCCGTTTGTATTTTTGCAAATTCTATAGCCTATAAAAGTAATTCTTCTTTATTACTAATTTTCCTTAAAATTTATACCTGATCAATATCATTCAATTTTTCAATAATTAACATTAAAGCTTTTTTATTGTCACCCATTCTTCCAAGTATAAAAACTTGTTCAGGAATATATTCACGCAAATTACAAATATTAAATGCCTATATAAAAATTAATCAAATAAAACTATTTAGATGCTAAAAACTTTTTCCAATGAATATGTAAAACTTGTCTGAAGAAATTCCATCAAAATACAGCGATCATATTCTGCATATAATTCAACCTGCAAATCCCCAAATTCAGAAGCAAGGTGACTATCAAAAACAAAAATAGCCCGAAGATAATAATATTGAAAAATATGATATCCTTTTAATTGATTTACGACTTTATATACCTTAAATAATAAATAAAAACTATAAAATACAGAAAATCTCACTGGAATTAAATGTGAATATTCAACCAAAAAGCTAATTACTTTATTATTTAGCATTTTTTCCGAAGAACATTCAATTCTATCAGAAAAAAAATCAAGTTGAAACAATAAAAGTATATCATCTTCGATACTATTAAAAAGACGATATTGCTTGATTAGATCAATAGTCTCAGAACTTCTAAGACGGAGATAAAAATATAAAGCATTTTCTGGAGAACCTTTTTTTATATACCTATAAAATATTAAAATATATTCAAAAGTAAAGAAATCCTTAACAAATATGCAAGACATTCCATTAAAATGGTCTCCTCTTTCTTCTTCCACCTGTCTTCTATTATAAAAATAACATTGTCTATATTATATATTTCACAAGGCCAAGTCTTTAATATATCAAGTAATAATGTTTGGTTAAAAACAAGATAATAAGCAAGAATTGTTTCATAAATTGACATACCTAATTGTGGATTATCTGTTGGAATATATTGAGTAATAAACTTAGAACATTAAAATAAAGCCTTTAAATAGAATTCATTTACTTGTAAATGCCCGCTTTCTGCAAAATTAAGAATCCATTTCTCCCATAAATCTACATCTTTTTCAAAAATATCACAACATATAGAAGATATTTTATCATATTCATCTATAATTAAATAAATAATAAAAATTAAAGAATTCAAAAAAAACCATTTTTAACTAAATACTCCAAATAAGCAAGATTAACATCTCTTAAAGTAACACCTTCAATCGGTGCTTCTAATTTCTTCATAATTCTAATAGCCTTTTCATAATATTCATACTTAATAAGCCATAAAAGGTGATCTTTTAGTTCTCTTTTCTTAGCTATTATTCCATCACTAGGCCCTATTACATAAATATGTTCTTTTTTCAAACATAAGCGAAGACTAAAATCATTGGCTTGATAGTTAGAATATCCTTCAAGATTTAAAGCATCTCCAGATATTTCTTCATTTTTTGAATTAATAAGTCTTAATTCTGGACGTTCAACAATCTACGAAAGTCAAAAAATATAGAAAATCTGTATAGTTAATACAGGTTTAGATGTAATCTCCGAATCTATAAGAGTATTTATGTCAAAGATAAATGCAAGAACTAATAATTTATCTCCAAATTTCGCAATTCCTGATACTATATAATCAAGTTTTAATCTAAAAAAAATCAATTACAAAAATAATTTACAAAATACCTACATTAATGATATTTCACTATAAGGTAATCGATGATTAAGATCAGGAAACTAATATAATGAAAAGAAATTAGAAATTAAAAAAATAAAACCTTTATTGTAGCAACAATTACATAATTAGCCCAGCCTATAAGCAAAGTATCAAATGATGACCATACTAGTCTACATCGAAAAAGATCTGGCCTCGGGCTATCTGCCATTCTTTCAATAAAAGAAATTCTTTGAGAAAATATAGTGCTGTATATTTTTACACCCTTTAAAAAATTAAAATTAAAAATAAATTAAAAATAGATTGTAAATGAATTATAAATACCATATCATTTGCCCAGGCTATTAAATCTTTATGCCACTGGATTTCATAAATAGGTCCTTCATCACAATGTAAAACTGTGTCTTTATTTCCTAACCAGCCTGTTATATATTATTTATTATAGTCATAAGAATTCAAGAAGTTCCTTTTTCGTTCATTATAAGTTGTTGAGCCATTCCACCGGATACAATTCGAAAACTTTGAGAATAATTTGGATCAATAGCTACTGATTTCATAGGACGACGATAATTATAAAGGACAATGTTATTATTCGATCTTATACATAAACCTATATTTCCTTTACTTATTAAAGAAAAAATATATTGTATTTATATTAAACCATCTATAGAAGCTGTTGCAATATATTCTCCAGTACTATCGATTGATATATCTGTAACAGATGCAGAATGAATATGATTCTTAGATAATTTATCGTTTTCCATATCAATAATATAAAGATAACCATTATGTGATCCAAGAACCTTAATAATTATTCATATATGATAAAAACATATTTTTAAAATACTAATATATTTGATAACACTTCAAATGTACTAATAAAATCATTAGAAAATATTTCTGTTACCACCCCAGAAAAACGTGTATATTTTAAACGTGGTTCACCATTAACTTCATCTATAAAATCATCCATTTTGTTTTAGTGTAAAAACATGATTCATCATAGCCATAGGGTTAGGTCTATAAGACTTGTATTTTATATTTAATCTTTAAATATTGATTTTTTGATATATTGTAGTTTTTCAATCTATTTATATTTTTAGAGTTGCCTTTTTTTTTAACTATAAGACTAAAAAATTATTGATATTTACCAAGTTTTCTAACAAAATAATGCACTCAAGAATTCTAAATCTTTAAGTACTCTTAACAAGTTAATATAATTCTATTTTTTAAAAAACATTAAATAATTTTTCTTGATATATGTAAAAGTAGAAAAATAATAGAAAAAAATTGAAGTATGAAAATTAAAGTTATAAAAGTGCCTAGCAATCAACTTATATGTAAAATACATGTACTCTAAGATTAATACAAGCAAAATAATTTTGAATATAAGAGTTATTTTATGGTTTTATAGTAAAATAATCTTAAATAGAACAAATGTAAGGAAATAGTTAATATATTGCAAAAAATTGAAAAAAAGCATATATTTTAAAGATTTTGAATCATAAAATAAAGATGTTCTGTATAAAAATACAATAAAAGAAAAATATTAAAATTAAATATAATAAATAGTATAGATCTTTAAAAAAAGATCTATAAAAAATATAATAACCCTATTTTTTATAATATTAATTTAGACAAACACTAGTTCTTAACGAGTTATACTTTGAATTTTAGCTTGTCTAGTTTAAATAAAATTTCGTTAAATATTTTTAATATTAAGATAACTTATGAGAGAAAACATTGTTCTTCAATTTGGAAAATATTCTAATTATTTAGGGACTCATTTTTGGAACGCTCAAGATACATATTTTAAACAAAGTGCTGATGAATTATTAATTGATCATCATATCATGTATAGATTAAATAGTACTAATCGAAGAAAAGAGATATTTACACCCAGAGTTCTTATTTATGATTTAAGAAATGGTTTTGGGAATCTTAGTAAATATAGTGAGTCTTATCAGTTGAATAGTGAAGATATAGAAGGGTAATTTTTTTACCTTTTTATCTATGATTTTTAATATTATTGAGGGAAAAAAATGGATTAACTACAGAAATATATGAAATTGAAAAATATCCTATTCATCCTTTTCAATTTTCTTTTATGAATTCTAAATCAGAAGCTATTTTATCATCAGAAACAATTACTTCATGGTCTGATTATAATATGGTAAAATATCATTCTCATTCCTTATACCAGCTACTTCAATATGATATTTATGATAAAAGTTTTAATCCCTTTTATACTTTTGATCAGGGAAAAGAACTTTTTTATGATATATCAAAGGAAAATGATATATTTGAATCACATTTCCGGCCTTTTCTTGAAGAATGTGATAATATTCAAGGAATAACTGTTTTTACTGAAATTAATAGCGGGTGGGGTGGTTTTTCAAGTTCATTTCTTGATTCTATTAGAGATGAAATACCTAAACTTTGTATATGGACTTTTTCTATAGATGCAGAAATAGACAATGATATTCAGGCATTATTATCGATACATGATACTTCTTCAATTTTCTCTATTATAAATAAAAAATCTGGTTATTATCATGAAAAATTTGATCTAAACTCTTTATGGCATACTTCAGCTTTTCAGTCCTCTGCAATTGAATCATTATTAATTCCATGTCATTCTAATGTTAATTTCATGTCTATGAGTGATTTAACATCTTTAATGAATATTTATTCTGATAGAAAAATATCATATTTAAAAATAAAATTGGAAAACTCTATGCTAGGTTGGCTAGGTTTAAAATTGGAAAATTCAATAGAAAGTTCTTTGGAAATATTTAGAGGCGATAAAAATCAAGAGGCCATATCTACAATAAAAAATTTTTCTATATCAACAACGTAAACTTCTTTTATTATTTATATTTTATAATTTTCTTTTAGATATTATCATTCTACAACGCTTCCTTCTCCAAAATCTTTCCCTAAAATTTTTGATTCATTAAAATTATCTTGTGAGGCTTTATCATCTTCTTTGGATACTAAATCTTTTTTATCTTCTAAAAAAAAAAACTATATTTATAAAAATAAATCCAAAACATGCGATAGAGAAGATATAATTAATAGTTTAGATGACCTAATTACAATTTATAGCAATGAATGAAAAAACCTGGACAATTATATAAATAGATTAAGCAAATAATTAAAATAACTTAAAGAAATCAAATAATACTAAAATAAGCATTATAATATATATTAATTAAAGATATGATGTCATAGAAAACAAAACATGTAATAAAAGTTTATTTGTATTTAAAAATATTACGTTATATACTAGAATTTAGAATATTAATATAAAAATTAATATCACAATTTCAGAAGATGAGATTTTAACACTTTTGCATTGTTTTTATGAAAAATAAAGTTATTGAAAACAAATGGAATAAGAATTTAATTAGTAAAATTTTATAAATATAAATTATAAATAACTCTTATTGAAAATAATATATACTTTTTTATCAAAAAAACTATTTTCTACTGACACCAACAGTTTTTCCTCTTCTACCAGTTGTTTTAGTATGCTAAAATACAAGTATTAATAAGTAAAAAAAAAAATACAAATAATACCTGTCCTCTCACTCTTAATCCCCAAAAATGTCTCAAACCCCTATGAACTTTAATTTTCTTCAATCTCTCTAAATCTTCACGAAGCTTATTATCTAATTGATTTGCAAGTACTTGAGAATTCTTTCCATCTGTAATAGCACGTTGAGAATTAAGAAACCAAGGAGGAATTTTATATGCCAAAGGGTTTTGAATAATAGTAACAATCCTTTCAAGCTCTTCTACTGTAAGTTCACCTGCTCTTTAACTTTTTTTTAACAAATCTTAATTTTTAACTCCAAATATTCAATACCTTTTACTCAAATCAATATCCGCCTTCTTACAAACAAGATTTGCATAACGGCGTCCCACTCCTTTAATTTGCGTCTGTTTTTAATAAAAAAAAGTATGAAAAAAACAAAAATAACAATATTACCAAGGCAAACATAATTTTTACTCGTCCATCAACATTTGTATTTAAAAGACGAAGAATGTGCTGAAACGTACCTTGCTGTTGAACAACAAGAGACTAATGTTAATATTAGCTATTTATATTTCAGTTTTTCTTAATTTTTATACACACCATTTTTAACTTTTTTAACTTTCTTTTAAACGTCGGAGTAAAAAAGTTAAGATTTTTATAAAAAAATGTAAGAATTAATTTAAGATTAAAATTTGTTTTTAATTTTTGCTTAATTTTTTAATATTATTAAGGAATTTCTTATTTATATTATATTTTTCTTAATAAAACACAAAGAATCATATATTTTTATTTAAATAAAGTGAATTATTAAAAAGATTTTAAATAAGTCTTAGGAATATATAGATTATTAAAGAAAAAACTAGAAATAAGTGTTTTGTTGTCATAATTTTCAGAATAATGGATGAAGATGAAGAACAAGTTATTGCTGATACATTAGAAGCATTTAAAAGATATGGAGAAATTATGGAATTGAAAATTAATATACGCCGGAATGTATTTAGATCACTGAAAAAAGAAGATCAAATGCAGTTGGTTGAATTTGAAGAACATTTAAATAAAATAGAAGAAGCGGTTAAGATTAATTGTAAACTGGCAAATGATATAGAAAAAATCGGAAGAAGTCAATTTCTTTCAGGAAAAAAATATAAAGAATCTCGGTCGTTAAAAATGGGGTTTGTTTATGTATATTTTATTATGGAGTTTAATATTAGATTTAAGTTATATGGATAAAGTATTAACAACGATAAAACAATTTTGGCGTGATTGGAGTAAAGATGGAATGGCTGAAAGGGATAAATCATATAAACCTATTATTGATGAAATAGAATTAAAATTTATGGATATTCCTATTAATGATAGGTGGGAAATTATTTTTTTTATTTTTTATAAAATAAATATATTAGGAAAAAAATAAATATTTTAGTTCCAGGTGCTGGTTTAGGTAGACTTCCTTTTGATATAGCATTGAAAGGTATTGTTTTCTTGATTTTTTTATGAAGTTTAATTTTATTATAGGATTTTCGGTTCAAGGAAATGAATTTTCTTACTTTATGCTTATTTCGTCTTTTTTTCTTTTTAATTATTTAGAATCCAGCAATAAATATTTCTTATTTCCTTTTATTCATACTTTTTCAAATCACCGGACAAATGAAGATTTACTTTATAAGTGTACTATTCCCGACATCAATCCTAGATCTGTTATTTTTTCTGGTTCAAATTTTTCTACATCAATTGGTGAATTTACTGAAGTTTATTCTCAAAGAAGTATGGAGTCATTTTTTGATGTAATTGCCACATGTTTTTTTATTGATACTGCACCAAATATTATTTCTTATATTAAAACTATTTGGCATTCATTAAAACCTGGAGGATTTTGGATAAATTTAGGACCTCTTCTTTGGCATTATGAGAAAGATGCATGTGAAAAAGAATCATCTGAAGATAATATTCCAGCTTGTAGTATTGAGCTAACTCTTGAAACACTTATTCAATTAATAAAAAATTCCGGATTTGAAATAGATGTATGTTTTTTATTAAATATTTTATAGTTTTTAAATTCGATAGAAAAGAGAAACAATTAATACTACATATGTTGGGAATCCATGTTCTATGTTAAAATATATTTATGAATCAGAAGTATATTAATGTTTTTATGCATTTGCTTATATTAATATTTTATTAGTTTTGGGTCGCAAAGAAGAAAGATATATAATTATTATAAGTGTATAATTGTTATTAAATGGAAAAAATATTTCTATAATTTTATGAATTTAAGCTAAATAATATTCATAAATTTAACGGGACTCATTTCTTAAAATCATTATATCATTAGATATATGTTTTTTACATATATCTAATTGAGTTTAATTTCATATATTCTTTATTTACTAAAGAAACTTATGAATTTAAAATTTTTTAAAAGGCTATGAGATAAAGATCAAAAAGGGCTATAGTTTTAAATGATACCAATCTTATGGTACCTTAGTCGCATATGCTTTACCTATAATTCGACTAAAAAGTCATTGAATAGATAAAATCTTCTATAAAAAAAAAAGATTAAGCACGAATAGAAACGGCAGATTCTATTTTAACTGCTTTATCAGGAGATTCGGAAATGTTCTAGCGTCTATTAATCTTCATAAATATTATAAATTTAAAACAAACATCTTTTTTTTCATCAGACTGCAACTTTCTTTTCTTAATTTTTTTTAAAGTTCGAACTGGTCGCTGTTCTCCTTCTACAAAAACATTATCTGGCAAATCAAAACTAAAAAATGTCAGTTCTATATAAGAAAAAATCCAACTAACTTCCTAATATGTTTGATAACAACATTCATAGTTTCGATATTATATTTATCCCATTTTCTACACATTTCATAAAATTCTTGAGATGGCCAAGAAATATCTAGTTTTTTAGAACCTAGGTAATACGCTTAAATAATAAAATTCATGATTAAGTTTGATTTTTACCATCTTTTTTATCCACTTCTAATCCAATATACCAAGTTGTCGTATAAACCAATATTAAATTATTTTGTGCATTTTCTATATCCCGATTAGATATACTTTCCATTTCTTTCGCTGTTTGTTGCATGTTTATATTTTCCATTTTAGTAGCCGTTAATTCACCACGAGCAACACCATTAGCCTCTTCTTCTGTTTTACAATAATGCACTAAATCGGTACTTTTATTAAAAGGATGGGCAAGTTTAATTTCATCTACATATTCAAGTCTTAATACTAATTGGCGTACCTTTGATTCTACTAAACCAGACCTTAAAAATATTAATGAGAACAACAATAAGTTACTTCAAACCATTTAAGTTGAGTTTCCGCATTTTTTGATGCAGCTATAATTACCAGATAATATTTATATTGATGAAAAAAGGTATGTTTTGTAAATAGCTTTGACCAAGGAAGAGATCCAATAAGAATTTTGTCAGCAATATCACCTGCACGATTCATTTCATTGATAATAACTTTTTGAGTTGATTCTGTTATATTATGAGTTGAACACATAGATGGATATGCAGGAGTAATAATAGGCATACGATGTGCTTGATCTCCTTTATAAATCTAGAAAATCTTATAAGAAAGTATTAATATAATCATAATATGTATATACTTTTGGATTCCATACACGTACTTGAAGTGGACCATCTTCTATAGGTTTTAATAAAACTGGCTGAGGCCATTTCCATTGAGAAAGAATTCGAAAAAATTTTGCAACAACAACAGCAGAAACTGCATTAGGATATAATTGACAAATTCTTGCAACAAGCATGGCCCATGCTACGCCGCCAGGAAAGCCCATAACATTCGAATAAATTGCCCGTTCTTGAGCCCAAAGTTTTATAGCTCTCAAAGCATGTTTAAAAATAGTAGGGTTAGGAACGAGTCTCAAAATCTCATCTGTAACTCTGGTCCCATTCAAAGATAAAACACATCTCTCTTCAACATTTTTCAACAAGTTATTATCTTCAAGTGTAAGATCCATAGGAACTTGAGAAAGAGCTAATCTAGCAAAAATAAGATCAATAGGAATACCGCAAAATTTAAATTTTATAATAGGAACATAAGCGTCGGGAACTGCCGTTATTTCTGTTGCTTCAGGTCTATTCCGAAGAATTTGTTCAAAGTCTGTAAAAAAATTTTCACGAGTAACATGTTTTGGCACAACCATTAATGTATCAATATCAGACCCTTAAAAAAACATCAATCCTATAACACGCATTCTAACAATTCATTACCAGGACTATAGACTCCAAGGCGATAGCTTCCATATGTAAATATTTTACCACCTGCATCACGCGCCATATTTTCTGTCATATGTTTATCTAAGCTTACTTTTTGCACAAATTCAAGTGTAATTTTCTGAAGTTCTCCTAAAACTCTAGCTCTAATACCATTTACATATCATTCTTATATAAAAAATATTAAAACCTTTTATCTGATTCTTCTGGAGATTCAAAATTTTTTCTTCGTTTTAACTCATCAATCAACGCCCCATTAATCATAATTTCTTGTTCCGTAGGTCCTGCCATTGATACTGGAGGAGTAACTCCCCATTGTCTGCCATTTCTATTTAAAAATATCTTTTAATTTTACTTCAAATTTATAATATTTCTTACAATGATAATCCTGTTGTATTCATCCGTTTTTTTTCGTTTAAAAACCTCCAAACACTAATAACTAGAGATTCTTATCCTTAATGATGCATTGAAAAGAAATATCTCTATATTTTCTACATTATTAACTATAAAAATACTCATTTTTCTGTTCCGAGTTGAGCCGTTAAAATTTTTGACGTTATTAAATATAAAAAATGGTAATTAATCAGGTATTTTTAAGATTTATTATTAGAAATAAGCTTTTAAACATTTTCTAGCCTTCAAACCTTATAAAGTAATAATATTTTTGTTTATTTTCATAATATAAATTAATATAGATTAACAAATGTATCAATTGTCAGATTAAAAAAAGAAGGAAAACGGTAGGAATAATGATTTTCTGTTATATAAATGGCTTAAGAATTAAGATTTGAAATTGCATGTTATAAAAATAAAGTAGTGGAATGGCGTAATGGTGTGTAAGTTTAATAGTAGTATATATAAATATCAAAAAAATATAGAGAAAAAGATATTGATGAAGTACTTCAGATTAATAGTGTATTTACAAATGTTTCTAAGGGACAGATTGCATGTATGGAAGATCTGAAGAGGATTTTTAAAACAGAGGATATAAACGAGATTTTATATGAGGTAATTGAATATTATATATGTATATGATAGTATGGAAGGTATCAGATACTTAAAAAGGGAGAAATGCAAGTAGGAGAAAAAGAACGGTTATATCAAATTGAAAATGTGTATAAAGATATTGTTCGGACAATTGTAGACAAATGTGTTGATCCGACGACAAAGAAGGCGTATACAACATATATGATTGAAAAGGCGCTTAAGAATATTGGATTTAGTGTAAATTTGAATAAGAATGTTAAATCTCAGGCAAATTAATATTTTTGTTTATTGATATTATGTTTAATATATATAAAAGGCTTTAGATGCTATTAAACAATTAAAAAAAAGAAATGTTATTCCTATAGAACGTGCACGAATGCGTATTCGTATAGTTGTTCCATTAAAAAAGAATAATGGGTTAAAAGAAGAATTAAAACAGTTGATGACAGTAGTTACGGAAGAGGAAAGAAGTGATGAATTACATGCTGTAAATATTTTTATTTTATATTTAATAGTTTTTTTTTATATTCTTTAGATTGCATATATTGATCCTGGAGATTATAGACGTATTATAGATATTGTTAGACAAGGAAATCATGATAAAGGTTATGTTGAAGTTTTGGATTTAAAAGAAATAATTGATGACTGAATCTTTTATTAATATATATGTATTTTTTTCATGTTTAGATCATCTAAGAAGAAATAGATTGATTTGTGATAATATGGAGAAAATTATAAGAGATGATGTATTTGATATTTTATTATGAAAAACTTATTTATAAATAAATATCATTCCTGACAAATTTAAATTTTTAAAAAAAATAAGTTATAAAGCAGGTTAAAACAAAATTATTTTTAATAATAAAAATAATCTAAATAAAAACTAAGGACAAGCAATTGAAAAATAAGAATCCAGGTGTATACATTTAGTAAAAATTTTTAATAATTTAGTTTCGAATGAATGAGTATTAAAAATAGTATAAATAAATATTTCGTAATTAAAATTAATCCTCAAATGCATAATCACCTTGCATCCATCTTAAATACATTTCAAAATTATATTCTGGCTGTGTTTCGCCAACAGAATGCCCTGCATCACGTACTCGAAGCAGCGTTAATCCAGAATCTTAATTATCTATTAGATATACTAAACAATATCATCTAAAACTTACGGTGTTTGACTTGTCCAGCTATTGTTCCTTTTAATTTGTTTCCTAACTTTCTTTTGAGAGACCATGTTCTAAAGTCTAAATTATTAAACTCTTTAGAACCATTCCATTTCATTTTATGAACCCATGAAGCAGTTCCATACCAATTACTGATTTTAATAAGTAAAATATAATATTTTATTTTTTTTATCTCATACCAAATAATATCTTGATCTCCGGAGAAAATCAATACCTTAATATTATTTATAAGTAATAACTTAATAAAAAAAACAACAGATTCTGATAGTTCTCCTTTTTTGTGGAATCTGTCGGTTACATTAAAATTGCAAAAAATATATTTAGATGTAGCATTAAAAAAATCTTTGTTTTGATTTATAAAATTAGAAAAATTTTTATATTCTTCATCAATATCTCCTTCTGATTTTGTACGGCGATCATATAAATTTATACTTCTCTAATAATAAGTCAATTATATTGCCAAATTTTTTTTTTCTGTTTTATTTACCATTAAAAATGGTTCTAAAAAAAAAGTATTGCAAGCAGTTATAGAACTAAAACATGTACATTCACATGAAGAGAATTCTCCGCAGAGTTCTAGAAAATAGCGACATTTAGGTATAGAATGCCTCATGGCTTTGCACTGTTCTTTAGATAACATCCTCCCCCATGGAGATGAATCGCATCCAACATAATAAACATATGGCATTTGATTATATGGATCAACAATCCCATTTCCTATGGAAATTATTTTAAAATAAGTAATATCATAAAATTTACCTATCATAATTGATTTAATATTGATTTCTGGAAGCCTTTCTAACGATGCAGGAATATCAGTTAAGTTTAATGGATATTTTCTATATTGTGCAATTTCAGAAGCAAAAATTGGAAGATAATGACCAGCATAACTTTGACCCGCCATGTGAAAATCTAGATGAGAATATTGAGGAAATGCTGTAAAAAATAAAATCATAAATATGTAAAAATTCCATGATGCATGTGCCGTTGATGAAACTTTTTGATTATCAGAATATGAAAACCCGACATCTACCGGCTGATCCAAAAAAATCAAAGAAGAACGATGATTCCATGACCAAGGATTATAGTAAACATAATTATCTTTTTGATCATACTTCGAAGGGCCTATTGTAAAAAAAAGACCTTTAAAGTATTATTTAATTTCTATTATAAAAAGTATTTACCAAAAAGAGATGAACATCCTGGTCCGCCTTCTAGCCATAAAACAAGAGGATCTTTTAAGGGAGAAGACCTTGATTCAAAGAAATAATAATATAAATGTTTATCTTCAAAACTAATATATCCGGAATACTATAACCCTTTTAAATAAAAAACTGTCTATTCATAAACATATACCTGAACAACTGTATCTAAACTTAAAGATGCTTTACGAACATGAAATTTATGATTTGGAAATGATTTGCGTTCTATCACTTTCCAATCATTAGATTCTGAAAGCTTTGTCTGAATATATTCTCTAGCTGCAGCTCTTATATCTACGTTTTCATCATAAAAAATAGATGAATAATAATCTTCTGCCCATTTCTGAATATCATTAACTTCCGTAGTAAATCCAGAAAGCATGTCAATAAGTGAAAACATTTTAATATTTGAATATTTCCCAAGTTTATTGATAGGAATATCTGATAACAAAGCATTAGATTCTTCCGAATACTTTTCATCTTCATTTTTGTGCTGCTTATTAGTCTCTGAGCTAACAAAGACTATATAGAGAAAAGTCAAGAGCAGTTTAAACGTATATAAAATATTATTAGCCATAGAATATATATTTTTTCTTAAAATATATAGATAAATAATATTATGTTTTTTTTTATAAGAATTTTTTTAAAAATAATGTTATTTTTTAAAAAAAAATTACAAAAAGGCAACATCGGAATAAGCGGAGTATGGACTTATATTAAGAAATAAACCTTAAGTTTTTAATAAATCAAGAGATTTTTTTAAGAAAAAAAGTAGAATTCTTAATAAATATGTCAGATATTATTGATGTTGAAGCTTTAGTAGAAGCACCATATCAAAAAAATGGACAAGTATGTTAAAAGAATTAAAAAAGTGTTAATAAAATGTTAATAAAATTAGGAAGGACAACAGAAAAATGGAGAAAGGAATAAAGATGGAGAAAGAAGACGAAATGATGAGTCAGAAACGTAAAAGAAAGAGGAGATTTTAAAAATAAATGAATAAATTAGAATAGAAGAAAAAGATCTCGATCTAGAAATTTATCGAGTTCAAGAAGTCATAATAGATCAAGCAGTAGAGAAAGGTCTAGAAGGAGTAGAAGAGAAGATCATGATGAATATAGACATAGGGATTATCATTATAGAGATGGGGAAAGACATAGAAGGTCACGTGAGGACGAGCAAGAGTCTAGAAAATATGAAAGAAGTCGATCACGAGAGTCTAAAAAATGTCGACAATCTGTTAGGTAGTTTTTATTGATTGATTTTGTTTAATAATTTTATTTTTTTTATGCATTTTTTTAAACAAAGGATGAACAGGGAAGAGTCTCCGAAATTAACAGAAGATGAGAGAGATAGAAGAACAGTTTTTGTACAGCAGCTGGCAGCACGACTTCGTACACGTGAGTTAATTGCATTTTTTGAAAAAGTGGGGCCAGTTAGAGATGCACAAGTTGTAAAAGATAGAGTGAGTGGACGATCCAAAGGGTTTATTAAAATATTTATATTAAATAAATGTTTTAAATGTTTAATAGTGTTGGTTATGTAGAGTTTCGAGACGAAGAATCTGTCCATAAGGCTATTAATATGACAGGACAGAGACTTTTGGGTATTCCTATTATTGTTCAGCTTACAGAAGCAGAAAAGAATCGACAGGCAAAAGCAGATGCTATGATGTTGGTTTATATATATATTATGTCGGTATTAATACTTAATAGAACCACGGGAGGACGTCAAAGCGATGCACCGTTTCATCGTCTTTATGTTGGAAATATTCACTTTAATTTAACAGAGGATGATTTACGACAAATTTTTGAGCCTTTTGGAGAGCTCGAATTCGTTCAATTACAAAAGGAACATGATACGGGAAGAAGTAGAGGTTATGGATTTGTCCAGTATATTTTATTTGTTTTTTGTTTTCTATATGTTAGGGTTAATGTTTTAAAGATACAGAGATCCTGCACAAGCTAGAGATGCATTGGAAAAAATGAATGGTTTTGAATTGGCTGGGCGTGCTATCCGTGTAGGTCTTGGAAATGATAAATTTATTCCAGAAACGTCTTCTGTTTTAGCACGTTTTTCGGGATTCACGGGCTCCGCATTTGAAAATAAAAGCCGGGGTGGAACTGAACGTATTGGAGGTCCTAGAGATGGCTCTAGCAGCATTAGTCTAGACGATAATGAAGCTGGTGGTGTTTCTTTCAATAACATTTCACGAGATGCTTTAATGAAAAAGCTTGCAAGAGAGGAAGGAAAAGAGTCTATTGGAGTAATTCCTCCTAAACCAATGCCAAGTGTTCAAATGACTAGTCGTTGTGTTCTTCTTAAAAATATGTTTAATCCACAAGAGTATGTATTTGTTTTGAAATATATATCTAATTTTTCTAGAGAAAGTGGTGATAACTGGGTTCGCGAGCTTGAAGAGGACGTAAAAGCTGAATGTGAAAATAAATATGGCAAAGTTTTGCATATACATGTTGAAGAAAATAGTCCGGGTGAAGTTTATATAAAATTTGACAACGTAGTCGCTGGAGAAAGAGCCATTCAAGGATTAAATGGTCGATGGTTCGGCGGAAGAACAGTTAGTGCAAGCTTTCTCATTGACGCAGTATATACAGCAAAGTAAGTATTACCAGGTTTCTAATTTGATAGCAAATTCTAAATATTTAAGATTTCCAAAAACAAAAAATTTATAATAAGGACGAGTTTTTATACTGTTTAATGTTATTTTTAACTTTTTAATAAAGATAAGCAGTCAAATCATTATTATCGGTTAATACATATAATCATTTTTGACAAATATTTAAGATCAAATTAGAATTAACATTAGATATTTCATTTACTAATAAATATTAAGTCATATAGATATTTTTTTTGTGACTGTTTCTATTTTAACCTTTTTTTTTCTTTATAGTAACAATTCTTTTTTGAAAAATATATCAATGTGATCTTGATAATTTATAGCATTTTTTATGTATAAATGACGACTTATGGTATATATTTCTATAATACATGATAATATAATAATAAAAGTAATAGATAAATATAGATAATAAATTACGCCTAAGAATTCTAATCTATATAGATTCAATATTTTAAGGTCATAATAATTGATATGTTGTATAATTCTTCTAATATCATATGATTTAAATCCATATATAATTATCAAAACTTAAATATTTCAAAAAACATAGTACTTCAATAACATAAGAATACAAGTTACAAAAGCTAAGAAATATTTTAGATTAGTAATATTATTTTTCTCATTTTCTTATAAATAAAATAATCTAAAAAGAAATACATAGTTATGTACACAAATATTAATTAAAAATTGTAACTATCAATCTAACTATAATAGCTAATGGAAAGTTGGTGTATTGATAACTCTTAGATCAAAAATAAAAATCTTAAAACTTTGAATAATTAATATAAAGAGAAAATATATTTTCTTTAAAGATTTTTAAGGAAAATCAAAAAATGTTATAAAAAACATGTAAAATAAAAAAATACCTAACATTTAATAAAATATATTTCTCACTATTTTATATAATTTTTATTTTTAATATGAAATATCTTCGGATTTAAATATTGATTTTAATGATAAAATAGATGTAATTATTCATATATAAAATTCTTTGAAAAAAAAACAATAAAAAAGATTGTGAAATATGATTTATTTTTTATAAATTTTCTTATTCAAATTATTTTTTTTCTTAAAAATTACAATATTTATTAATAGTTTAGATTAGAAAAACCCTAAAATTATCATTTTAATACTTGATAGCTTTATGTACAATAAAATGACTTTATTCTTATTAAATTAGAATAATCTTGAAACTTTTTCTTATGGTTAAATAATTTTTACTTTATACTTTTTAAAATAAATAAAAATAATAATATTAAATTTTGAGTCTTGGTTATTTTAATTATTTTGTTTTTCCTTTATTTTAATACTATATATTTTTATAAAAATACAAACATTTTATTGAAATATTGATTATCCTTAATAATATATCGTTACAAAGATACATATTAGTCAAAATTTGAATTAAAAAGAAATAATCAATAGTTATTACAAGTGATCAGTATTAATTTATATGAATTGAATCTAATTATTTGTATTTTATGTATGTATTTAAAAATTATTTTATTTAGTGATCAAATATTTAATAAATTATCTAAAAATATAGAAATTAATCTTTATACAGTTGAAATTCTATTTTATATTATGTATTAATATTTATAATATTAACAATTATTTCAAAAAAATAATTGAATAAATAAAATAATTAATATTAGATAATAGTATTTATTAAAATATTTAAATTTGATAGAATAATATAAATAATATTAATAAAGTTTTAATAAATATATATATAATTTTATAATTTAGCAAAATCACAATGAATATATCAGAAATGATGAGATAAGATAATATCTAAATAGACTTTATTTACTATTTAGAGTAAAAGAATCATTTCACGTAAATTAAGAATATATTATCACTTTATCATACTAATATTATATATTTGTATCTATTTCAAAATATAAATTTAATAATATTTCCAATTTAACAGGAACAGAAAATATCCAAAATGCAATACTCAAGTAATTTTCGAAATATTCTTTTTTCTAGTTTAAATATGCATTGAGTTGTTAAGTAAAAATGATATGATTATTATTACTATGCAAAGATGTACTATTTTTGTTAAACAAAAGAAAATTCAGATTCAAATTCTTTTATTATTATAAGTATGAGCATAGATTTATTCAATCAGATTTCAAACAAACGTAGATCAAATGTTGAAGCGTTTTTTCTTTTAAAACAAAATAATATTAAACGTTACTGAATAGTTCGTCCATATTAATAAGAAACTATTGCATAACCTTAGTTTAAGAGATATATTTCCTAACTTTAATAATACAATATTTATTTCTTTAGAATACTAAAGATCAAAAGATCATAAAACAGAAATCATTTTAATCACTAATTTTGAAATAAAAATCAATGGTACAAAATAGAAGATTAATTAAAAATATTTTTCTTCAGACGCCCAAAAGATATGTAAAAAAAATTCGTATTTATATCCAATTAATGATTAAATGGATAAGTTATTTGTATATTTAAATGTCATATAAATAAAATATTATTCTCATGGTAAATTGTTGCTAAAAATAATTACATTAATTATAATTAATAAATTTTAAATCGATTCACCTTTTTTTATTAACTACAGATTTTAAATTTTATTTAATTATTATTTAATCAACTAATTCTTTCCTTTAATATATTTTTTTAATTTTTTTAAAGCAAACTTATAAGCCATTGTATATTCACTAGTAAAGATAATCGCTGACATTTTCTCATGTATGACCTTAGTTTCACGACCAACATTTTCTAGTATCTTATGAATCTTTTTAGATTCAAATTTTTGATACAATGTCCACGCTTTTCCTGTTTTTCCCGCTCTAGCTGTACGGCCAATACGATGAATATATTGTCTTGATGTTTGAGGGATGTCGTAATTAATAACATGAAAAACTTGTGATAAGTCAATTCCTCTTGCAATAAGATCAGAACATATAAATCTAATAAATAATCAAATTTATTTTATCTTAAATATTTTGAATTTTACATTTTCGTGTCGCCATTTTTAAATCTTTCTAAAGCTACATTTCTTTGTTTTTTTGGGACTTCACTCGTAAATAACCCGAATAATTTAACTAAATCAAATGACGTAGATATAAATTTAGAATCCGATTTCTCTGAATTTAAATTAATTATATTTTTTCAATATTATTATTACCTGTAATTGAGTTTAATGGCCCAGATATAAAATTTTCATGAATCAAATTCAATAATTTACAAAGTCGTGAAGCAGACTCATTAGATTTAGTAAAACATAAAACTCCTTCCATTTCTCGAGATTTTATTAAATAATATAAATATAATGGTTTAGCATTAGATTCTACTAAAATGACATATTCCTAAAACATTGTAATTTAATAATACTTATTTTTTTACTCACTATTAAAGTCGGAGGAACAAAAAATGTAGATATATCATTATTTTGTAAAAATGCTTTTGTTTTAAAAAAACATTGATCTAAATTTGACTTCGACTCTTGAATAAGAATCAGCTGAGGGTTTCGTAACCGCAAACTTGCTATCTTTTCAGGATTACATGTTAATGTTGCAGAAAAAATAAACTTCTGAAGATTACAAGGCCTTTTTTCCATAGAAAGATCATCTTTAAATATTAATTTAAGAGAATCACTAACTGCATCAGGGAGATCTCTGTAGTAATAATTATTATTATTGGCATTAAATAAATATTGTAATATACTCCACAGTTTTATAATGAGAATCTTTATAAGACTTAGATAATTCAATTTCATTCATAAGAATTTCAATCCAATTTTGAAATCTTTGACTAAGTAGACGATCCGCCTCATCAATAATTAAATATTTTAAATGTTGCAATGAAAAATTAGGAGTATGTTGAATATGATCAACAAGCCTTCCTGGAGTACATATTAGAATGTCAACTAAACTTTGCCCCCCTGAAAAACTATTTAATTTAATCTAATCTATATACAAATCTTAGAAATAAATAATATACCAATGATCTAAATCTCCAACAAGTTTAGATTGTTCATAGATAAACGATCTTTGCCCCGTACTTATTCCAATCTTCTAATTAATTCACATATAATAAATACATTTAAATACCTTTAATCCACTTCCACCTATACAATATTCAAAACATTCTCGAATTTGATAAACTAACTCTTTTGTAGGAACTATTACAATACATCGTAAACGTACAATTTTTCTTTTTGAAAGCATCTATTTCCTTAAGTCCTTACCATAAAATTAAGAAAAAAAAACTTGTACAACAGGGATTGTATATGCAAGAGTTTTTCCACTTCCTGTAGCTGCACTAATAAAAAAGTCACCTTTAACACCATATGGATCATTCAATATTATTTTAAGTGTTTCTACTTGCACAGGAAACAACTCTATATAATTCCTGGATCGCAATCGATCTTTAAATTCTTTATCTAAATGTATTGAATGATCATCAAGAGATAATCTTAAATCTGATACAATTTTTGTCGGAGTAGAAAGCCATTTAGGCAACAAATCTAACAAACAATCCATATAATCATTATTATCTATTTTTAAATCAAAATCTTTTTCAACTAAATCTTCTTCTGATAAATCTTTAGTTTTTGATCCATTTTTATCATTTTCATGCCAAATTTCTCCATATTTTTCATCTGAAACATCAAATATAGGTATAAAAGCCTTATTATCCTCATTCTCTATATCATTTTTTCTCTTCCTTTTATTTTCTCTCTTATTAATTACTATATATATAGAAATACTTAAATATATCCTCAAACCTCCTCGTTTTTTTGAATTTCTTGGGGACTTCTCTTAAATCTTTCATTTATACGAGATAATATACTGTCCCGTGCGTCTTTAGACGGATAATTTGCTGCTGGATCATACCTTTCATAGCCTAACATTTTTTTTTGACGTCCAGAGCCTGATATCGATATTTACACCAACAATAGATATTAAATGCTTAAAAAAATCCAAGTTATTCCTAAGAATAATTAGGAAGATTACTTAATGAATCAGACATTATCTATAAGAATATTAAAGACATAAGCATATTTTTTTGAAAGAATTTTAAAATGCCTTATAATATTGCGTAAGTTATTAAAAATTAAAATTGAAGAACTAATAAATCAAGAATGGTTTCAGATTTCTTTTTCCCTCAGCCAGGAGGGATTGAATCCCATATTTATCAGCTTTCACAGTATGTTTGAATGACTTTTTTAGTGAAAAAAAAATAAATTATATAGAAAACTACTTGATCGAGGACATAAAGTAATTATTATTACACATGCATATAATGATAGGATGGGGATCCGCTATTCTGGAAACGGGGTAAAGGTATATTATGTACCTTTCTTTGTTATATTTGTATAATACTGGATATAAAAGAAAAAAAAGAAAATTAACGTTTATGAAGAGAGAATCAACATTTCCATTAATATATTCATTTTTCCCACTATTTCGAAACATTGTTATACGAGAGGAGATTGATGTTATTCATGGGCATGCATCTTTATCATCATTTTGCCATGAAGCAATTTTACATGCAAGGACAATGGGTATTAGAACGTGTTTTACAGATCATTCGTTATTCGGATTCGCTGATGCAGTATCTATTTTTACAAATAAACTTTTAAAGTTTACACTGAGTGATATTGATCATGTAATATGTGTTTCCCATACATGGTATAGAATGTTATAAATATAGTAAAATTATAATTAGTATAGTAAAGAAAACACAGTACTCAGAGCTGCATTGGATCCTCATATGGTCAGCGTAATACCTAATGCCATTGTAGCGGAAAATTTTTCTCCCGATCCTAGTAAAGCATCTCAAGATACAAGTAATTTGAATTAAATATTGGCATTTTCAAATAATTCATATTAGTAACAATTGTCGTTGTTTCAAGACTATTTTATAATAAGGGAGTCGATCTTTTAATTGCCACCATTCCTAGAATTTGTTCATTATATTCAGATGTTAAATTTATTATTGCAGGTTCAGGGCCAAAAGCAATAGATATAGAACAAATGAGGGAAAAATATATGCTTCAAGACAGAGTAGAAATGCTCGGTTCAATTCGCCATGAAGACGTCCGAGATGTAATAATATTCAAATATTCTTTTTTTTTTTAAATATTAATTTTATAGGTCATGGTTCGAGGACATATCTATCTTCATCCTAGTCTTACTGAAGCATTTGGAACAGTATTAGTAGAAGCAGCAAGCTGTGGCCTTTATGTTGTTTGTACACGTGTTGGTGGTGTTCCTGAAGTTCTACCCCCGCATATGACAATTTTTTCTGAGCCAGAAGAAGACGGTTTAATTTAATTTTGTTGTATTTATAATTTAACTCAATTTATATAGATCTTGTTTCTGCAACTTCTAGAGCAATTGATGCATTAAAAGAAAGACGAATTCGTACCGATACTTTTCATAATGAAATAAAAACAATGTATTCATGGACTGATGTAGCTGAAAGAACTGAACGTGTCTACGATTGTATATGTTCAACTGATGTTCATCCTTTAATTGATAGATTAAAAAAATATTACGGCTGTGGTATGTGGGCAGGAAAGCTTTTTTGTTTTTTAGTTGCCATTGACTATTTATTATTTGTTATTTTATGCTGGATTTTACCAGATACAAATATAGACAGAGTTGAACCACTTTTATTAAAAAAAAAACAAAAATCTTTGGATAAAAAGAAAAATTAGGCTTATTTATTTATTTATTTATTTATTATCAAATAATTACTCATATTTTAATAATATATTCTATTTAATATTTAATTTTTACATATAAAAATTTCAAGCCAGCACCGACAATATTCTTGAGAACTATAATGTCTCAATATAATTATGATGAAGAGGTTTTATTAAGAAATGGATGCAAGATATAACTAATATTAATATTTAGGGGCATTTTTTCCCATTTGTTGTCCTTACTTTCTTAATTATTATCTTAATTCCTATTACATTTTCATTTTTATATGTTGAATGTTAGTTTGAAAAATTATAGCCTTTAAAGAACAGAAATTTATTATATTTAGATAAAAAGGATAAAGAATATTGTTGTTTATGTGATTTCTGCAAAGAAAAAAATAAAATTTTGCATGAATATAGGAAAAGAACAATTTTAAAACCAAAAATATCAAAAAAGTAGTATGGTTATTGTAATTATGGTAATATTGATAATTTAGAGCCATCTTTATATCAGTTGGATGGTGTCTCGTTGGTTATGTTATTTATCAAATATCATCAATTAAAGTTGAACATAAAATTTGGGATCCTTATGAGATTTTAGGAATATCTATGGTAATTTAATTTAATTTGATTTATAAGACTAATATTTTTAGTCTGCTACAGAAAAAGAGATAAGAAAACAGTATAAAAAACTATCATTAAAATTGTAATATATTCTTTTTATTTTCTACTATTTAATATAGAAAAATAGACATCCAGATAAAGTGCTCTTAAATGAAACACAAACTCGTGAATCAGTTGAATCTTTATATATCGAGGTAACTAAAGCTTATAAAGCGTTTGTAGTACTCGTTAAATCACGCCTGTTATTTATTTTAATGTTAGTTTGACAGACGATGATGTCAGAAGAAATTATATTGAATATGGACATCCAGATGGCAAACAAGATTTTTCGATTGGGATAGCTCTTCCAAAATGGATTGTTGAAAGTAAAAATAATTATTATGTTTTAAGTGCATATGCAATTGCATTTGGCTTTGCTCTTCCATACTTTGTCGTATATAAACACAAAATGTTACATAGCATGCTAAAATTGTTAGGGAAAATGGTGGTATGGGAATAAATTATACACTAGAGAGGGAATTCATGCTAAAAGTGCAGAAAGATTTTTTAAAGGAGTTGAAGAAATCATGGTACCAGGAAAAGCAGAATTATTGATCTCTCAAAGTCAAGAATATAAATTTTTGACTGGGTTTGAAGATGAACTTAAAACTATTGAACAGAAAATATTACAGAAAGACAATAAATATCTATTACATAAACAACAAGATTTATCTTATAGAAAAACTTATTTATTACTTTATGCTCATTTTCACCGTATTGGTTTACAGTCTTTTAAACTAAGAAAAGGTTAGATAAATAAAACTAATATATATTTATTAATTTTTAAGAACAAATTTCTTTACTTGAATCTATACTAGCGCTTCATGCAGGATTGTTATCTATCTCTTTAATTTATGGCTTTTTGCAGCCAATAATTTATATTATGGAATTGTCGCAAAGCATTGTTCAGGGCATTCCTTCTAGTGGATCCCCATTATTACAGCTTCCTTATATTTCAAAGAAAATTGCTAAAGGAATACTTGAAAAAATTGGGTATCCTATAACTCTTCAACAATTCATTAAAATTCCAGAAGAAAAAAGAAGAAGTTTGTTATCGTCATATACTGACAAAGAATATTCTTTGATTATGGATGTTGCATCTAAAATTCCTATTCTCAATATTGTTGATTCATCTTTTAAAGGTATAAGAGTCTTTTTTTTTTTTTGATTTAATAATAACAAAAATAGTCACTGAGAGTGATTTTATTTCTCCGGATTCTATTGTTCAATTCTCTTTTAAAGCTAGATGTATTTTTCTAGGAGAGGACGTTGAAGCTATTGAATCTGAGTTTGAAAATAAGACAAGCGATGAGAATGAATTAAATACACTATTAGGGTATAGAAAGAAAAAAAATGCCGAAGATTCAGTTGTTCCATATGCACATGTTCCATTTTATCCTAAAGTATCTATATTAATTCTATTTTTTATTTTTAATATTTTCAGAAACATAAACCAAAATGGTGGGTTTTTTTGGTAGATATTAAACACGATCGGATTGTTGTACCTCCTATCTCTATAACGGATATCGGCAAAAGTATTCGTACTTTTCAAATATCTTTTCAAGCTCCATCTCAAATTGGTCTTTATACATTCCAAATTCAAGTAAAATCTGATACATATATTGGAACGGATTTCAGAAAGAATGTTGAATTTAAAGTAGATGAAAATATTACACCAAAAAACTCTACAATTATAAATAATGTATCCCAAAAAAAGAAATTAAAAAGTTTACATAAAGATACAAAAAAGAATCATGCATTACAGGAGGAAGTGACCAAGAAAAACGCTTCAGATAGTTCTTATGAAAGTAGTTTTGATGAATATGATACAGATAATAGTTATCATAATAGTACGAGCGATAGTAGTAGTGACAGTGATACAATTAATTAAAATAGTCGAAAAACTCCATGTGATTCAAAGGGCAATTTAATAATTAAGACGGAAGATAGTGTGTGTTTGTATTATATTTTATTAACAAAAAAAATATATTTAATGAATTAAGCACCAGTTTATCATATATTGCTGCCTAAGCAATATTCACATTACAATAACTTTATATGGCTATTATAGCTTTATTAATAATTTATTTATTAGAACTCTTAAGGAATGAGTGTAATATAACATTAAGAATAACTATTAATATAAATCTGAAGGCAACTATTTGTAACATCAATTCAACCTATTGATTTACTTAATTTACAGGAGGTTTTTTCTTTTTCAATAAAATAATAATAATAATAACCTAAGAGAATAATTTCGCAACCCATGCGTTTAATTATTATGTAAAGTTTTACGGCTAAAAGATAAACGTTTTCACCAGCTCATGAACACATCAATATCATTTATTATAATATTTGCCGCTTGTAGCGTTGCTACATTACTATACAGTTTTGAGGATTTTTGCGACTACTTCTATATTATTAGATTAATTGTAAAATATTAATTACGTACTTAGATCCCCCTGTGTTTTCTAGAACCTCTCCATTATTGCTTGCGTCTGAAATACCTAGGAAAATATATAAAATATAGTAGAAAAAATAGTATATAACTTACCTCCATTACTTTCTTGAATACCTTCGTTTGAAGAATTATGGTCGGATCTTGGTCGTGAGTCACCTTCTGCATGAAGGCTTAAACATGACGTGAGCCCCGTAACAATTGTAGGAACTTGTTCTACAACGTCATTTATTGTTTCACTTTATAAAATTAGTTAAGTGAATGATTTATACAAATCTTACCCTACTGTTTTTACAGGGTCACTTTTATTATGAGAAATAACAAAAGACTTAGGAAGAATCAGACGCAAGAGGGATACAATACAGCCAGGAACCGAGCATTCGGTGCTTGAAATAATATCCATTTGGCAAACTTAATAGAAGGCAGAGACGCAAAACAATATAGAAGAGATCAGAATAAGCAGAGAGATTGGCTGCCGTTAAAAAGGGGGACAGAAAGCATTGATGCATAAAGATCTTGTTATGCCCGGAAATTTAGTAGTTTCCAGCCACCTAATTTGGTAAAAAACTGATATCGATGTACGTGCATTAAAATAATGGAAAGAAAAAGTAATATTGAGAGTATTGAGTTGAAATAATATTTCCTTAAAGATCAGATAAAAATAAATATAAATACTATATGAGCATTGCACTTCTTTTTTTTTTTTAAATTAATGACCAAATATTTATTGAGTTTATCAATGACGATGTGCATAAAGTAAGATAACGTTGCATGAAAAAGTTGTTAAAATAATAAAAGCCATAATGAGAAAAAACTAATGAATATCTTAAATCGTATTTCTTCAGTGTTAATAACTCATTTTTGTTTTATTTTTATATATTGCAGTATATAGTTAATATATGATTGATAATATATTTGTAATACTTCATGTTATCTTCTCCGAAGTCTACTTTTGGGTGCAGCTATTTTTCGGCCAGGTACAGGACTTTGCGGCGTCCCAAACGTAAACGCAAAAGGGTTTGAAACAGGTGTATTTGAGTCTTGTAACATTGTGTTTTGAAATTGATTAAATGAAAAATTCATATTCGTTGTTTGTGTTTGTTGTTGACCTGGTTGAAACTGTGAAAAGTTTCCTGTAACACTATTGTTTGTCCCAAAATTAAAGGATGGAGCCGTCTGAAGATTCGAAGATCCAGTCGTAGAATTCCCAAATATAAAAGGCGCAGATGAAGTAGATGAGGTAGATAGAGGAGTATTATTTAAATTAAATGTAAATTCATGTGTACTTGTCTTGTCTTTATTTCCTTTAAACTGAAAAACAGAAGAATTATTTGGTGTATTTTGAAAAAAAGTATTCGATGCAGATTGATCAAACGAAAACTCTTTTTTTGGTTGATCCAATGATCCAAAAGAGAAAACAGGAGCTGATGCCATAGAAAAAGTAGAAAGAGAAGGTTGTTTATTTTGTTCAAGTGGGAAAGATGTAACTGAAGTCTGATTTAATTCTAAATTTGTCGGCTTTGGCTGATTTAATTGAGCAAAATTAAATTCAGATTTATCATTAGAAGGAATATCTTTCTGTTCTTGATTAGTTGTATTTGCTTGAGTAGAATATTTTTCTTGTGAAGAAAAATTATTCAATGATCCAAAAAAAGAGAAAGGAGCAAGAGTTTGAGGTTTGTTTTCTGCAGAATTAAACAAATTTGCATCTTGAGAAGGTAAAAATTCAAAAGGCTTACTTGTAGAGAAAGGCGATTCTAATAATACTTTTGTATTATTATCATGAGATTGTGATAAAGCTTTTTGTTCAACATTTTGAGGAAAAGAGATTGATGGTTTTTCTAAAAGAATCTGTGAAGAATTTGTGTCTGTTTTTGTATTTTCTAATATAGGAAAATCGCCAGTTATTACTTTGTGTTCTAAGGTATTCTTATTATCATCCAATTTTAAAGATTCTTCGACTTTAGGTATATCTTTTTGATTTAATGAATCTGATTCATTTTTCTTAAATTCAAAGATATTCTTTGTGTCTGAAATAGGCATTGCAAAATTAAGTGTGGAAGTCTGAGATTCAAATTTTAGTTCCTTTTTTTCAGGAGAATCCATTTCCATAACTGTATCCGCCGGCTTAAAAGCTGAAACTTGATTTTTTGCAGCATCCTGAAACGTCTGGAATTCATTCATATTTACAGGAAAAATAGAGACTGTTTTCTCTGGAGAAGCAGTTTCTTTTTCATTATTAATTTTCAAAATATCCGTTGCTTTGTTAGAGTTAGATGTAAAACCTTGTAATTCTGGACCAGAAGGTGCTGTATTTTGTGATTTTGTGCCAATTTCCTTAACACTAGAGGATTGAATAGATGGATTAGTTTTTATTTCCATCTTTTCGTCATTTAAAGAATCAGAATTTTTTTGTATATTTATATCAAAAGCAAATTGCTGATTTGAATTAAAAATAGATTTTTGTATTTCTTTCTCAAGCGAATAATTTTCTTTATCAATATTAGACAAAAAGGAAATATTATTTGTATGATCTGAGCTATGTTGAGATTTTATAGTATTAAGATTTTGCTCCTTTGGAATTATAAAATTATCAGACCCAGATTTTTTTTTTTGATCCGATTCATCCTCTTTTAATGTCATACATGTAGTATTTGCATTAAATTTCAGTATTTTGCATTCCTCGTCATTATTTTTTTCGATAGGAAATACAAAATTACAATTTTTCTGTTCTGAAATCAATTTAAAATCACCAATATTATTGCCTTTATTAGATGTCTGTTTAACTTTTAAGGATGATTCTGATAAAATTGATTTTTCTGAATCATCTATACTTGAATTCTGTATCTTAGAAGTATCGACACTTACGAGATTTTTCAAAAGGGGTGTTCGTGGACGAAAATATGGTTGTTGATAGTCTAAATTGCGTTTTTGTGAACCACACGCTAATTCCTTATAATCTATTTGATTTGTTTCATCTTTATTTTTTCTTCTTTTAAATAATATTATAGTATCATCTACGTCATCATAAGGACCAAACATCTCTTCTAAATCTTCTTCTAATGCTGAGAAATAGCCAGGTCTCTTCCGTTTAACCTGATTATTTACAAAAAAAGAATAGTTTTGAGAATTAGATTCACATAAAGATGAATTGGAATTTTTATTTGATTCCAAAATACTTTTATTCTTGATATTTCCAGAATCATCACTTTTTTGAGCACTGTGATATGAAAGTGACTTATCTTCTATAGCTTGAGCTTTTTGATGTTTTGTCATAACATTGACAGATTGATCTTCAGATTTCTCTTTTTGCAAAAAACTCTTTTTAGTATTTGATAATAAAAGACTATATGATTTGCTTCGCCTATGGCTTATCTCTGCTTTTTGCATGTCAGTCAAACTTGAAACTCCATAATTTTCGGATGTCTTTCTTTGTTTTATATTCTCTTTCTTTTAAACTAATTTAGAATATAATGATTTCTAAAAAATATATTACCGATGATCTTAAATCTTCAATATTATTTGTTTTAAAATTATTTATACCGCACACAGAGTTGTGCTTTGCATTGTTAAATCTATTATAATAATTTTTTCTTCTTTCTGGTATTTGAATTAGCTTCCTTTCTTTTCTAAAACAATTAAATGCCATATTATCAAATTTCGTACCAAATGTTCTTGTATGTATATTAGAATTTAAATTTCTTACTGGTATGTCTTTATTCATATACATCGATTTACTTTTATGGAGTTGTAGTTCTGTCATATTGTTTTTTAGTAATATTTCTTGTCGACAAATCTCACGCCAGGCTGTAAGAATTCCCGTAGAAGAATTTTTTGGCAATTGGACACAATCGAATGTTAAATAGTTATTTAAAAAATTCTTTTTCTGTTGTTTTTTGAAACCCCTTGATTCAGAATACTATTTATATGAATATTTTAAGTTTAATATATCATATATACCAAATGACACGGCAAAAATTTAGTAGTTTTAACATTTGAACAATTTTTTTCTAAACCATGACCTAAATATGAATCTAAAACTGTATCATTCTTAAAACAAGTTGGATTTTGTGCTTTTTGAAAATCTTTTTTATCATGTGCAAAAATATTTGATCTCGATTGTTCTTGATTCATATTTATAAGAAATTCATTTGATACACTTAATTTCATTAATAAACATCTTCAATCTGATATTATCTATATTACTCTTCTTTCTTAAACCCTTCTTGATTCTGATTCTCTTTAAGATGTTGAATACGCACTGTTTGTCTATAAATATTTAACATTCATTAGTTTTTTTCTTTTTTCCGCCACATACGGTGTATAACCAAGAAAATAAGGAGCTCGAGACTCTGACAGCATACTTTCATCGCTTTTTTTCTCCAAATCTTCCGATTTTTCCTCTTTTAAACTTTCTTTATTTAACAACCATTCTTCTGATCCCGTTTTACCAAAGAGAGACATATATGTCCAGTTAACAGTTGATATTATCTTAGCTACAACCCCTCCAACCGTGTTTTTAAGTAAACCACCAACCTAGATTTATTAAATATATCCATATTCATCTTTAATTAAAACATTTTCATCTGTTGGCTCTTTAGCCTTTTTTTTTACTCTAAAATAAGCATTAAATCTATTATTTTCTTTTCCGAGTCTTGTCTTAACAACTGGCCCCATTTTTAACCTTTTATCATAACATTTTACTTTAATTTAAGCCTTGTATTAAGATCAGGTTTAAAAAATCGTAGAAATTTTTTAATAAGAGTTAGCATTTTAAAAAAAATATTAAGAAATTTAATTAAAAATTATGAATCGGATGGTAAATAGGCTTACTTTCTTATAAATATTTGCTTATTTTTAAGCTTGATAGAAAGGATGAAACAGATGCAGAAGTTAATTGGGATGATCAGTGCAAAATCAATACATTTAGTCGGTTAAATCAACGTTTACAGTATAGAAAAGGGTATTTGAAGGAGAAGAAAGTATGTAGTTGTTAAAAAGAAAGAATAGGATTATTCAAATAGGATTTTAAAAGCTTGAGAAAGAGAGTATTGAAGATATAACGGAAGAACTTGAATTAATAGACGAAGAACGTTTTTTGTAGGAAAAAAAGAAATATATGTAAAATATATAAAATATCTGATTAATTTAAGTTATAAAATAGGGGATATATTTATTATGTTACCAATAGAAGAAGTGAAAGAGAGATTAGAAAAAAATCAGAATGAAGTTGATAAAAATGTTGATGAATTAGAAAAGGAAATATCAAAGTTAGATTGTTATATGGAAGAATTAAAATCAGATCTTTATAAAAAATTTGGAAAGGCAATTAATCTTGAAACCTGAATTATTTTTGTATAGATAAAAAAAGAATGTTATATATTTAAAAGGATTTTTTAATAAATAGTAAATATTTGATCAATATAGAGGGATAGGATTTATTTAAAACTATATATACGATGATAAATCGAAAAATAAATGATTTAATATGAATTTTTATAAAGCTTAAGTACTAGTGATAAAATAAACAATAAAATAAATTGTTTAACATGAAGGAATAATTTGTTTTTTTTTAATTAAATTTGATAATATATTTTTAAAATAGAAAAAATATGCGTAAATTAAGATTCATCTAGATGAAATCGAATATATTGGCTGAATTGGAATATAAAACATTTATATAGTCAAGTCTCTTTTTGAAAAGTATTTCCAAGTCAAATTGCAATATTTTATGTATATGTTTATTAAAACAAAATACAGTAGATAAGAGATTTATATATTTTATAAACATAAAAAAATGAAATTATAAATCAAAAAATTGACGTTTAAGTATTAATTATATGAAAAAATCCGAAAAAACTCTTTTTTTATGAAATTTAGTATAAAATGCTGTTAAATATGAAATGAAAATTATTCAGAATTAGCAAATACTAATGGTACTAAATTATCCGAAACAACTTGCTCTTTAAATTTCAACCCCCCATTAGACCTTCTTCGTGCATTAATGAACCACATATTAAGCTGATTTATTTTTAATCCTGTAAGACGACAAAGTAAGCGTTTTTCATCTTTATTAGGATATGGATAAGAAATATGTTCGAGAAACCAATCCTTTAACAATCTCGTCCTATTTTCAGGATGGTGAGTACTATGCTTCGGTCTAGAACTATTCGAAATTGTAGATAATGGAAGTTTATTTGTTTTAGAAATATTTGAAACTAAATCATATTGATATCTTTGAGACGCTAAAGATATCTCTGAAAATACATTCCGACATAAATCCGACAGATAAGCAATCTGAATAGACAAATGATAAATCCCTGAAACAAGAATAGATTCTGAAGAGTCGAACTTTTTTTCTGTCTTAAGATCTCCTACCAATTTTAACACTTCTTTCAGTCTATTTATTGTCTCCGACAATTCCTTGTTGTTTTGTCCATGACATGAATAAAGTAAATCATCTCTAATATCAATAACCTGATTAATTAACTTTAAAAGCATTTGTCGTCTAAACATCAATCTTTCAATCTTAGTCTCTGACTTATAAAATGTTTCATCATCCATTATTTCTTCAAAAAAAACTTCATATGGTTCCCTAGACATATTCTATATCTTTTTCCTTAAATAATTTCTCTCTTCTTCCAAAAAGACTCTACAATTGCCTGTCTAATACCATTTATTTCTTGAATGACACTGACAGGCAATATAAAGACGTTGGGTAATCGGAGATGCGTCCGTGTGGTACGTTGCCAAGCCAACGACAGAACATCAAAAAATGATGAATTACCAATTTACAGATAAAACAGAGAAAACAATAGCAGAATCCTATTCCCTTGCCCAGAGCAGTGGTCATATTCAGATTTTTCCAGGTATTGTACTTTTTTTCTGGAGAAAAAAAGTTACTGAACATAGGGTTTGAGTACATATTGCTTCAGTCTTATTAAAAGAAGAAAGTCCTCAACTTATACGTTTAGTGGTTGAAAAATCAGGAGGAGATCTTGTTAAATTCGAGAGAGAGGTGCTTAGACTGTTTGTTCGTATTCCGACGCAAGAAAATCCACCTGAAAATGTGATGTTGTCGCCTCAATGTATGAAAGTATTAAAAACGGCACATGAGCTACAAAAGTTGCAGAGAGACACTTATATGTCTCAAGATCATCTTATCTTAGCGTTGGCGGAAGATCCATCTATTAAAAAGGCATTAGAAGAAGCAGGAGTGACGTTTCAGCTTTTGGATCAAGCTATTCGAAAAATAAGAGGGAATCGGCATATAGAATCGAAATCAGCGGAATTGGGTTATGATTCTTTATCAAAGTATACCGTTGATTTGACAGAGCAAGCAAGAAATGGGGCTCTTGATCCAGTGATTGGACGGGAAGATGAGATACGTCGTACGGTTCGAGTGTTATCGAGGCGGTAATTTTATGTTTGAAAATGTAATATTAGATTTTGTGACATCTATAGAACGAAAAACAATCCAGTTTTGATAGGAGATCCTGGAGTTGGAAAATCTAGTGTAGTTGAAGGACTTGCCCAAGTAAAAAGGGTTCTATAATGAAATTTTTATTTATAAATTTATAGAGAATTATAAATGCAGATGTTCCATCTAATCTTTTTGCATGTAGACTACTTAGTCTTGATGTGGGTGCTTTGGTAGCTGGAAGTAAATTTCGTGGTGAATTTGAAGAAAGAATTAAATCTGTATTGAAAGAAATCGAAGATTCTCAAGAAACAATTATATTGTATTTATTTTTGACAATATATTTATTCTGAATAAAGTGTTAGGTTTGTAGATGAAATTCATTTGCTTATGGGTGCTGGAAATACTGGAGAAGGAGGAATGGATGCTGCCAATCTTCTCAAAGTAAATAATATGAGATTTAAATTTTTTATATTAATAAAAATAGCCAATGCTTGCTAGGGGGAAGCTTCATTGTATTGGTGCTACAACGCTAGGAGAATACCGTAAAGTATGCTTTTTTTTACTTTATTTTTCTAATATTCTAAGTATATAGAAAAAGATGCAGCTTTTGAAAGAAGATTCCAGCAGATATTGGTATTATTTTTTTTTTAAAAAAAAAAGCTTACAATTTAGGTTAAAGAACCTTCTGTTCCAGAATGTATTTCAATTTTAAGGGGACTTAAAGAAAAGGTTTAGAAATTAAACTATATATATATATTAAAATAGTAGTATGAGGTTCACCATGGTGTAACAATTCTTGATTCTAGTCTTGTCTCTGCCGCGACTCTTGCTTCTCGGTATCTTACTAATAGAAGATTACCTGATAGCGCGGTATAAAATATATTTATATATCCTATAGCTAAGTTTTAGATTGATCTTGTTGATGAAGCAGCAGCAGCAGTTCGTGTTGCAAGAGATAGTGCACCTGAAGAATTAGATAGGTTTTTCCCTATAAAAAATCTAATTTATATTTATAAAATTTAGCCTTGAACGTCAACTAAGACAACTTCAAGTTGAAATTCATGCTTTAGAAAGAGAAAAAGATAATTTATCGAAAGAACGCTTAGCAAAAGCACGTCTTGAAATGGAAAATGTAGAAGAAAAATTAATGCCTCTAAGAGAAAGGGTATTTTTTTTAATAGATGAATACTTATATTTTAAATTTTGTAGTATCAAATAGAAAAACAAAGGGCCAATGATATTCAGAGAGCAAAGAAAAAGTTAGATGAATTAAAAGCTAAAGCAATAGATGCAGAAAGACGTATGGATTTGCAAACAGCTGCTGATTTAACATATTACGGTACCTTTGATAATCTCTTTGTATACTTATTAATAAGCAAGCCATTCCTGATCTACAGAAGAGAATCGAGGACTTGGAGATTTTAAAAGCTAAAGCAGATGCTGAAATAATTGAAAAATCAAACTGCCCAAAACTTTTACTTACAGATGTTGTAACTACAGATCAAATAAATGAGATAGTATCTAGATGGACAGGTCTTTTTATAAATTAATTATCATTTTAAAATAACTATTAGTTAGGAATTCCTGTAACACGATTAACTTTAAGCGAAAAAGAAAAACTTTTAAAAATGGAAAAGAGTTTAACACAATTTGTTGTTGGACAAAAGGAAGCCGTAAAGGCAGTAGCAAATGCTATACGACTTAATAGGTATAACATTAATATCAATATTTTATATATTTAATTTTTTATTTAATTATTAGATCTGGTCTTTCTAATCCTAATCAACCGATTGCTAGCTTTTTATTTTGTGGTCCTAGTGGAACAGGAAAAACGTTATTAACAAAACAAGTAAATCAAATTTATTGATTCATTATAGATTAATAATGAGACTAGCTAGCCGAATTTCTTTTCGATGATAAAAAAGCTATGATAAGAATAGATATGTCAGAATATACTGAAAAACATTGTAATATTCTTTATATATCATATTTTATTTATGTTAATGGATATAATAGCTGTTTCTCGTTTAATCGGCGCTCCTCCTGGATATGTAGGCTACGATCAAGGTGGACAATTGACAGAAGTATATTTTTAAATGAAATGAGTTTTATGATTAATAAATAAAGCAACTTAAAAGACGACCATTTTCTATAATACTATTTGACGAAATAGAAAAAGCAGCACAAGAAGGCTATTCTAAATATTTCTTACATATTTTTGCCTAATATTTATTTAGTTTTGACTGTTTTGCTTCAAGTTCTAGATGATGGTCGCTTAACATCTGGTCAAAGTCAAACAATTGATGCTAAAAATGCTATTATTATCATGACAAGTAATTTGGTATTTAAATCATTATTCCTTCTTTCATATACTAATAAATTTAGGGTGCTGAATATCTTACAAATGCTGCTGTTACTTCTGATGGAAAAATTGATGATATTACAAAAGCTATGGTTATGGATAGCATTCGCAAATTTTTCAGACCAGAATTTTTGGGGTTTCTTCAATAAAACTATATTCTTTCATAGACTAATCAATCAAAGACGCACAACTGTAGTTATGTTTAATCGACTAACAAAAAAAAATATGCAAAAAATAGTCATTAAAAGAATTGAAGAAATACAAAAAAGACTTGAGGATAATAATAAGTAATAACAATTTCCTTCTTTATCTTTTTCTAATATTTTTCATAAAGAAAAATAAAAATTGATGTTGACGAAGCTGTAATCACTTATCTTAGCGAAGCCGGTTATTCTCCTTCCTATGGAGCAAGACCTTTAAATAGATTAATTCAAAACGAAATATTAAACAAGCTATCCGTCTTTATGTTGCGAGGCCAAATCAGAGAAAATGAAACTGTTAATATATTTTTACATGAAAAAAAAATATATATTCAGCCTAATCATGAATCAACCTCTGATACACTTGATGAAAGTATGGATGATGAAGTAATGTCTGAAGACATTGATACAGAAGAAATTTATTAATTTTAATATATATTTTATTTTTTAATACATTTCCTTAACATTACAACCCTTTAACGACCAACATCTTGAATGACTGTAAAAAATGTAAACGTTAAAAATATCAAGAACAAGTTAATTGATAAGTATTTAGGGACTATCGTTATCAAGAACATAGAAATAAGGATTCATATATATCTCGGAATATTGATTTGAACCGCTCAGAATCAGATTTAGCAGTAAATATTAAGAAAGCAACAAGTATTAAGGAAACAGCACCTAAAAGAAAGCATGTTAGAAGTTCGTGGAATTGAAAACAGAGGTTTATATATAGTTATGAACACGATATAGGTTGTATAGTATACACTTGGGATCATAAGTCATCATTATCATTTTGGGCGGGACTTAAAGCTCAGCCTATTTTATCAGACGATATTCAGATTTTTAAAGCATTAATATGCATGCACAAAGTAATTCAAGAGGGGCATCCTGTTACGCTTCAGGAAGCACAGGCTCAGAAATCATGGCTCGAAATTTGTTCTCGCTCGGTAATTGGAGGAAATGTCAAAGGTATTTTAATATATTATTTGACTTAAAAATAAATTGGTAATGGAAAATAAGGATACGGAAATTTGGTGAAAGAATATGTGGAGTTTTTAATAGCTAAACTTTCATTTCATAAGTTACATCCAGAGTTTAATGGTAAATATTGGATATGGAAGGAAAAGGACATAATTAATATATGAAGGAATGTTTGAATATGACGAATATTTAACACTTAAAAATACAAGTGATCCAAATGAGGGGTAAATATTTTTTATATTTTGTTATGGATTAAGATATTTATTAAAATAGATATGAAACTATTACAGAATTAATGCAATTACTGGATCGAATTGATTTATTTCAGAAAACGATATTTTTGCATTTTAGAAGTGGATCTACTAATGAATGTCGGATTGCAGCGTTAGTTCCTTTGGTTCAAGAAAGTTATGGAATATACAAATTTATTACAAGTATGATTCGTGCTATTTATCATAGTATTTTTATTATTTTATGAAAGATATGATTTGATAAAATATAGGTACACAATTTAGTGAGGGCATTAAGCCTCTTAAATTGAGATATAATTCTCAACATCATAAACTTGTTAAATTTTATTATGAATGTTCTAATCTTAGATATCTTGTTAATTTGATATCAATACCAAAATTGCCTCAGGTTTTATATAATTTGATATAGTCTTGATAATATCTAAATAATACAGGATCCAGAAGATTTAATAGAAGATTTCGAATTATCTTCACAGAAATTTTCTATACAGGAAAAAGATTCATTATCAGAAGGGTCATCGAAAAATGAAAATAATCATGATATTAGTAAGTCATCTAATATTTTGTCTATTAGTCAAATGCAAAAAACACCTACATACGAAGAACTTCAAGCTCAAAAAGAAACAGAATATGCGAAACAAGAATTTGATCAACAAAAATTAGCTCATGAGCGACTACTAAATGAACAATATCAGGCGTATATTCAAAATAGAGTCTCGGAATTAGAACAAGAAGTTTTTAATATGCATGGACAATATAATAGAGACCAGCATATGCTTGAACAATATGATAAGGTTGATATTATGACTTTCTTAAGTGGCATGTTAATTGGTCTTAGAAAGTTAAAATTTTAGAGAATGAATTACAGAATTTAAATATTAATGCATCTCAACAAATTGAAAGTAAAGATAGTTACATCAAGTCTCTTCAAGGTTTAAAAAAATCTGATATTCTAATTTCTAGATATTAACTTTTGTATAAGACCAGATTATTATGTGGAAAAATAAGTACGAGTCTTTAGCACAATTATACACTCAACTTCGTGAAGAACATATAGATTTTCTTTCAAAATTTAAACAAGTTCAATTAAAAGCAGCATCTGCTCAAGAATCTATTGAAAAAAAAGAAAAAATAGAAAAAGAAATGGATAGCAAAAATATGGAGTTAACTATTATAACTCGTGAAAGAGATCGTTTAAAACTTGATATGGATAAATTAAAAGTATGATATTTATATCTACATGTACGTATAGATTAAATATTTCAGAATCAAAAAGAGGAACTGGATAAAATTAACAAAAATTTAATGTCGAGTTTAGAAAAAACTGAAAGTTCCGAAAAATCCAAATCTCTCGAGCTTTCTTCATTAACATCTAAATATAATAAAGAGGTTTCGGATTTTGAAAAATTGCTTCTGGTAATTATAGACATATTTTATAATTTTTGAGATTAATAAGCAATAGGCTAAACAAGAAATGATTGATGAGATATCATTAAAGTTACAAGAATCATATGATCAATTAGAAACAGTATCGAAAGAAAAAGATGATGAGTTAGAAATTTATAAGGCCGAAATGGATTCTGCATTTATGAAACTCAATGATTTACATATGGTATCATTTAGTTTTGTTTAAATTATTTCTAAATATTATATAGAATAATCGTAATATGGATTCTGCTATTAATTCTGAAATTAACCGCATTTTAACTGATAATTCGAAAAAACTTAATAATATTATTGGTAAAGATCGGTTTTTGAATTTAAAAGACGAAAAATAACACTAGATTAGATGCTATTTTGCAAAGTGCTATACAAATAATTGATAATTCTTTATACGAGTTAGTTTCTCCTATGCAAACGGGTAATCAAAATTCAACTCCTGAATATTTGCTATCAACAATTGAGAAAGGGAGCTCTAATGCTATGGATTTTTTTACTACTTTTAGTAATTTTATAGTGGATAGTCCTAATGGAGATCATTCTGAAATAATACGATTGATTAATATATTTTCGAGCTCTGTCAGCGAAATACTTACTAATGCAAAAGGAATTGTCAGACTTGCTGGTGATGATGACATTGGAGAAAGGCTTATTTCATATGCCCATGATTTTGCTATTACTTCACAGAGGAATTTAGAAGCATTACAAACACATTCGTTAATAGATCTTTCAGATGAAAAAAAGATTGAAATAGTTATTTCAAAAAATTTAGATGTTCAATTATGTTTAAAAAAGCTTGCCCAGTTATCCGAAAATTTTGTACCTAAAGAGATTGTGGATTTGGTTGCAAATTCAAAGGAAGATATAGGAGATTTAGTAGATAGAGAATTAAGAAATGCATCACATGCAATTGAAGAAGCAGCTGCTCGCTTAAGCAAGTTAAAGGAGCGACCGAAAGATTTACAATTCACATGTTCCGAATTACAAATACATGATTCTATACTTGAAGCAGCAATCGTTATTACTAATGCAGTTTCCCGACTAATTAGAGCAGCAACAGATTCTCAAAATGAAATTGTTAGTCAAGGAAAAGGCTCTAGTACCAGGGCTGCATTTTATAAAAAGAATAATCGATGGACTGAAGGGCTTATTTCTGCAGCTAAGACTGTTGCTGGATCAACAAATATTCTTATTGAAACTGCAGATGGAGTAATTAATGGCAGGAATATCCATGAGCAATTGATCGTGGCATCTAATGAAATGGCTGCTGCTACAGCTCAACTTGTAGCTGCATCAAGAGTTAAAGCAAGTTTTATGTCAGAAACACAACAGAAATTAGAAGATGCTTCAAAAGCTGTTTCACTTGCATGCAAAACGCTTGTCAAACAGGTACAGGATATTGTAGAATCTCGTTTTCAACAGGATAATATTTTTGATTATTCCAAACTTACACCACATGAATTTAAAGTACACGAGATGGAACAACAAGTTGAAATCCTTAAACTGGAAAACCAACTTGCGAACTCAAGAAAGAAATTAGGAGAAATGAGAAAGGTTTCTTACTACAAAGAAATAATCGAATCATAATTTTCTATTTTATAAAACATTTAGCCTAAAACTATTTTATTCCAAAACTTTTTTAAAAATATATTATCATCAAACACATTTCATATTACACAAATATCTTAGAAATAGACTTAAACTCTAAATAACTAAACATTCCTTAAATGTATTTTTAATAGATATTCCATAATTTGCCAGCATGTCACGTGACATATAAGTCTATTTAAGACATACATACTCCTTTATATTTTTATAAACAATTATTAATTCGTCTGTATAAATTTCATTAATTTTTATATTTTTTTCTTTTTTTTTTATTCTGCTTATCATTTTTTATATATATGTATCCGCACATTCTTCACAGCGCCACGTGGCGTTTTATGATGAAATAGCTGTATATATTTAATACTTTAAACATTTACCCAGCACTGCGTAATTAAACCAAAAAAAGAAAACAAATAACATATAATTTTTCCTAAATATTATGATTTATGCCCAAAGTCCTGTAGCTCCAAATTCCTGTAATGTAGATGTTATTGTCATGTCCTGCATATCCATTGCATTATGTTCTGATAGCCATGTTTCCTCGGTTCCTATTTGTTCCTGACTTTTTGTGTTGCGCCGTTTACGTGGAGATTTTCTTGGGCAGTACCTATACATGGGATACATAGCCCGGTGTTTTTCTTTCATTTCTTGTGCTAATAAATGAAATCGCTGTTTTACAGCTGGTGATTCCCCATTCCACATAGATCCAATAATACGTGATACATCATTATTACACAAATTAGCATTCTGCCGAAGAATATGCGCTTGGTGATTCTTCCGATATAGAATAAACGCATTAGGTGGTCGTGGAGGATTCTTATTAGATGCTTGTTTAGCTGGTTTTTGTTTTTTACTAGGCCGAATAATATAGTGTGGTAAAAGCGTCTGTTTTAACGGAACCGGAACCTGAATTGCCGGCGCCGAGAGATCCAGTAATGTTTGAATCGTCACATCTTCTTCATTTTGAGGAACTAGAATAGGTTGAAATCCATGAGGTACAAAATATGCAGTTCCTTTATTTTCATCCAAATATTGTGATGCCTCTTTCATAGAATATGGATATAAAACCTGTTTTCTTGCTACCGTTTCATTTGGTAAGACAAATTCAAGATGTGCATATGGCATGTTTACCATTTCACCTTCACCCCTTTATCCCTTACTGATTTTATGTGTATTTTTTAATTTCAATTTATTTTTTCAACACCATGCATTAGCCAGTGAAAAAAAAAATAGACTTTAACCTTTCTTTTCTTAATTTTTAACAAGAGTGTTGCCTTCATTAGCCTTCAAAAAAAAAACATCCAAATATCTTCTTTATGTTTCTTGTTATAGAAAGAGAAAAGCGCCCCAAGCACTTACGCCTTTTTTTCTACCGCCACCTTAGATATTTTTAACCCAGCTTCATTAATTACATTCTTTAATAATAAAAGAATGTTCTTAACCTTTTATATTAGGTATTCACTTTTAATTCTATTTGATTTTTACTTTTTAGTCATTTTTTCTTCTTATAATTTTTAAGACAAGTGTCTAATATTTTTTTTATGTATTAATATTTGATGAAATCCAATTAAAATATCCATTTAAAGGCATAAGATTTCCTTTTCAATCTTTTAAAAAACAAGGTATTTCACCGCCTTTCCTTCTGTTTGAATACAGCTTTAAGTTTGTGTTTAAAAGATTTTTGCCACTAAAGGAATCAGAATTGCCCAACACGTCGATCAAAGAAAAAAGTATATTTGTAACTAAAGATCAAGACATCTTGTAGTCTTTGTATTTTGCCTGTCATTTTATCCTAGCTGTCTAATTCAATACTAAAACAAGTGTTCAACTAAATACTGAAAGTATATGAATGTGTTAGTTTGTTCTCTGGCGTAAATTATATTAACTATGGCTTATAATGAAGCTAAATATAACCCATGTTAAGTTGCTAATAAGTCTGTGCTTTGTTATTTAAAAAATGATTTGACTGCAAGGGGAATAAGACAAAGAATGAAGACCCCGGGTCAAAAGACAAAGAGAGATGAGCTTAAGATGATTAAAAGTAATATTCAAGGACATCCCAAAACTTGTCAATGGTGTCAGAAGACTTTTCAGAAAAGTTAAATATTTAAATGACGGCATTAGATGAATGGCAGAAATTAAAAGCTATTGCTATAGAATTATCAGTTATTACGAGTCCTGGTTTATGTGAATGTAGTCGTTGTGAAACCAAACGTCATACAAATCTTGAAACAAAAGAGGTAAAGTTGAAATATTTTCATTTAATAAGTTTTTTCTTGTTTATTTCTAAATTTAAATAGAATTATCCTTTATTTTCATTAGAAAAATCCTCGTCTTTTCCTGAATTACCTAAAGTTTCTTATCAACCTGCTTCATTAGACTCTTCTATTCATGACGCTTCATATCAACGCTTATTTGAAACTGTTTGTTGCATTCTTGAACGTTCTTCTAACGAATCTTCTTCTTTCCTAGCACGTCATACTTGGTGTCAAGATATTTCTCTATATACTGTATGGAACACAATCCAACAATCACGTACTGCAAGTCTTCCTTTATTAGTTCGCTCATTAAGCACTGAAAGTTCTGCTTCTTTGATGCATAATACTCCTTCTACTGCTTCTGTTGGTAGAAGATTTCGTAAGGATGTTCAACAATTGCTCGAAAAAGCTTTTCAATGTAAACCTTGGCCAAATCCTGTAGAAAAAACAATGCTAGCTCGTCGTTGTGGATTGACTGTTCGCCAAGTAGGTGTATGGGTAAGTAAATCTTTAAATTCCTTCTTACTACACTCTTTCTCATCCTGTTTTTTAATCTTTATATTACTTTAGCTCTTCATTTCTAACTCTATTATAGTTTTCTAATCGCCGAGCTCGTTGTTGGCCTACTTCTACAACAATTGCTACTGCATGTTAAGAAAATAACTTTTTCTTAAAATTGCTATTCAGAACTTCTAATATCTCGCCTTTATCTACTTTAAACTAACCAATCATCTATATATATCTTATTTTACTTCGACTCATTTCTAAGTTTTTTCTTCTTTTTTAATTCACTTATTCGAAAAGAAAGAGGTTGAAGTTCATTCAAATCTCAGCTTCCTTCTTCAATGCTTTCTTCATAACATGGTATTTCTTATTAAGACTTGGGAATTGAGGTTATTCAGAGAGATTTTTAAATTTTCTTAAAATTTTTTACATAAGATAATAAGGTTTGGTTTTTAATGAAAGGAGAAAAAGGTTACATTATTTCTTTCAATACATAAAAGCCCGCTTTGCTTTATCTGGCTTGAAACTCCGATTTAACCGTGCGGACCTTTTTTTCATTTAACGTCAAAACGAGATCAAAAAATCATAGTAAAAGTGAAAGAAAAAGAGATTCTGAGTAAAATACATAAGAAAACATATGTTTTAAAGAGATTTTTGAAGAGAACGGGTGAAATTTGTATTTATAGGGATTTTTTATCTTTTAAAACAAGTGATTTTTGGTGAAGAAAGTTAAGGTTATTGGGAAAGTCGGAATAGTTTTTTTGTTTAGAGAAAGGTATCATTTGACTAGAAACGCAGGAGATATCAGAAAGATCTACGGGAAAAGTATCTTGTGGCGTCGCTATAGACTTGAGGGAAAAGAGTAGTTTTTAAGGGATTTTTTTTCATAAATATTGTTAAGGAATTTTGGAGGATTTTTTAAAAAAGAAGAGTAGTTTTTGAGTCTAGAATGAAGACTAAATCACCGGAATTTATGTCACAGTGTAGAGTATTAAATTTTCCATGGATGAATAAGAGAATGAGACGTTCTAAGTCTGAATATAAAACAGTATCAGGACAAGCAGAATATTCGCAAGTTCTTATGTTTCAACCACCTTCAGTTGAAGTTGAATCAGGAGTAAACAAATCACCGTTTCCTGTAATCCAAATGATGGATGGGAAGGAGCCTTTCATTTGGGAAGATGGACAAACTAAGTTTTCAGATATTCCTAAAGAAATGACTCAAACGAAATCTTCGTGTTCACGAACATCAGTGAAATCAGTTTCAAAAAATCGTATTCCTCGGCCTAAAAATGCATTTATTCTTTATAGATCTCATGTGAGTCAATTATTGAAGGAAACTATGACATTTAAAGTACGTGAATCGAATATATCAAGTTTAGTTAGTGAGATGTGGAAAAAAGAATCAGATGTGGTACATGCTTATTATGCAAGACGAGCGGCTCTTGAATGGGTTAAATATATGAAAAGAGTTCAGCAACAGCGTTGCTCTCTGAATACAGACGAATCGGAAATAAGATCACCAACTCCGCCCGTTCCATTACGGAATGAGCCTTCTTTTTCGCCAGAACCTTGTCCAAATATTGTTTCATATACTCAACCGTCGTTTTCAAGTCCTACTCAAACGTCTGTCCAGGAAAATTCGGTTGTTACATCTTATGATGATCCATTTATTGGTACTATGTTATATAATTCATCACCAGATACTTCAAATCTAGGATTTGTAAATACTGATCCATCAGTACGTTTGTCATCATCGCCTCAATCTTCTAATGGAGATATTCTTGATCCTACATATAAAGATAATATACCAACTGGAAATTCTGGTTATTTATTTCTCGACAAATCATGTGTACCACTTTCTTTTAAGGATTTTCTATTCTCTTATAATATGAATCAATTAGATACAAATTGTGCTTATACATTTAACTCTTCAACTCCTGTTTTTCCTACTAATACATATCCTTGTATGATTGATACTGGTTTGGGTATGGATACTAATATTCGATGGCCTGGACTTATGCAAACTTCTACTCCATGGCCTGTTAATATAGTTTAACATATACATATTAACCCTTATCAATTATAATTATATTTTTGTCAAATTTTAAACTATTTTTCCAAGATATTAAGGATTTTAGCATTCTTTGTTTTTGTTATAACTGGTTATTCTAAGAAGAAAGATCTAATATTATTTTTTTTTATAAATTTAACTTGTACAAAACTATATTGTATTTATCTACTTTTTAAGCCCTAATGAAGTTGGGTTTTTGCTTATTTTAAACTTGAATATTTTATTTGTATTACTATAAATCTTTATTTTTTCACACTATTAGAAGTTTTATTATGAGAAATATATCTTTATCTTATATCAACATATTAAATTCTTTTTTACTAGGTTGATTTCTCTTAAGTATATATCAACTGCGTATACGAAGTGCATATAGTACGCATATATTGCGGATATAACACGCATATATACTGCATATACAACGCATATATTACTTTTAAAAAGATTGTTGGGATATTAGACTTAATGAAAACAGATATTTTTGGCAAATATTTAACACCACATAAAATTGCTTTATTAGTATTAGTTGAATTATATTGTAGCTTTCTTCTACCTCCTAAACATACAATTCCAGTCTTAACCTTGGTTATGGAGCATTTAGATGTAAGTATTTTTCTCAAAGATATATATATTAATTATAAATATAGCCATCATGTGGAAATCCATCAACATTAAAACATCTTCGTAGCTTTACATCAGATAAAGCAAGTCATCTTCCGGGTAGAACTATATATGATATGATTCTTAAAAGAGTAAGATTGGTATTGGATATTTTTTATCTTATTTTTTATTAGCTTTGGGATCTTCAATCATTAGATGATCTTATTTCGTTTTTTGCTAGTATTCCAGGTTTAATTTCTCGGAGACAATCTCCACCAGTAATTGGGAGACGAATGTTATTATTAAGTCCATCTTCTTTTCTTGGATCTTTTGTTAGAAAATGTGTAGTTGAATTTAATAATCTTCCATTGGATGATGTAATTAAATTATGGAAAGGTTTGATAGGATATAGAAATATTTCAGTACCAAAATGGTTGCAAAAAAATATAGAAATAACAATGTTTAATTCTAGTATGGGTCTTGAAACTTCATTAGACGAAGAGATGGATGAGAAAATACAAAATGATTATGAAGGTATAAAAATTGGGGGTTATATGTTTTTTTGATTTATTTTAGAATGTTTATCTGTTTCTGATATTGAGAGATTATTTGAATTTCATGTTAGCAAGATGCAAAGTATATTTTTAACTTGAAAGAAATTAAATTAATGTTATCTGAGAAAATAAATCTAAATTAAGTAAAGAAATGAAAGAACGATTGAGGAAATTTATGGAACATAATGTATCTGTACCAAATATAGTAAATTATGTCAAGTATAAGGGATTAAATTCTATATATTTTTAATAATTTTAAGGTTTCTTGATTCATGGAGATCGGGTGATTATCGAACTTCATTTGATTATCTTTTTCGCTATTTTGATTATACAATGCGTAATAGAGATAAGTGAGTTAATTTGTTGAATATTTTTTATGATTAAATGATATAGAACAGGATATCAATATGCATTATTGGATTTAGCAATGTTACAAGCAGATTTTTATTGTAATAAAGAGGCTATTTGGGTTTTTTTTTTATAATTTGATTTTTTTCTTAACTATTTAAGGCTATTCAAGAATCAATTGATACAGCAAGGGAAAATAAAGATCATGCTTGTCTCAATTATGCTTTATCTTTTCTTACAGAATTTCAAAGGAAAGAAACAGAAGGAATAACAGGACAAGGTGTATCTGATGAACAAGTGTTAAATTATCTTTTGTTAAAGACAAAGGAAACTAAAATGGTTCATCTTCAAACTGTAACTTTCTTAGCAGAAGCAAAAAGGGCTCTTTTAGAAGTCAATTAGTTCTAAAATCTTGAAAAAAAGATGTTAATATGATATTATAGGAAGCTATGATTGATAAAGCATTCGAAATGGTTTTAAAGTCATTCAATTTAGCTTTAGAGTCATGTTCTACAAGTTTGATTTCATCTTGTATACTTATGCAAAGTGGGATTTGGTCAACTTTAGGTAATATTTATGGATTGTAAAAAAGGCTATTTAAAAAAATAAGGCTGTTCTTATCTTTGTTCTGTTTTGTTATCTATCTTTATTAAATATCCTTCCGATGATGTATCTTTTGAAGAAGTTGTTAGATTGCGATGCGCATATGCTTTTCATGTGTGAATATCTTTCTTTTAATTCAATTATTAAGGGATGTATTAGTTATCAAAAGAAGGAAAACTTGATGAAAGTAAAAAGTTGATGATTGAAACTCAAGAGATCGCATTTAAGTCACATAAGGTATATCATGTTTGGTCATCTTATTATTTATACCAGGAGTTAAAACAAGCAATTCGTAGGTTTGTTTTTCTAAGAAATTTTATGAATTTCATGATTTAAATATATAATTAGAGAAGATCTTCGGTATGCAGAAAAAATTTACCAACAATTATCTTCGATTGATGTTGACGGTGATGTTTCGTTTTATATTTCTGTTTCTGAAATAGAACTTGAAGCAAGAAAAGGGAATTTTTCTTTGGTATATTTATATTTTTTTTCCATTTTGTATAAGTAATCTGTATTTTATAGTCTTTTGATAAACTTTCGATTATGCAAAATCGTGTAAAAATGTCTGGATTTGAAGGTTTATATCACTTAATGTTGTTATTAGTATCGGCACAACTTTACATTGTATTAGATTATTTTTTTATGATAATTTTAATATGGTTATAGGAATGTCAACAGCCTTTAAAAGCTTTTTCAATTGCATCAAAATCTATTGTTTTAGCAACAGCGCATCATAATGTGTCGTTAGTAATAAAAGCAATTTTATTATTTTCACAAATATTGTTATGTTTAGAAGAGTTTTTCGCTGCATATGATATTGTTCAAAGATTCATGCCAAAAATATTAGAAACTTCTGATCTCGAGCACGAAAGCATTGCTTACTTTATTATGGCTGAAAGTCTGTTTGGACGTTATCAAAAGGACAAAAATCTTGAAATAAATATAGCAGAACAAGAGGAAATTTCAGATCTTCTAGATCAGGCATTAAAAGGTTAAAGATATCTATTTTGTATCTATTTTTTTAATTAATTAAGGTTTTCTAAAATTACAAGATGTTAAATATGAAAATAAAGTATTAAGAAAAAAATTCGAATTTTGTCAAAGAACTGGACGGATTTTTGAAGATAAATTGAATTAACCCGGTTAAATTTTAGTGGTACAGGAGACTAATAATTTAAAATAAATATACAAAATATATGAGTTGTTTATTTTTTTTATAAGTATGTTGTTATCTGTTTATAAAAAAACTCATAATAAGCTCATATGAGCCAAACATAATAGCAGCATTCGGTATGACACGCAAAAGATGTACAACAAGTCCTCCATATAATGCAGAAATACCTTCTTCTCTCCATATTAAGCAAAAACATTGCATTAATCCTTTATACTTTATATATCCATTTCGAGCAGGAAATTGGCGTAATCTCGTTCTTACAACCTATAGAATATACAATTAAAAAATATAACAATAATAGCAATATAATTCACTTCATGAGGATATGTAAGAATTGTTGCAATAAGTTTTGCAGTTCCAGCTGCTACTAAAGGGTCTATCCATCTAGATGATTTTTGTTTTTCAGCAATTTGTTTCTTAAATCGTTCATAAAGAACCCATTGGATTGTACTTTCTGATACTCCTAAGTACGAAGCGCTCATTCCTCGGTATAAACTATAAAACCCTTCTTTCTGGATCGTCTTTTTTATACAATCCCATGTATTTCGATACGTTTTTATTGGTGCTTTATCAAGTTGTAGGCGTGTTTTAATCATCCAAATAGGATTTGTTATTGTAGATGTAACTATTCCTGCTGAAATCGCTGACATTATGTGGATCCAACTTGATTCATTGTTATTAAAATATTTTACAAAAATCTTTTTAGTATTTTCATATGTATAAAAGTGAATTGCTCTACTCATCAATTAAAAATTAAACAATATATTAACTTGGATAAATGCCTGGCTGGAACAACTCCAATAAGATTAGGTCCTAATCCTTTAAAGAAACCAGAACTTCCTTCGATATGATAAATATTGCTATTAAAAATAGTTATCAATATTGATAATAAACTCAAGAAATATTACATAAAAAGATGATAAGCTGGAAATAAACGTATTCCGTAGGACGAAAATGCTGAAAAGGCTGGTGAACGATAAAAACGATGTTCACTTTGAAGACGAGTTTTAATAATATCCAAAGGAGATGTACAAATAGCTGCGATCATTCCTGCACAGCTAAAAAAATATATAAGTTAAAGAAAAGATATTAAGAAATGTTTACCCGCCTGCCAGGAAATGAGCCGAAGGTGGCACAACTACTGGCGCGGCTGCTGATAAAGTGTCGTAATTAGTAGGCTGAATGGATAGAATGATTAATATTAACAAATATATTAAATAATCGCGCTATATGTGTAATATATACATTTTTAAAGTGAATAAATATTGAATTAATTTATTAGTTTTTTAATTAAGGGTAAAGCCCTCGATTTTTTATCGGATTTCTCAAAATATTTTTAATATATTCAAAGCATGTAATATAAAATGTTTTATATATTTAAAGTATAAAATCAAACAGTTATATGATTTACTGTTTTACAATGTAGTTTCATAGGGAGAAATTCGTACAGTTTCTGGTAATGAATCAACAGTTACTACATGTGCAGGTTGAGGTCCTTTCGGTTGTCGCTTTAAGCATATATATTCTATTAGAGGTGGAGGTTAGATAATTTAAAAAATGTTTAAACATACCTCCTTTCTCACGTGCTTGTTGACGTAATCGTGCATTCTGTTTAACACGCTGTATAAAATCATCCCTGCATTTAGAATGACGAACATGTTCAACACGAATATTAAGACGTTTAGCGATACATCGATGGCCAGTACGTTTATATACAAGAACGTTTACTGAGGATTTTGTGACACCAAAAATTTTGCCTGTTCGACCATGATAATACTATAATATTTTAAATCAATTTTATAAAAAAATATATAAATAAACCTTATAAGGCATTCCTTTTTGAACAGCACTGTTGACACATATATCTACATATTGACCAATTCGATATGTTTTTAAGTATGTAGAAAGTCTAGAAGTTAGAAAATACTGAAATATAAATAAACAAAGGTGTATATGATTATGTTTGATAGAGATAATTATAGAAAAGAGATTTGAAGTGGTGCGGTAAGTGGATATAGTATGCGTATATACGTAGTATATAATATGCATACATGACGCATATAAGACATACGTATTGAATAAAAACTTACTTAATTTGACCTTTTTGACGGAATTTTCTCTGAAAAAGATGACGTGTTCTTGCTCGTAATCCTTGTTTTTATAAGCATTGAAAATAGAGAAAAATAAGTGCAATATGGCTTTTTAGAGTCCAAATTGTCACTTTGAAAGGTTAAATACCATAAGAATGAGGCATCTTTTAAAGGATAAGATTTTTTTAATTTTTATCGAGACCGCTTTTTTTAACCGATTAAAAAAAAATATTTAGTGCGTAAAATAAGAACTGTTTTTAGTAGAAAAAGAAAAGGTTAGGAGGTGTTTTAAATACTATAAACTAATAGTTTGAAGTATTTTTATTATTTTTCTTGAAAGAACGGTGAAAATTGGTTGAAATTTCATTAAGATATCAAAGATTAAAAGGTTGACGAAATTTTCTAGGAAAAAGGGTATTTTCTTAGAGGAATCCTGCTATATTTGCCTATTTTTTAATAAATATATTGTGTATTGTATTGTTGGTTCAGCTGTTTTTTTTTTTTTTTTGAAACAAAGCACAACTTTCAGTGGTTTTTGTACAGAACTTTTTTTGAAAGGAGCAGTTGCTTAAATAAACGGAAGAAACGTATTTTTTATATTAGTATACATAATAGATGCCTCGCGCCTTTAGAAATTATAGAAAAACCTACAAAGGTATGATAGATTTTGCTTATTTAGGGTATTTTTTGCCTAATAATCAATTTGAAAATTAATAAAGTTGCTGGAACTTAAGGAGTCTAATGTGATGCATAGTTCCTCGGCGTCCTTTTGAATCTGCCCGTTTGGATGCAGAACTTCGGCTTTGTGGGGAATATGGGTTGAGAAATAAGCAAGAAATTTGGAGAAATCTTTTAATTCTTTCAAAAATTCGCCGAGCAGCACGGGAATTATTGACACTTGATGATAAGGACCCTCGAAGACTTTTTGAAGGTAATGCTTTAATTCGTCGACTTGTACGGATAGGTGTTTTGGATGAAACAAAAAGAAAATTAGATTATGTATTGGCATTGCGTATTGAGGATTTCCTTGAACGACGACTTCAAACACAGGTGTTTAAGCTTGGCCTTGCAAAAAGTATTCATCATGCACGTGTCCTTATTCGTCAACGTCATATTCGGTACAGATTGTCTTATTTTTTTTATTTTTTAACATTTATAGTGTGGGGAAACAAATTGTTAATGTTCCATCTTTTTTGGTACGATTGGATTCTCAAAAACATATTGATTTTGCTCTTAATTCACCATTTGGGTATTTTTTTATTTATATTAAAATGTTACTAATAGATCAAGTGGTGGACGGCCTGGTCGGACACGGCGTAAAAAACTTTCTGCTAAAGCAGAAATAGATACTGCAGAGGAAGAGGAATAAAAAAACTTTTTTGCGTGATTTTCTAAATTTATTTTAATTTTTTCTTATTTATTCATTATATTAATAATGTATATATTGTTTTCTGTTATTTTTTTCTAATGTTATATACTTTTTTATTCGTGTTTCCTTTTATTTGCCGACAAATCTTGTTTTTTCTCATTTAGTATTTCGTTTTCTGTATTATTTTGCAGATTATTTTGCATATTTTTAAAATTATGATGTTCTGAAAGAGTCACTTCACCAGTACAGTATGAATTTTTAAAAAATCTTTGAAAAATAAATAAAAATATATGAATTATAGTATAACTTACTGATGACAACAAGCATATCCCCACTGACCTTCATGCCACCATGAACCAAAGATTTGGGTATGATTATTTACGAGTATATCTTCAGGATAATTGGATCGAGATATCTTTTTTTCTTGACCTTTAATTACTTTTCCGTCTTTTGAATATTCCACATAATATTCTGTTTGTGCATATAGTAGTTCTTTAGAAGGAATATTAAAATGCTCTTCGCCTCCATATTTTGCTATGATATTTTTTCTAGAATGAATTTTTGCTTCATTCATTTCTTCTTTATGTTGTTTGTGGTATAAAGCACCCTGTGTCGGGTTGGCTTGAAGGTGGATATTCTTCCCTCTTTCTTCCGCTTGCCATGCAAAAACTTGCAATTTTTCAAATTCAGCTGCTTCGCCTGATGAACGCTCAAATTCATTGTTAGCCATTAATCTGTTATCTCGAGAAATTTTATTTGGATCATCTCTCATAGACCTAGTCTTTGGATCATAATTAACTGATGTTTCTGTTAGATTTAATAAATATTTTGCTGTATCTTCTCGAATTCTTGTTTTTTTTAGTAATAAAATTAATATAAAGTAACCCATACCTTAAATTTCGTGTACTTATACGACTATGTGGATCAAATTTTTGGCCTGGCATATTCGCTTCATCTGCATATTTATCATCATCTTTTGCTGCATATCCATCTTCTGAAATATTTTCTATTTTTCTATTTCTTGCCTTTTCTTGTGCTTTTTCGACTTTTTCATACTCTTCCACTATTTTCTGGTGCTCACGAGGATCATAGCCATTCCACCTGTCTCTTTTCGAATCCCATGTCATATTTGCTTGGTAAATCACTTCATCTGCTTGAATATCTTTACCTGTCCATCGAGCACCCAATTTTCGAGGTCTTTCCATGCATTCTTTGGTCTTATGTGTCATTGCACCGCAATTTTCACACGCTCCTTTCCGAAACTTTGTTGCTGCTGGTCCCTATGCACTTTTTTAAAGACTATTCCTTTTAATTAAGTTAATTAAACATACAGCTCTTTGGCCACGAAGAAAAACTGTACTTTGATCTGTTTCTGTTGTATAATCCTGCCTTAATCGCTGATGACGTAAAGACACCTTTCCTTCTGTCTCATCAATGTACCATGGTGCTTTGGAAATAAATTCTAAATATAATTAATCTCTTATTACCCTTATATATATAAGCTTAACGAGGAATATGCGGATTCACTTGTTTTCCATCTGCATCCAATTCTGGATCAATCGTCCCTGCCTTTCTTCCTTCTTCTAATTGCTTCTGACGCCAGCGTTCCTCCCGTCTGTTTCGCCCTGTAGTGGCATAAATGTTCATAGGCATAAAATTAGGATCTGAAGCCATAATGAACCAATTTATTAATTTAAAATTAAAGTATAGGCATTAAATAATATAAGATATTCCAAAATATCAGCGCTTGAGCTGTATAAAGACACGTTTAAATCAAAATTAATTGTTTCAATCCAAATATCAAGATAAAAAAGCGCTTTTTCAAGATTCTCTTCAAATATTTTGAATAATGAGTAATAAATATAGAGATATTTATCTTTTTAGTCTATATTCCCTGGATTTTCTATTTATTTAAAGGTATTCCTTTTAAGATTAATATTTATTCCAAAAATTAGCCAATTTTTGCCGTTCAAAAAGAGAAAAAAATAGAAATATGGATTCTTCTTTATATATTCTAGCTTTCCTGCTTTTTCTTGCGTCTTTTTTCCGACACTTTGGTGGATATTCCAAGCCTTTTTACCACCTGTTTTTTCGATGAGGTTGTCTGTAACGACAGTAAATCACCGCTCTAAAAGTACTGCCACTGGAAACGGGCACTTAACGCCCAAAATCCAATGGATACTGTACTGAAAACACTCTCTGTTCATATTAACCTTCAAGGTTTACTTATATAACCTTTTTTTCCGTGAAAAAAAGACTGATTTTGACAGGTGCAAGAATTGTTGCTGAAACAACTCCTGGAAAAACTCGGGAAATAGCTCTTCCGCATCATAAAGAAGAAGTTTCACATATTGCAGTAGATGTTAGTTTTTTACTGGGTTTTTTTTGCTTTAATTTAATGAAATATGGGTCTAGGTTGGTGGGTCTTTAGCCAAAGTTGTCTATATTACAAAAGATATTGAAGGTGGGAGTCGGTTTAACTTCACTCGCTTTGAAACAAAGAATATTGATGAATGCATTTCGTTTCTTTCATTTTTGTGTCGGCAGTATGAGCGTAGTAGGTTGGAAGGACCAGCTATGTGTGTTATGGCCACTGGAGGTGGTGCATTTAAGTATTATGATCGACTTCGAGATGAATTAGGAGTAGAAATTATTCGTGAAGATGAGATGGAATGTTTGATTGTTGGCTTGGACTTTTTTATTACAGAAATTTCAGATGAAGTGTTTACATATTCTGAAAGTGGGCCGATGAAATTTTGTGAACCATTGCCAAATATCTATCCATACCTTGTAGGTTTCTGTAAATTATTGTTTACTAGCTAATGAAGAAGCTTTGTAATATTGGAAGTGGTGTAAGTATGATTAAAGTATCAGGACCAGAAAAATTTGAACGTATTGGGGGATCATCGGTAAGTTTTAAGCTATATTTGTTCTTTTTATTAATAAGATATATCTAGTTAGGTGGTGGAACCTTATGGGGCTTGATGTCTATATTAACAAATGCAAAAACATTTGATGGTCTGTGTTTAAAGATTAAGATCTAATTTCTAAGATATTAGAAATGTTAGAGATGTCTAAATCAGGAGACAATACTGTTGTAGACATGCTGGTTGGTGATATTTATGGCACAAATTATGAAAAAATGTCTTTAAAGTCAACAACTATTGCAAGCACATTCGGTAAAGTGTTTCAAAAAAAACTAACTAAAAAATACGATACGATCCAAGATTTTCAGTCATGTTTTCGTTCAGAAGATATTGCTAAAAGCTTATTATACGCTATTAGTAATAACATTGGACAAATAGCATATTTGCAGGCTCGGATTCATGAACTTGAAACAATTTATTTTGGAGGAACATACATAAGAGGTCTCTTTCATCAATATGGCTTTTTAAATACTTATATCTTAGGACATCCTCTTACTATGCATACGCTCTCATATGCTATACGTTTTTGGTCAGGAGGAACAAAAAAAGCTTATTTTTTAAGACATGAAGGATATTTAGGTGCTGTCGGTGCTTTTCTTAAGTAGGATCATTGTTTAAAGATATGTTTAACTTTTTTATTTAGGCATCAACCTCGTAACTGGGGAAGACGGAGAGCCAGTCGGATAAATGGCGTGTCGTAAATTATAAAATATATTAAAATTTAAATATAAATTATCTAACTTTTATTCAACTTCTTTTCTATCAATAAGCCCTCAAGTATGTTTCTGCTGAGAAATTGCTATAATTTGTATTTTGTATAATATATTAAATATTTTTTCTAAACTTTTCTTTAATTAACAAATCTTGATTACGTTGAATCAAAAACATCTTCGCTTTTTTTATTGTTCCATTTATTCTTAAAACACGTATTAATATTGGCTGGTCTTGAATTGTTTTTATAAATGTTAGTACTGCCCATACAAGTCTATAATGTTGCCGTGATACACGAATAATGCCTGTATGTGTTGCTGGAGAATAATATTTGACTAAACAGATTTATTAATATATATATAGATGCTATATTCTTCTTTACTATTCAAACTTGCTGCAATCAGCCCTTGTCCCCAATCACCAAAATTAAGATAAACATGTTCTTTAATTAAATTTAATAAATTATGAGATGTTAAGGTTGTTAATTTGTCTGACAATTTAATTGGAATAAAAGGCTTGTGTTCAGTCCAGTTTGTGTTAAAAAGAGTAGATATAAGTTGGTTTTCTTGAAAAATTTGAAATACAATATAACGAGATTTAAATCGAACCATGTATATGTAAAAAAAAATGAAAAAAAGAAATATAAAGCTATTAATAGATTATGCTTTTGATAGAATATTGTTGATAAGAAAGAGCGGATCGTTTCTTTTTTTTGCTTCCATAAGGATATCTTTCGTATGAACAGGAGGATCGGTCTATAATAGTTAATGAAGAAAACGAAAAAATGAAACATACATAAATATCATGAAATCGACCATCTTTAAAACAGATATGAATATTTATGTCGCCCGTATGTGTTTTGAGTGTAAAATAGATATGTTCTTTTGTATTATCTTGTTTAAGATTTTTTATTTCAAACAAAGATGTTTGAAGATCCAATAAGGATTGGTACCTGCATAGTCAATAAAAAGGAAAATGTATTTATAGAAATTATACCATAGACATGTTTGTTCTTTTTTATATCTATTATCTGTACTAAAGGTGTTTCTGGTATGAAGAGCCTCTTTTGCAAAAGTTTCACAGGATTGTTTTTCATTTTCGCTTTTTCTTATCTCTTCTGTAGCTTCTTCTAGTTGTTTTTTTTTATGTTGATAGATAGTTTGGTAATTTTTTATATCTTTTTTTAACTTGATTGATTTTGCTGTTTGTGATGACAAAAGAGAAAGAGAATCTTTAAGAGAAAGGTTCTAATAAAAATAAGTCAATTCCTCTATGCCTGTTTGGATATACTTGTTCTGCATTTTGTTCATTATCTTTTAATTCTTCAATTTCTGCTTCCATTTTCTCGATCTCTTTTAGCATATCACTTGCTTCAAGAGCTTGTTGAATCATTATTTCATATTCTATAAATCTGAGCATCTTTATTTTTGTTTTTATAAATAATATACCATTGCAAACTTTGGAAATGGTTTGTTCAAGATTTTGACATGTTGCATTAAGACTTTCTTTTGTATTTTTTAACAGAGATTTAAGCTCCATATTTTTTTTTTCTATAATATTTAATTTTAGATTTTCCTAAGAAAATTTATTCACCAAGTTCAAGATTATCTTTATTTTCAATAACTAAAATGGGATCATCTAAAATTGCTCGAAGATATCGTCTAATATATTGTCAATTAAAACTTCTTCAAAAAAACCACATTTACTCTTTTGTTTCTTGTTCAATATATGAAAATTTTAATTTTGAAAATAGCTCCTTAGTATATTAAAATAATCAAAAAAATATATAAATTGCTTACTTTGAAATATTTCAAGTCTGATTCCACCATATTTGGACTTGGAACATTCTCGTTTATTTCCATTATTTGTAGATTTGAGATTTTATCTAGATCTGATTGCTGACTAGATGTTGTAATTGCTGAATTTGTTTTTCTAATATAATCTTGTTTTTGAGAGTGTATAAAAAGTTTTGTTGATATAAAAGATGAAATAGCTCTTTAAATAATTAGCAAATTTCTTATAGAAAATATTTATTACTTTTGTATATTTAAAAGATCCATATTATTTTCTTTTGATTCTTTGAAAGCATTTGTAAGATTAACCATTTGTTTAACAACAATGGTTGCCATGGCGTGTGTTGCTATAGAAACTAATATAATAGAAGCATAATTTTTCTTCCACTTATTATGTTTTAGGCCAGCCAACAGCCTCTAGTCCAATGCTCCCATCTTCCCAGACTACCTTTCCTCTATCCCATTCTCTTAATCCTTTACTATAAACAGGAAACGATTCTTCGTGTTTCATTTCTGAAATTATCTTTTGAGAAAAGTCAGTTTGTAGCAAATTTCGAGACACTAATTTCTTCCATAGTGGACTATTCCCCATAGTTTCAAATTCTTTATCCAAGTCATTATTTTCATTTGAAGAAATTGCAACGTCAAGTCTTGGATTATAATTTGGGTCAAAATGTGTATCAAGCATTGATTTTCCTGACGAATAAAAACCATCATCATTCCCCTCCCTTGATATTAAAGGATACTCAGGTCCGATTGACGGCGATTTTTCCTTATTTGATAAAAATTTTTTTTCTTGTTGGTTTTTTTTTTCTGAATCATTATTATCTGATAAATTCACTTTAAAACACTTTTTTCTTCCTTTTGTTATTGATTTTCCGACCTAATAAATATAATAGAATCAAATATATTCCTCATATAGCCCTTATAGCTTATAAATACCTCTTTATTTTCCTTAATCACTCTATCGTGACTAGAATTACAACGATAAAGTTCCTGTAAACGTTTTTTTGCCTGATACATTTCTTTACGAATAAGTGCATCATTATGTGCATCTGTATCTTTAATTATTCTTGTCAAAAATTCTTTATTTAATCCTCGTGATATAGGACCTGATCTATAAAACATTTAATTTAATATTATTATATCCTTTTCATTCTTTTACCTTTTTTTTTTAAGAAAAGCTTTAATTCCAATACGTTTATATTCTATTTCCTTCTCTTCTGCTTCTTTCTTAAGAAGCTCAATAATCCAGCTGTCTTCGCTCATTTTTGTCTTGTATTTTTCATAAATCGAACGTTATCTTTAATCACCGGAGATCTAGATTATCTTGATATGATAGATAATAGATAAATTATAGTTACTAGAGCAACAAAATTTTATATAATTTCATTATTTTGAAAAAATATGGATTTTTCAGAATATTTTCGGTTCAATAATAATAATATTCCTCCAGAAGAATCAGTTATTATTGTTAGTTTTACAGTTTTGGTTTCTCCTGCTTTTATTATTTATCATTTTATAAAAACATCAATTGAAAATAATCAAAGAGTTATTCTTGTAAGATTTTTAGATGATTTTGAGGATTTGTTATTTGCTTCTAAGAAATGGGTAGTTTTTTGATTACAAATAAAGATATATTAAAGCAATGTAGGGTTTCGATTTATTATCAAAAGTATTATCAGGAAATCTTATTTATATTGATGGATTGACTAAGTTATATGGTCATTGTTTGGATAAATGGTCTTCAAAGGATAAGAATATTCCAAAGAAATATGTTACTTTGACGGGAGAATCTAATTTAAATGGTATTTTTTCTACAATTATGTCAAGTATTGAGGAAGTTTCGTCTCCAAATATGAAGCCATCTTTGATTTTTTGGGGAGTGGACTTTTTGGTAGCAAGTGAGATTCTTACACCATCTGACCTTCTTTTACTTGTTTCTTCCTTACAAGAGGTAATTCGTTGTTTAATTATACTGTTTTGACCTTATTAGATGGTTCATTATTGCGTAATTACGTTAAACTCAGATTTTGCATTTTTGTCACCTAAAAAAAGACCTTCTGATCTTGAAATCAATTATTCTACTTTTGCTTATGCGATTATTCATCGTGCACATTCTATTATTAGTTTACGACATTTTCCTAGTGGTAAAATAAAGGAAGTAACAGGTGTGATTAGGATTTCCCGTGGTTCAGGCTATTATACTGCACAAAAAGATAATTTTTTAGATATATCAGACCATGAAGAATCAACAAATACACAACTTGAAATGCTTTATTCTGTTAATGATTCAGGTGTTCGATTTTTTCACAAAGGTACAATTTTTTAATATTAATTCAAAAAAATCCGTGTTTTATAATTTAACTATTCAATATTTAACATATTATTCACTTTCATTACATTAAATAATTAAGGGTTCTTGTATTTTATATTCTATAAACAGGTATATTTAGAATGGTTTCAAAATTATATAAACGACTCAATTTTTGGATGTAATTAACGTATAAAAAAGATGATTTTTATTAGGAAAGTAGGAACAGGTGGATCTTTTAGAATTTATGAGGATAGCGTGAGGTTGTACATGAAAAAATGTATAGAAATGAGATTTGTTTTTAAACGAAAAATTCATCGACCTCTGATACAAAAACATATGATGATTCCTGAGGATTTAGGGATGCTAGGTTTGTCAAATATATCTTTGAGAATTGTTAGTAATGAATAAGATGTCTATATTGCGCCTAGTAGAAGCTGTTTACCATCTTTTTGGAAAACACCTGGTCAAAGAATAAGATTAGCATGGAGATGGTTTTATCATCAGATAATGGGATGGTTTCAGTTTGTAAATTTTATTTATATATATAGAATATCAATAAGATAGGAAAAAATTGTTTGAAGAACGTATTAGGCCTGTCAGAATTGATTTTAAACAGTTGCAATTAACAATAGGAAAATTTTATGAAAAAGTGAATCAAGCTTATGCAAAGTATTTTGATTAATTTTTTTAATTTTTGTAACAATAAGATAGCGGGGATATTAAAGAAATAGACTCTATATGTGGCAAAGCTTATGCTAAAACATTAAAATCTCAGATTGCAAAACGACCTGAAGCGCTTCGATTTAAATGGGTGCTTCATCGAATGATAAAGCCTCCAAAACTTGTTAGTTTTTCTCAGGCACAAGTAGAAATTGATTCTAATAAGTATCTTGCCCAAGCAGTTTATAGAATTCATTCAGAACAAGTAATTTTTTTTTTATGTAAAATTTAAATAATTTTTTTAGAGTTTGACAATTTTTTCAGATGGTTTAAAAAAAGAAGAATTTTTAAAAGAGTTTATTGAATACTATGTTTTTCAGTATAAAACATGGGTGTTGCCATACAAATGGTATATTTGGGGAAAAACAGTAGAAGCATCACCCGATGCTATAAAAGTAAAATTATGGAAAAAAGATGGAAAGAGTGTAAGAACGGTAAGATTTTAATGTTATTGTTATTTAAAGTTGATATTTTTTCAAGAATTATACATATAAAAATAAGTAATATTGATTTTTATTATAAAAAATGTAAAGGTTTTTCTTTACACTAAATATCTATATCAGAGTATTCTTTAAATCTGATACAATGTTTTTATATATGTATTAGCAATTAAATTGTTTTGTTGCATTTTGTAAAATGCAGATATATTTTGACATTTTAAAATATTTTAAAAAGATTTATAGTTGATAGGATTGTTATTTATCATAATGTTTATGTTCGTTTTTAGAAATAAATATGATTAATTATTGGTAATATTTATCGTATTTTATTATGTTTGCATGATTTTGGCTTTATAATACATTACATATAATTATATTTATAAATATATAGAAAAATTAGATTTAAAAATTTTAAGAATAGTTTTCATATTTTTTTAAAAAATTGTTATAGAATTCAAGTTGATTTAACATAAATTTTACAACAAATTATCAACTTCATTTTTTTTTAATTTTTAATATCAAAGCTCAAAGATATAAAAATATTGGCTATACATTGAACTATATATTTAAGTTTATATTATTACTATTTTAATTATTGATTATTTTGGTGATTCTGAAATCTTTTGAGGAAAAATAATCTATAATTTTTAGTATACTAAATATAAAAATTATACATACCGGTGTATACATTACAACAAACGCAACACCTGACATTCTATATTATAAGTATGTTTTTATAAATATATATGAAATTATACATAATATTTGTTAAATTTCCTTGAGATATTGAAGTTTGCGCTTTTCCATCTAAAAAACCAGAAATAGTTCCAACAAGAGATGCCCATGCAAACCATCTATAATTCTTAATATTTATTTATAAAAATTTAACTAATTGTTACTTATTTTTGAAAATCATTGATGAAAAACTTAATATGGATACAAGTATATTTGTAAAGTCTATTAATTATTAAAAATTAATATATATATATATATATATATGCCTAGTTCTTCCTCAACTTCAATGGGTGTAAACTTTCTTATAAGATCCTCTCTTCTTGGATCTTTTGATTGTGTCATTTTATATATTTTCTTAAAAAATTTAGTTCAAAAAAGAATAAAATTCTTATCTAAAGAAATACTTATTAAAGCTATAAATAAAAATAATTTTTTATTAATAGATAAATATCAATATTATTTTTGATTAAATAGAATTTATTTTTAATCAAATCTTTCAAATATCTTACACTTTAGATTAGGATTATTTATATCAAAATATTTATTATTTTTTTAATTTATGATTTTAATTCTAAAATTGATGCTAACATTTATATTTAATAGAATTTCTTATTAAAATTTGAATATTCTGAAAAAAACAATCTAATAAAGTAGCTTTCCAAATAACATACTAATTCCAGAATAAAAGCTATAAAATTTTAGATATTTCTAATATTTTAATCTATTAATATTTATTTTTAGATCAGATAAGATCGAAAGATAAGCATTTGAACAAGCTTTTACGTCAAAAAAATATTATATATTGACATTTTTTTGAAAAAAATAAGATTAAAAGTACTATAAATGTCCTTAAATATTTTAATATTTGTTATTAATTTATTATTAGTTTTTGAGGAAATTGATAAAAGAATTTAAAAAAAAAAAACAGTTTTTCAATTTGATAAATTACTTATTATTGGAAAAAAAACATATATTTTATCTTTTTATGATTTATAACGTATATTCATTTTCAATTGGTACTCGTTATTTGACATATACTACATTTTCTCGTTCATCATATGTTATTAAAGGATTATTAAGTAAATTTTTGCTTTGAGAGACGAAAAAATATAATATTAATAAGACTAGCCATTATTCCAATCACGGCATTTGGATTAGGTACATGGCAATACTATCGTCTTAAATGGAAATCTCAACTTATAAAAGAATTTGAAAAGAGAATATCTAGTGAACCTTTAAGATTAACAAAAGATGTTAAGTATAGTCTTTTTATATATAAATTCAATATTTTAATAAAACAAGTTTTTCTGATGTACTTTCGCTTGAATATCAAAAGGTTTTATTAACAGGAAGATTTAAACATGATCAAGAAATACTTGTGGGACCTCGACTATTTGAAGGGAAAAATGGATATCATGTTATTACACCTATAGAAATAGGAGATGAGTATATTTTTATGTTCTGTAAAGAATAATGCTAAAAAGAATAGGTGTAAATGTTTAATTAATCGTGGTTGGATTCCATCTTATATGGCTGATCAATCAAAAAGAACAGAAGGATTGGTATGATTTGTTTTCTTATTAATACTTTGAATTTAAAGATTGAAGTCTTCAGAAGAAGTTACTATCCAAGGTTTAATACGTTTGCCTCCAAAGAGTAATTTATTTACACCTAAAAATGAACCTGAATCAAAAAAATATTATTATATTGATATTGAACAAATGTCAAAACTAACACAATCAGAATATATATATATAGAACAGTTGATAGGTATTAATTATTTCCTATGTATACATAAATAATTTTTTTAAGATGACTTTATTATGGCACCTTTTTTAGCTACTAAAGGAAAACCCATTGGCAAACTAGCTGAAATACAAATACGAAATAAACATTTAGAATATATGTTTACATGGTACATAAGTTATGTTTCATTGAATAATATTGAATTATTTAATAGGTATTCCTTGTTTATTGCAACATTATTCATGCTATATCGTGTATTTAAACAGCCGCAATCACCATTAATTGCTAGAAGAGCAAATCAGATCAAAAGATTTTCCTGAATTTTTTTAGTCCTTTTTTTTTTTATATGTTTAGATATTTTAGACGGAGGAGGCATTTGAGATTCAAGTTCTCTTGGAATATATTTCTGAAATAAAGAATATAAAGTTGTCTTAGCATTGATTTGTCGTTGTCTATTGTTTGTAAGGATTATGAAGATTTCTTGAACAAAGCTATTACCTTTTCATAAGTTGTATAACATCTGAATCTTCAATTGTTTTTCGTCCAGCATGTGCTGCGAAGGTATCTAAATCTTCTGAAATTTGTTCGAAAAATTGGTCGGATGCTGAACATATTATTTTAAGTGCATCCTTTGATATTTTTAATGTTGTAAAATTAGCTGCTAGTTGTCTAATAAAGGCCATTGGTAATGATGGTAAAGGAATTCCATGCCGAGAAACTCTACTCATTATTAGTAAAAATTATGAGATAAATGATTAAGAACTTTTGTATTTTTGATTTTTTGGATGAAACAGATGTTTTTGAAGTTTGTTTTATACTAGGTTTTGTCGATTCTGGCAGTAAAAATTCTGGAAGTGTATCTTTAAACGATGCTGTTTCAGTAATCATCGGGCTTTTTTCAGTTAAAAATGAAATTTCTAAATTGGTTGAATCATCCCTAAATTGTTAAAAAATACATTACAAGATACATTTAACTCACTCAATTGTATCATTTCTATAAAATCTCATTTTTAAATCCTCTTCTCTAAAAAAACTTTCAGATTTTAACAATCCGTCATCATGAAGTGTAAATTCATTAAAAGATGTACTATTTGCTTCTTGTTCATTATAAATACTGATATGTTCACTATCTTTTTCAAGACTTAACCGATCGCTTAATCGTTTTATATTAGCTCTTCTACCAAGTTCTATTGATTGTACTGTATGTTCTTGATCTAAAGGAATTGAAAGATGAGGTGGAGAAAAATCTTCTGATACATCTTCTGAACTCGGAATATTAATATTTGGCGCTTCCATATTCTCTTCTGATTCTTCTATATTTTCAATATCATACATATTCCTAAACTCATCCTCCAATCCATAATCATTTGTCCTGTTTTTTTCTAAATAAGATGGCAATGCTAAGATTAATTCTTTAAAAATATATATATATTTAAAAAAAAATACCTCTACTCAGTTTTCTAAGAATATCCCTAGGTGTATCATGGAACGTTTGGTGTTCATTCTTCTTTTTCAAATGTAAATGAGGTGTTGCTGCTTTCTGTAATGCCCGTGCAGTATAAGGTGTTGGCGGGTTCTTTGTAATACTATGAGGTGTCTGTCCTGTTCTTGGTCCATACCTTTCCCTTGATATTGGTGTTTTTCGCGCAGAAAAGGCTGTCTTTAGTACTGATGATGATTTATTTGATTGATTAGCTAGAATACTTGATAATTGTCGTAGCTAAAAATATAAGAAAAATTACAGACAAAAACGCCTATACCGATGTATATGGAGTTTCAGAGGACTCATCCATCTGCTTATATGGTCTATATTAGTTCTTTTATCCGTTAATTGTCTATTTGTATTAGATTGTTATATTTGTTGATAAAAACACGCCTGGTACCTCCAGAAATCCAGTTTTTTTGCGTATATCAAATAAAAACAAGACCTAACAAGTATAAATTGTTTTCATATGTATTTATGGGTTCTTTTGAGGGTTTATTAGATGTTTATAAGATACATCTGGTTATCATTTTTTGTGTCGTCGAGTAAGGCACTGGGGCCAACGACATAAAAAGTGAAAGGGAAAATATTCCTATAAAAAGAGGTTTTAAAGAGGTAAAATGACAAAAAATAGGGTATTTATAAAAGGAACCTATAGATATGTCTGTTTCAGAAAAAACAGCGAAATCAGAGGGTGAAAATAGCACATTTGAGTGCTTAGAAACGGAAGAAATAATTTTAGAAAAAAAACGAAAAAAAAAAGAGAAAAGGAGGCTATATAGGTCTAAAAAGAGGGCTATAGAGGAGCCTTATATGCCTGAAACTGTTTCTTTTCTTAGTGCAGCGATACAGGCAGATTATGTTGAAAAAAAGATTCGAGAAGTATATATGAACTATTCTTCATTAGAATTAGAAGATATGAGAATGTCTGGTATTATTTTATTTTGAATTATCTCTTTTATTATCTTATTTTCTTTTTTTTTACAGAAAAATACTTTTTTGAAACTTGTTGGACGGGCGGCTGGAATCTTGAACATTTGTCAAAATTTCTAGAAATAGGTTATTTTTCTCGGGTAAATTTTCATTATATTTATTTTTAAGGAATAGGATATGATCCAAGATATATTCCAAGTCCTTGTGGGAGTCCTCATACAATTATTCTTGCTATGGCAGCACTTCGAGTAGCAGATATTACAAGGTGAAAAATGTAAAAAAAATAATGTTTGTTTAATGCAATATTTTTTAGGTCGTTACGTTCATATAAGACAAAGGATGGAGATGTTGCTAAATTATTTGCTAAACATATTAAATTGAAGGATCATATTAATTATCTTTCTCGTACACGATTGACAATAGCTGTAGGAACTCCAGGACGTATTTTAGATCTTATAAATTGTGGTAGAAAACATCTTTTTTTTTCGTGTTTTATATTTTTAGATTCCTTAAAAGTGGATTTTTTAAACTGGATTATATTAGACACAACATATAATGATGTTAAAAAAAGAAAATTTTGGGATATGCCGGAGTGTTGGAGAGCCATGATAAAATTGATAACGACTGATCCTTTGAAAACTATGTTAAAGAAAGGAAGTGTTAAAATTGTTTATTATTAATTTGTATTTGATAGTCTTCTAATGGTTTATATTGAATATATTTAAAAATTATATTTGGCAAATTATAAAATTAAATTTAAATAGTGGTTTTTTTTTCAAAAATAAAATGGATTGGTAAAAGCTATTTAAAGAGTCTTTTGTGAGTTTTTAGCGGATCATTGATATGTCTTCGACATTTAATCTACATTAGTATCATTTTTGTTAGAATTTTGATAAATTTTGTCATTATATCTTTTTAAAAATTGTTTTCAAAGATATATTAGTTTCAGACTTTTTATATGAGAATATATAAAAATATGGTTTGTTATAAAATAGATAATTATGGAAACGTCAATTCAAAGAGACAAATATTATATTTCAAATGAACATATGAGAATGATTATATTATTGTATTTCAAATTATGAACTTTTAGAAGCAGGATTATCTGAATATATAAAATAATAAATATAATATTTTAAATGAAACTATATTTTCGATGAAATTATTGAAATAATTCGGCAACACCTCCTTTTGAAAAAAATTACATGTTTTTGAGAACTTATTAAAATCATGTGTAAATTGAATATATTCAAGTTGAATCATAGAATAACACATTTTTTTTGTTTCTTTTGAATTTGAACTGAAGGCATAAGTACCGCGCTTATTAAAATTAGTTTCAAAATACTATGTTTATAAAACAATCCCTACCGAATTGCTTCATCAAACACATTCTTTAATCCTTTTTGTGTAAGTGCAGAGCATTCTAAATATCTAAAGAAGGTTTATAAACAAAAACATTTTCATCAACAAATCTACTTTACTGAATTTATGTCTTTTGCCATTTGCAACCCTTGTGAATATGTAATAGGTTCCATTCTTTTTTCTCGCAATTTCTCTAAGACAATACAATCATTACGAAGATCTAGCTTAGTTCCAACTAGAATTATAGGAATATTAGGTGCATGGTGAGATATTTCTATAAACCACTAATTCATATGTTATTATAAATTTTTCTCTATTAATTAAACTTGCCTTGGTTCGTACATTTTCAAAAGATGAAGGACTAACAAGTGAAAAACAAATAATAAAAACATCCGTTTGAGGATATGAAAGGGGACGTAACCTATCATAATCCTCTTGTCCTGCTGTATCCCAAAGCCCTAAACTAATTGGTTTTCCATCAACCATTACATTTGCCATATAATTATCAAATCTTTGCCCATAATTAGTCTGTTTCTGATAACAAGACTCATCAAACATACACTGTAGGTATATATTCTCTTGGAAAGGTGTTTGTTGTATAGCTTATTAATAGACATGTCTTTCCTACTGCTCTAAAGGGAAAAAATCCGTTAGCCTTAGTTTTTAAGTGTTTTTTCCCAAAAAAAAAGGAAAAATAACTGATATTTATTCTCTCTTTAACATAAAAACACTTTTAAAGGGGATTTCCCCTTGCTTTTCGCATATATTCAACTTTTCTTCAAAATAAAAAAGTCCAAATTTTCCATCGAAAATAAGTATTTTGACCCTGTTTTTTAAACTTACCCATCTCCTACAACTACGCATTTAATAGCTTGCATTTCTCTTATATATCTAACGCTTTTTTATGTTTTTCTTTCAATTTAAAATAAATAAATTTATTGTCGTCAATACGCCAGACCCGTACTCAGTCCGTCAGACGTCATGAAAAATGATATTTGGAGCCAGAAATCTATAGAAGAGTCTATACGCCTCTGTTTGGATAAGAGACTGATCTTTCTTGTCTATATTCAAGGTACGTCCTTTTTTTCCCGGTTTTAAATGACCTTTTTATGATATATATAAAGGAGATGATGAAAAATGGATTGATAACCTTTTAACTCCACAGGTTTGCAAGGAAATAAAAGAAAAAACGGTTTCCCTAAGATTATTTAATGGAACAATTGAAGCCATGTCTTTTAAACAGATGGGTATAGCTTTTTTTCTAGGAAAAAAATGATGATAATATCTTCAGTTGTTGTAAATAGTGTTCCGTCTATTTTTCTGATTAAGTAGATATTTATTATAAGAATAAACTATTATATTAAGCTTTATTAAGGGATGGATTAGTTAAAAAGTCATTTTATGGGAATGCAACGGCAGAAAATCTTATTGAAGGTATTCAAAGTTTGAGTAGGGAAAAATCTATGTCAAATATTTCAGGTAAGAAAAATATATATTTTCTTTGCTTTCTGAAGATCTATAGAATATGAGGGTGCTTGTAGAAAGTATAATAACTGGATTTATAAGTAAAAGAATTAATAAAATTTAGTTTATTAAATATTCAGGAAAAGGATGGTATTTCATCTATAAAATCTGCAAAGATGAATTCAAAAGATGGAGGAAAGAGAAAAAAGTATGTTGAGGAGTTGAAAAAAATGAAAAAAAAAGATTTAGAGGAACGAATGTGTATTTTAGCTCGAATTAATGCTGATAAAGAAGAAAGAAAAGTAAAAGAACAATATAGGATCTCAGCGCGTTCGAATGAGGTTTCTATATTTACAGAGGATACTAGTTTTCAACAAAGTGCTAAAAATATATGTCTTTTAAATATACGACTTTTAAATGGATCATCTATTCAAGCTAAACATTTTACGATCAATAATACATTGCAAGACGTTCGGCAATGGATTGATGAGGTTTTCGGACGGAATATTTTTCTTGTATATTTACAATATTAGAATCGGACAGATAATAAGATACCTTATGACTTAATTCAGGTGTATCCGAAAAGATTGTTTAGTATTTCAGAAGAAGTAAAAACATTGGAAGTTTTAAACTTGTATCCTAGCGCAACACTTGTTTTAAAGGTTTCTTATTTTAATTTTAGTGAATAAATAGTTAATTTGCAAAAGCCTATAAAGAATGCTATATCGGCATATGTTAATTTGGATAAAGGTTATTTTTCTAAACTATTCGGGGCCTTTGGTTATTTCAAAAGCAACATCTACTCAATTTTTGGCTGGATATCTGCAGTTATTAATAAAAATAAAACAATTAAAAAAATGGAACAGAATAAAAAAGTGCATTCTTTAAATGATCAACAGATATCGACTTCCGATAACAGAAATAGAGATAAAAATGTTTGGTATAATGGAAATACGCTTAACCAAGAACCCCCTGTGGAAAAAAATAATTAAAAATATTAATTATAGTGTCTATTAACTCTAATAATTATATTAATATCATATTTAGTTAGTTTCCGATTTTTTCTGTTCTATATATATATTATTTGCGGTTGTTTCTAATTCTTCAAGTTTCCAATTAATTTCATCTTTTTTAATTTCTAAATGATGAAGTTCATGTGCTAAACTCCAAATAACAGAATCACTACTGATGAGTATTAATAATACATGAGATCAATAATCCTAACCTTGCTGTTTGAATCCATACGGAATAATCATCCAAAAAAAGTTTATTATATAAATAATAAGTATCACCCTGTTCAAATATTCTTCTTATTTGTAAAAAAATTTTAAGAATCCAACGTTTTCCTAGTTTCAAACTACAATATACATCTTCCCAACATTTTTGAATAAGCCCCCAATGCCTATATAATGGGTATGCTAAAGCTCTACGAGTACATGCAATAACAATTTGTCTTATTGTAGAAAAAGACATGTCTAAACATGATAGAATAGGTGAAAGTTTCCCTATAGTCCAGGGTGATTCAGAAGTAGGTTCTCCCTGAGTTGTTCGAGCATCATATGCATAAGAAAATAAAAGTGAAAGTATACACAAATAAGTAGATTTAAGATTATCAATGATGTCTTAAACAATTAGTATGCGAAAAAATGACTGAAAAAAATTATACATTCTTTACGAGGCAGTTTTAAAATTTCAAGCTGTTCTTCTTTTGTAAGAATGATTGTATCCAATTTTTTTTTTTTTTCTTCCAAAGATGTATTTTTCTGTAAAGAACGAAGAATTATATATTCTTGAGATTTCCATTTTAAACATTTTTGAATCTCATCATCCTCTATATAATCTGCCATGTAATGTTCATCATTGAATTTAAGATCTTCTTTTAAAATACGTTCTTCAGAACGAGATGTAGAAGTACTATGCTCCGGGTCATTAATTTCGTTAATATCATTTCCTGAATCTGACGGAGATTTAATATAATTACTATATTGTCCATTAAATCCATAAGATGCATATAAATGTAGATTCTAGATGTATTATTAGTAAAAGTATTCATTGGTATAACATACTTGCTCAGGAGCTTTTTGAGGAAGTTCCCAGTCAAAAATAAGACCTATATATGTCTATTATAAAAATAATAATTGTTGTAAATTACAAACCTTCCGTATAAAGGCTATTTGTACTATCGTCTTGAATAGTATCTTTTGTGCAATAATCTATAGAACTCACTAAACCATTTTCTAAAGTCATTTTAGAATTATTTTGAATATTTTCTTGTGTATTCTTTTCATTTATTATCTCAATAATTGGCGCTGTTGTTTTTTTATCACAAGATGTTTTAGATCTTGAAAGAAGTGTTGATATCAAATCCAAATCATGAAATACCATCCCAGATGTTTCTTTGGATAACTTTATTTTAACAGTTTCTGATGAAATATCGTATGACATTTTACTAAACTTATCTTCTACAACATTTCCTGGTAAGTGAAGCCTATACATGGATTAATAAAGAATATAATTAAAATTAAATTATTCAATATGAACCGAAGATAGTATGGAGTAGCCGAAAAAATAAATACGTTTTCTTCTACATATATTTCTACATTTTGTGTCTAAATAAATAATATCTTATGTTAGCATAGATCAAATAATTAGATGTATATTTACACGAATAAAAACTGCGTGAATATTGATATAAATGAAATCCGTATCTTGTTCGACAGAGAAAGTAGGTGTTATCATTAATAAAAAGTGTATTGAACTTTGTTATCGTAAATTCAAAGATGCGTTTTTTGAAAAAAAACTTTGAAATTTTTAAAAAAGGATATGACAAAGGTAATGATGACACTATATATATATAATAACAATTTTTCCAGTTTTTGAAAATTTTCCCTTTATGAATCGCCCACTTGTTCTAATAAAGTTGAATCAATTGAATGTAGTTGAACAAATAGCATTGGGATCTGATAAAGATTGCGGCGGAAATAGTAGTGCTCAGCTAATATTTGATGAAAAAATATGTTGTGGTCGATTTCACGGAGAGATTGTATTAAATCCTGATGGGCCTATGTATGCCACATTCCGTATAAAAAAAAGAGATTTTCTTAGACCTAGTTGGGACCTAAGTCGTTATCGATATTTTTCGTTATGTGCTGCAGGTGATTCAAGAACATATTCTATTGATCTAGAAACAACGTCTTTCCTTGGACCAGATCTCTACCGAGCGTCTTTTACTTTTAAAAGTCCTGGAAAATGGGAAATTATTACTGTATGTTTTCTATTTATTATTGTATTATGTTGAATTTTTCAAGATACCATTCAATAATTTTTGTTTCAATAGAAAAGGTGTTCAATTATCTTCGTATCATTTTTCTGAAGTATATCGAATTCAAGCAGTAGGTATTTCATTATTGGATCGACATCCAGGCCCATTTGAGCTTTATTTCCGTTGGATGCAAGTAAGTACAGTATCTAAGGCCATATGATATATAACAGTGTTAGGCAACTAATGAAGTTTATTCTACATCTGATTTTCCTGAAATATCAAGATGTGAAATAGAATTACACAATAGTATTGTAAAATAGAACTAGCATAATTTTGATATTTTTTTCATTTCTTTGGCATTTTTTTTATAAATTAGCTTATCTGAGTTCTAAATTGTTCTATATGTTTTTATATCTATTTAGTCCATGTGTTTCCTGTTAATTTTTCATAAACTTCTATATATCTTTGTCTTGTTTGATAGATCACCGATTCGGGAAGTATTACATCTTTTTGTCCAGCTTTGTTTTCTGCTTCAAGCCAGTTCCGTATGTATTGTTTGTCTAGACTATATGGCTCGCCATCGACCGAATTGCAAATCCAAAATCTGGATGAATCGGGTGTTAACACCTCATCTACTAATACAAGATGACCATTTGTGTCTACACCAAATTCAAACTTTGTATCTGCAATAATAATTCCTCTTTCCATGGCATATATATGCGCCTATAGATATAAATAGGATTGAGTTATATTGTTATAAAGTTTTACCTCTTTATAAAGTAACAAAGAAAGCCGTTCCATTTCTTCCGCATACTTTTCTCCAATTTCATTTGATGCTATCTTTATTAACTTTTAAGCATTCTGTTTTTTCAAATACCTTCTTTAGGATTAATATTTTCATCTAATATGGTTTAATATGAAATATTATATTTAAAAAACAAATTACCCTGTTCTCCCGGCTTTGCTTTTTTGCTAGGTGTAAATAATGGCATATCTAATGCTTGTCCTTTTTTAAAGCCTGAACGTAAAGGGATTCCATGGACTGTTCCTTGCTTTACATATTCTTTCCATGCCGATCCTGATTTTTTCATTAATCTCATTAGTCTTTACAATATAAAAAAAAAGACTTACCTGTTAAATAACCGCGAACAATTGCTTCTATTGGAAGTACTTGATATTTTCTTACAATCATAAATCTTCCTTCAATATTTTTTCGTACTTTTTCAAGTTCTATTGGTAAATTGACATCAATTAAATGATTTTTACAAATATGTCCAAGTTTTTTGAACCAAAATAATGACAATGCCGTTAATATTTTGCCTTTCTCCGGTATTTCCTAATTTATTAAGATTATTTATCCACTTCAAAGAGACATACACTCTTTAAAACTACATCATACGCACTAATTCTATCACTTGTAATAAATAAAAGTCGATCCACATCTAATTCATAAATATCTCGAACTTTTCCCTGTATAATTTTTTGATATTTTTCTAAAACCATCATTTCTAATTAAATTTTAAAGTCCACAAAAAGAATATATCGCTCTTTTTCTCGTTTTGCCCTCTCGTTAACAATTTTAAATCATGCAACACTTAAGACAAACTCTTATCCTTCAAATTCGACATCAACTTAATGAAACCTGGCCTTTACGTATTGAAACTTTAACCAATTTTCTTAATGAATTGCAAGACCAAATACTCAAAAAAAATACTCAAAGTTCCCCCCGACCTAGAAAGCGAAGTGTTCCTAATAATAATGATTTTCTTTCCGATATACCTGATAAATCCTCTAACAATCTTTTATATATTCCAATAATAATTCGTGATGGTCAGTCTCGAATTAAAAATGAATGTTTTCAATTACTCCAAGAATGCGATCGTGTACGTGTTTTAGTCAATTTACAATTTCCGAAGTAATATTCAACCTTTAATATATAAAAATATTAATATATATAGAATATCGTCCAATGAGATTTCATCTTTAGAAGGTTTATTTATTGATCTTGATTATTACTAAGTAGTAAATAATTTAATAGATGTTTTATCAGAACTATCACAGGCTCAAAGTACTTGTACAATAATTAGAGCCTCAATATCTAAGTATGCTAGAACAAGAGCCAAAGTCATTGGTAAGGGAGGTGGAGAAGAAAGATGGGTAGCTGTCCAAGAAATAGATGAAGAGGCAATATTTTTAATTTTTCATTATTCTACGCAGTTACGAAACATTTATGTTGTATTATATACCCTGGTGCAGCGATATCGGTCATTATTGTGCTTGTAAAGTATATCATTCTGTATATGATAGTTTATATATTTAAAATTAAAAATCATGTTTATATTACAATTATTTTCTAATTACATTTTATTTAAGGTATATATGCATCGTATATGCGCATATATGTCTGCTATATACCCACAGCATACCCAATGTATGCACTATATATACATACTATATAATACCTATATACATGTTATATGGATCATATGTGTATTACATGCGTTATATGCGTTAAGACACCCGACATAAAAGTTCTCCACTCAAATTAAGCCCAATTGCCTCTCTAATTTCCATTACCCCTTTCCGTGTTTGAATAAATAAACATTCTCCCATCTCCAAAGCCGGTATAAAATTGACTCTTTGCCTAGTCAAAAGTGCCAAATTAGACGCTGACATCCATTGTCGACGCCCTGGTTTGCTTATAACCTTAATTTGTTTCAAAACTGGCACCATCATCTGATACTTTAAATCCACCCATATACGGCGTGTTGATATATTATCGAAGGTGGTTGGAGTATAAACTGTGTCAGGCCCACAATAAGACCCTCGACGTACTGATCCTAATAATCCATGTGTATATAATCCTAAACATATATCAAGATTAAGTTTTGTTGCAGGCAAAGATGTCTGTGCTAAATATGCTCGGGAAGCATTTTGAAGGTGAGAACAAAGATAATGAAGAGAAGGCATTGGTTAGCAGATAAATTTTAATATAATAAAAAGGACGATAGGTATTTATAGAGATGTGCTTTAAAAAAATAAAAAAATATAAATATTTAATAATAATAGATTAGTATGTATTATGTATATTTTTATATTTTTATGGTTATTTTTATTATAATATTAATATATTTTATTTAAAAAATATATTAATATTATAAATATAGTTTTTAAAAAATATATGTACTAATTTTATTTAGAAACCAATATTTTGTAAATAAATAAGGATAAGATGTTAAAAATATTCTGTTAAAAGTGTTTGATTATTTTTGTTTTAAAAATATCTTTCGTTTTATAGAAAAGAAGCATTTTTAGTTTATTAAATTATTTTTTCTGATTTAAGTCCTTCTTCTTTGTATTTCAGATAAAGTTTTTCTTCCAGAAAGGAAAAGAAGAGGTGATATGATCAAAATCCCGGCTAATGTGTGTAAAAGTCGAATAGAAGTCCAATGTAGATAAAATAAAAATTCAATAGATAAAAGTAAAAGAAAAAATAAAAAACAAGAGAAAGAACTCTCCCTTAAAACAAAAAAAAACGAAGATGTTTCAAAAGATGTATTTTTTAACTATATATTTTGATTAATTATTAAAAAAGTGTTTGTTTAATGAAATACCATTTTAAAAAGCTTAATAAAAGCAATTGAAATTGCACCAGAAAATATTAATGACAGGACTTTTGAGTATTCTTTTTCTTTAGGAGAAAAAGTGTGAGAAATTTCAGAGAGTGGACCGTATCGTATGGGAGGTGTAGGCATTTCATGTTCATTACTAATATCAACAATTTCAAGTTTTCCTAATTCATATAATAAGGGTATTGTATCACCAAAAGAGCCGATAACAAGCGTTAATGATAAGGGCGTTTCTGAAAACAATAATGAAAGAGGAATTCTATTATGATTCTTTTAAATAAAAAAATTAGCTTTTTTATAAGAAAAAATCGACCAAAATCTTCTACCAGGACCAAACGGGCCTTTCCATTAGAATCTACAGGAACAACTAGTACACTTTCCATTTCTTTTTCTGGATGTCCGATTAATAGCATACTTTGATGTGGTTGAGCTAAATGAGATCCCCGTTTGACATTAAAACTTAATGATAATGTATCAGAATTCCCAAGTGACCATGATTGAGCTGATTCATCTGGTATAACATATCTAAATTAGAATATTAATTAATTTATTTCTTCACATAGAAAAAATCTGACTTTCGAGTTGAAATTCCAGGTAAATTTGATGATATTTCAACTTCAATAGAATCAATATTCCATGCCTGTTTTCCGCTGATAAATGGTGCCCATAATAGTATGAAGAAAAAAAAGAAAAACTGGTTATACATTATTTTTTGGCCGGAAATCGGTTCTTAAAATTAGCGACTTTTTACTTTCTATGAATATCCGCTCAAATATAACTGGAATATTTCCCAGGAAGTTGCTTATAACCTCTTCTTCTATTTAATTGTCTTATATTTATTACTTTATAATTTTTTAAAACTTGGTATAGTTCTGAAAAGAAAGCTTATGGAAACTGAACCTGCACGTAAAAAGACTCGTATTAAAAACTCTCAATCCTCTAGTCTTAATAGTATATCTAATGAGAAACAATTCTGGTTAATGAAGGCAGAACCGGAGTCACGTCTTGTTAAAGGCCAGGATGGTTTTTTAAAATATAAAAAATGAATAAAAACTAATGATTGAGCAGTAAAATTTTCAATTGATGATTTTAAAAAAGTAGGTAGAAAGAATTATGTATTATTTTTCATTTTTTTTAAAAAGTGTTGAAGAGATTTCGCCTTGGGATGGTGTTCGAAACTCAGAAGCTAGTATGATAATGAGAGAACGGATGAAAGTTGGAGATCTTGCATTTTTTTATCACAGCAATTGTAAAAATCCGGGTATAGCAGGTTTGTATATATATTATAAATTAAAAGATATTTTACCTATATAGGTATTATGCAGGTAAGATTGAAAATGAAATATATTGGTTCTGAAGATTAAAAGATACACAAAGAAGGTTATCCTGATTGTAATAATATGAGAAGTTCCTTTTTTTATGTTTAACGATTAATAGATACTGCTTGGGATAAAAATCATCCATATTACGATATGAAATCGATTAAGGAAAAACCTAAATGGTATATGGTTGATGTGAAATATATAAGACATCTTTCTAGATTTATTTCTTTACATGAATTAAAGAAATATAAAGAAGGTGCTCTTAAAAATATGATGCTTTTAAGACGACCTCGATTGAGTGTACAGAGTGTAACTTCTTATGAATGGGATTTCATTTTAGGACTTGAAAAAGAAGTTACTTAAAAATGTCTTAAAGATTTTTGAAGGTTTATAAATAATGAAGTTTCTTAGATTATTATTAAGAATAACATGATGTATATTTTTCTTTATAATTTATATAAATTGATTAAATATTTATTTTGAAGATTTAAATTCATAGATATTATAAAATAATTGTTTTTATGAATTATTTATCTTGACTATTATGTATGCATTTTATTTTTAAAAAAATTAAAAATAAACATTGTATTTTTTCTTAAATATTTAGTAGCTTATTATTTTTATTGGTTGATAATTTTCTTTGAAACATTAATAAATTTGTTAGATTTTTATTATTTTTACAAATTAGAAAAAGCTTCTCTATATAATGAATTGATTAGGATAGATAAAAATAATACTTTTAATATTTATGATTATAGATGATATTTAATAAGATTATTTAAATCATTTAATTGATTTAAAATAATGATTAAAATTCTTCATTAAAGGAAAAAATAAATTGTAAATGAATTGTAAAATTATTGATATTTAAAAAAACTATATTTTTTCAATGTTTTTATTAATTTATGTTTAAAAGAATTATTTTTAAATGTGTTAAAATTATGTATTATAAATAATTTACTTTATATTTTTTGGTGAATTGTTATCAATTTGTTAAGATTCAATATTGTTTTAAATGTTAAGAATAATTAATTAATAAAGGATTATTTTTTTCAAAGATATTCTAAATTATATTATATAGTTAATGCATCTGAAATCTTATTTTTTTAGATAGAATATTTCTGCGATATCTACATATATAACCATTAGTTTTTATTTATATATTCAATTAAAAGATTTTTTCAGAGTATATCTGATTATTTAAATGTTTTTAGAATGAACTTATACATATTAAATATCTATATTGAAAAAAAAGACATATCATAAATAATAAACCAATTAGTAGATATAATGACTGAATTTTATAATTAAGTTGTCTCCATTGTTAATAGAATTATTTGTTGACAAGAAAAAATATATTTATATTAAAAATATTGTTATATTTTGAAAATTTAAGCTAAATATTTATTAAAAATTCCTTTAAAGTAACAATGCCAGTCAATAATTTTATAATAACAATCTTTGATTATTTTATGCTAAATAATAATATAACCATTACCAAAAAAGCCACAATATATGGTAAAAGGATTTAAATAATACTTCAAATAAATATCTCCCCTAAAATACTAAAAATAACCAATCTAGAATGACACTTTAATAACATTATTTATAAATTAAAAGAAATATTTTGTAAAATATAACTCCAATTAAATATAAAAAATATGCAAATCCATTAAATAATAATAAATAATTTATCAATTTTTATCAAAATGGCTGATTAATATAGATTTAATATCATGTTAACTGGATTCTAAATTCAAATATCATTGAGAATTTTTTTTATAAAACTTTTTTAATTTCTCATTTATATGTGAACAAACCAATCCAACATGCATCAAGAAGATATTCATAATTTACCCAAGGATGAATTGACACTAGAAATACACTTAATTAAACATTAAGATAACTTGTCATTCAAACTTAATAACTTTGTCCCATCTTTACCTGCACCTTTCATAATTTCATTTCCTCCTGGGTGAAAAGGTATATAAGGTGTTATATCATAAACTTTACCATTTAATACTATCCAAGCATCATTTAAATGACAATGTTTTTTAAGTTCCGCTTGTGTAATAGATAAATAAGGTGCCGTAATCCTCTAATATATTATTAAAAGGTTAAAAGATATCAAAACATATATATTTACACGGGGAAAATTGGATGAACGTTTCAACTGCTCCCAATCTAATATATTTGGAATATTTGCGAACATGAAAATAGAGAAAAAAACATACCTAATGTCGAATATCCTGGTGCAATATGAGTTTTATAAGATGACTGAACTTTTATAGAAGGCGGCCGCAAACAAGATGATGATTCTTTTGATTTATTATGTATGCTTGGATGTAAGTCAGATGATGTATTTGACTTTACATCTTTTTCATACATATTTTGTTTGAGTATATAAACTAATGCTCTTCTAAAATACAAAGTATAAAGGATGATATCAAGTGCTACAAGTATTAATATCCTTTAAATGGGTTTATATATAAAAATACAAAGATCGAATATTAATCTTTGTAAGCTATGTTTAGGTTAAGGTTTAAAGCTAGGGTTGAAATGTGTATAAGATATAAACCACAAATGCTTGAATTAAATATAATATTTAATTCATTTTTTTAAAATCTTAAGTATCATATATGTCTTTTTTTAAAAAAAAAACAATTTTTTGATAATATAATATCAAAATAATAATGTATATTTCGCAATAGATATTTTTTTCCTTGAAAATGATAATTGCTTATCATTCTTTTATATTAGCCTAATGCTAAAGCTTCTCAAAATTAAAATTTAAAATTTTTGTATAAAAATCTATTTCAAGATTTTGCTTCTAATTTTCCTGTCCTCATGAATAATAATACATCATTCATTTTAGCCTTTGTTTCTGTTTCTTCGAGTTTTCTCTTTTTTCTTATTTCTTCAAGTGTATCTTCTTGATTAAACGTTTTGTTTTGACTTATTTCTAATTCTTGTTCACGAGTATAATATCCCTTCCAATTTCTCTTTTCTTTTTCCTGCATAACTATATATTTTGCCCATTCATAAAAAGATGTACTTTCTTCTGCATTGGTCCCTAAAAGACGACCTTCAGCTTCCCATTCTTCAGTTTCCGGTGCAACCTTTTTACGCAAAAGGGTTGTTAATAATCCCTCTTGTTGACGTACTGGAAAGTTAGATGATGGAAAAACTTTAGTTTCTTTTAATATATCAGACTCTTGTAGCAAAAATGAAATTGAGTCTACATGAGACAAAAGAGTATTGAAATTTGAAATAAGAACTTTCCTATAATATCATTAGACAAAATTAGAATATATATAAAACAGAAATATAATATTTTTAATATATTACTAACCATGAAGGTAAAGCATCCGAGTGATCAATTATGTTTAAAAAATGTGTAAAAGAGTGAAGTAACTAAAAAATAAAAATCTATATTTTTTATTTCTTTAAATTCACCTGAAGTACCCTGTTTCTCAGAGATTCTAATATATTTAATGGAAAAAACTCCATTCCCTAAAAAAGGATATTTATATAGAAAGATCCTGTGATTTCACAAAGAAATATAAGTTTTTGTTGTGTATTATTTTAACTAATTTTAACCCAATTTTTCAAATATTAAAAAATAATATAATATAAAAAACACTCAATATAAAATAATTTATAAGCTTTATAATTCCAAATACTTTTCAATTTCTCTTAAAACACTAAATCTTGACTTTTAAATGACATGTAAAATCTGAAAATATTTAAGTTATTTCTTTAAAAATTAATCTAATTTTTACCAAAAATCTTATATAAAACACTGTAATGATAATTAAGTGATTGTTTATTTATATTAAAAATCTAATATTTTTATTATTTTAATAACATTTTTAACTTCTTTTTACTGTTAAAATTTGACTTAACCTAATAAAATAAGAAACTACATAAAATCTTTAAAATCCTTTAAAAAGATAATAGACAAATAGGGGCCTTTAAAATCATTGTATAGACCTAATATTAGCATCCTTATTGATAAAAGTATGATATTTAGGCATTTTTTCCGAGTTTAATTGACCATTTTTAGAGATTATTTTGAATATATAAGTTTCAGAAATCTTATTCTTTAAAATATGAGTAAAGAGGCCAGAAGTACATTAGAATGATAAGTATCTATTTGAATGATGAAATATTTTTCTAATAAGGCAATACGGCATCTTCTTTAGATATTAATTCAATAAAATTACGTAATTCCTGTTTGAGTGGGATTATTTCAACAATTGGTATATTATTTAGGTTAAATGGTGAAGCTTAATAATATAAAGGACCGAGCACAAACTCGGTGGAGATGATAAATAAGCTTCGTTGTGCAGGAGTTACTATTATACGTATGAATTTTAGCCATGGTTCATATGAGGTATATTTGATAATAAAATGTTTAATCGAGATATTAAATAGTGAAAAAGTATCATTCAAGTGTGTTAAAAAATGCACGTGAAGCAGTAAAGGTACTTCCAGGCCGTCCTTTAGCTATAGCGTTAGATACGGTGGGTTTTTTATATAGATATAAAATAAATAAACTGAAAAAGTTAAATACAGAAAGGACCGGAAATTCGTACGGGAAGTACAATTGATGGGAAGGAAGTGTGTTTGAGGTTTTTATTTGTAATTGCTACTGAAGTTATATATAGTATCATGTTACTATGGGACACCAATTAATTGTTTCAACTAATCCACAATATGCCGAGAAGTGTAATGATCAGATTTTATATGTTGATTATAGTAGAATATGTTGCGTGGTAAGGGAGGGCAGTATTATATATATAGATGATGGAACATTGTCTCTTTGTGTACTTGAAGTGGTTAACTCACAAACACTTAAAGTAGTATGTCTTAATGAAGGCATAATTTCTAGTCATAAAGGTGTAAATCTTCCTGGGACGGATGTAGATTTGCCTACTTTAAGTGAAAAAGATGTTATGGATCTTCGATTTGGCGTCGAAAATGAAGTGGATATAATATTTGCCAGTTTTATTAGAAGCAAAAATGATATAATTACTATTAGACAAGTGCTTGGGGAAGCTGCTAATAAGATAAAAATAATCGCAAAAATAGAAAACAAGCAGGGTATTGATAATTTTGATGGTATTTTGGAAGAAGCAGATGGTATTATGGTCGCAAGAGGTGATTTAGGTATTGAAATTCCTCAAACGCAAGTTTTTATTGCTCAGGTAAATTTCCTACATAATGGTATATTTCTAAAAAATAAAAAGAAAATGATGATTTCTAAGTGTAGTATTGCCGGAAAGCCTTCTATTTGGTAATATAAACAAATATATTATCAACGAAAAATTAATTTGTATAAAGTGCAACACAAATGCTTGAGCATATGATTAAAAATCCTCGTCCTACACGAGCAGAAATTACTGATATTTGCACTGCTATATTAGATGGGGCCGATTGTTGCATGTTAAGTGGTATATAATTTAATAAATTTTAATCTATTCAATTGTAATGAAAATATAGGCGAAACTGCTAAAGGATTATATCCTATTGAGTCAGTTACAATGATGCGTGATTCTATCCTTATAGCTGAGTCAGTTATACGTTATGAAACTTTTTTTAATGAACTTCGTCAATTAATTCCTAAGGATGTATCTGTCACTGAAGCTATATGTTGTGCAGCAGTCGAAGCTCAGTATAGAAATAATGCAAAAGCAATCATTCTCTTATCTTCATCGTTGCTTATTCCTATTTTTAAAATTTAAGTTAATTTCATAATAGTGGATTAACTGCTCGTCTTTGTTCAAAATATCGTCCAAGAGTTCCAATTATAATGGTTACACGTAGCGAATCAGTTGCTCGATTTTCCAACTTATATCGTGGTGTATATCCATTATTATATCTTGCACCAAAATATCAAACTATAGAAGAATGGCAAGAAAGTGTAAACTTTAGAATCAATTGGGCTATCAAGCAAGCAATTGATCTTGAAATCGTACAATCCGGTGATAATCTTGTTATCATACAAGGATACAGAGATGGCTTTGGGTATGTCCTAATATTTTATAACTAATCTTTATTAAAAATTAGTCATTCTAATACCGTAAAACTTCATAAAATATCTTAACTTTAATATTTAAATTAATTTCTTCAAATATTACTACGCTAATATTTATTATTGCTTTAAATTTTATTTATCTTTATTAATTTATAGTTAATATTTATTAAGAAAAAGATATATTTATATTTAAACTTTTAATCATATATTTATTTTCAAATTATATTATTTTTTTTATTTTTTTCTTATTTTTTTCATTTTCATTTTCTTTCTTTTCATTCATTATTCCTCTAACTCTAATATACACATAATATATTTTTCTAGAATATGCCTTCAAAGCTCTATCTTAGACAATTGTCTCTCATTTTTCCTATAATCTCCTTGTTTTTTTTTTTCTGATTCACGTGACATTTGTCTTAGACGACACTTGTTGATTTAAGTACGAATCACAACATCCGACTATTAAGACGTTGATGAAATATCAATATTTTTAGCCTTTTCTTTGGGTTTAAAATAGTAATAATACGTATATTTATTTTTCTTGTTGTTTTATCTTATTTTATCCAAAAAATTGGGATTTTTTTGAGTAAAAAATGCCATCTTTTGACGTAAGTTTAGACCCAGATGAGCTGTCTATTTCTACAGATGTTCGTGAACGGGATCGCATCCGCCTTGAACGGGAACTTGAGAAGGAATTGAATGGGTTTTCTTTTAGTAAAACTAGTTCTCATGAGCCAAGTTGTGATACAGTGCGTCCTGGTCAAGTGGATTTGAATCAGACATTTTTTGTAGATTCTTTAGATACAAAGAGCTTAAATAAGCATTTTCAGGACTTTAGTATGGGAGTTAGTGGATCACTGGATGGTAGTAGTATTGAAAGGGGAGTAGGGCTTCAATTGGGGACGTCAAATGTATGTTTTTATTTTTTTTGAATATTTTTTAGAGATTAAACTAAATAATAGTTGAAAAATGAGTTTTCGAAAATATATACAGGGTCTACTAAGTCGTTTGATCGTCCTATTGTTTCGGATAATAATTTTATGGCAGCTATTAAAAGTCCTCTTGAATCGACAACCTCAGATTATGCAGATGTTGCTGCTAAAATAAAACATATGTATTCTCCTTTTAATAAAGTGACAGAAGATGTAGATTTTACGTTTTCATATGATAAGAATTATTGTAAACAGGATGAACAATCTCCGGAAATGATGAACAAAAGCAAACTTACATATGCGTTAAAAAAAACAGAGGGGTTATCAAATATACCAATTGTTGAGAGAGATAGGAATATAATGGCACCGGCTTTTACGAAGACCAAGTCTCCTGTTTTCCAGCGTTTTCGTCGTCCATCTATTGTAAATAATGAAAATATTTATTCGGAACCAAAATCAAATAAATCTTTTCGAAAAGGAGGGAACAATGGAGAAAAGAAGTTATCTAATTTTAATCATAATATGAAAGCAATTCCTCGCTCATTTAAATCTGCGTCTGGTTTAATGCAAGAACTTGGATTAGATGATCGTCAAGGAAATACAAGAACAAATATACCGTTAAGCACAGAAATGACTCAGTCATTTCAGCTTCCAGATATGACTGGAATATCTTCATTAGTTTGTGATGATACGCATCCTATTGTAAACAAAATTGAAGTTATTACTAAAGATAACTATAAGGATTTAGAATCAATACCTATATCATCTAATGATAAGGCCATTTTATTAGCTATAAGAGAATTACAAAACAATATAAATGAACTTGAAGCGAGAGAGTCTGCTTCAAAAAAACGTATTCAAAATCTGGAAAAAGAACTGGAGAATGCTAAGCAATTATATCATGTTGAGCAAAAACGAACTGTATCTATTGAACAAAACCAAGAAGCTAATAATGATAAGAATGGGGTTTTGAATCAAAATTCTGAAACACATAATCGCGAGAAGCTTTCTTATACAATGGAACGCATGAGGTTAAAAAATGATATTTCTGCCTTGAAATCTCAGGTTGAAAGTCTTGAACATGAACTTAGTATTAGCAAATCTAGAATAGACGATATTAAAGAAAAAAAGAATGAAGTTTCGAAGAAGTTAACAGAAGCGTTATCTAAAATTGATCATTTAAAACTGGAAAATAAGAAATTGATCGAAGAGATTGAGGATTTAAAAAAGAAATATAAGATAAAAATGGCTTCTGAAAATATTAAGAAAGCTTCTGAATTTCGTTTAAAATCACCATTAAAAGAGAAGAACTGTTCAGCAAAAGTTTTATTACAATCAGATAGTAACGAAACAGATGACGAAATATCAAAAGAACGTGGATCTTGTTCTACAGAGACCGATGAGGTATTCTTTAATGCTTTAAAAAAATGTTATTAATATTTTAAATAGGAAGAAATTGGCGAATTAACTAAATCCTTGCATAAAACAAAAAAAAATCAGTCTTTAAAAGCATTTCGAACTAATAAAAATAATCATTCTGCTCCTATTGTTTCTTCCAAGAGTTCTAAAAAAAAGAGTAAACAAGAATCTAAGAAGTCTTCTAAGGTTAGTTCATAGATATCGCTATTGTTCGTTTAATATTAATTAGAAATTAAAATCAAATTCTCAGAATCCATCAAAAAAACATCATATTTATTCTGATGTAATCGAAGAAACAGACAGCAGTGATAATACTTCTGAATGTAATTATGGTAGAGAATATTCATCTAATGATGATGATTTATTAAACCAAGAACCTCCATGGATACATGTTGAAAATAAGTTGAAGACAAAATTAAGTAAATCAAGACAAATATATGAAGACGAATTTAAAGGAAATGTTCGTTCAAAACCATATGTAGATGTAAATGCTCAAAAAATTATTGAGGAACTTGATTGCCACAATCCTGTAAGTTGTTCTGTTTGTACTCGCAGAAGACAGAAAGGAATTCTATCTGAGAGTATTTTTTTTATAATATAATTTTAAATATTGATCTATTATAGAAAATAAAGATCGATTATCTTTTTCTGCAAAAACAAAACAGTTGGATAATATATTTGAGGAAGAAAATACGATTAGACCTTCAATGTCCCCAAAAAGTGCTCTTTCAATGGTTATAACACAATTAGAAGATGAGTTTAAACATTTGAAATTGTAAGATTAATTATATATAACTTTACTAATATTATGATAGAAGATATCAGGAATTTATTCAGTCTTACGAAAAGGTAGATCCTTCTATAGGAAAAAGGAAACGAAAAGCTCTTGCTGGTAAGCTTAAGAATATTATCGAAGAATTAGAAGCAAAAGTTGTGTTTTTAATATCAATTGTTTATATCTAATATATTATAGGCAGATCAAATTTATGCACTGTACGATGTAGTTGAAATGGCTAAAGAAGGTGATGATATTTTAAAGAAGGTATTAAGAAACAGTAAAACGAATGTTTAGTTTATATTACATATTTTTATCTTATTCTATGTTTATCTTTTTTAAAAACGGTATCAATAATTTAACATGAGTTTTGGTATATATGGTTATAAGGCATAAATACAAATATTTGTAAATAGTTCTGTATAGAATAACTTTTAATTTTTGGAATATTTTCAAAATTCTATGTTATATGATATGCTATAATATTAAAAAAATGAGGTCATGATGGATTTGTTTGTGGCTTATTGTTAGAATTTTCGAAATACAGACTTGCAAACGCCTCAAATAAAACACGTTTGTATACATCATTAATATTAAAACCTCCCCCGCGAATGGTTTTGTTCTCCAGTAAAGGTTTAAGAAAACTTATAGTAATTAGCAATAAACAATAACTTTTTTGGAATAATACGAATCATTATAAGTTTCCTTTACAACATATAATGTATTTTCTTTATTTTGGCCAGCCATAGGCGAAAATACATCTAATTTTTGTTCACCTTTATTTAAACATGAATTCTGAAAAGTAGAAAGAGCTGCTATTGCAATTTTTGCTTCATAAGCTGCTCGTTGCTTTCGAATTGTTGACCGTTTAAGAGATAAGGCATTACTATGTTCAACAATTTTTGATGCTTGTTTATCCGAAGATGCCTTGATAAGTAATTAAATTATCAAAACACCAAATATTTCGATATTTACCAATTCACGGATTAATTCTTGTTTATATTCTTCTTTTTCAATATGTTCTGCTTCTTTTTCTTTGATAATCATTTTTTGTGAGATTTTTTTTTCTTTTTTTAACCTATCTTCATTTTGTGCAATGATCTGCGCCTCTAATTCTGCTTTTTGTGCATTTACCATGATTGACTTCTTATTAATTGCTTCATATGCTATTAATTTGGTTTCTGTTTCTTCTACGTCAATATTATTTACTAAATTGAATGCTAAAAATGCATAAATATATAAATAACTTCCTCATTCTCCCTACTTATGTTTTCAACTTCTTCCAAATAATCATTATATTGAGTTAATGTTTCAAAATCTTCTGGACGCTTATTACAACTAAAATAATTCATTTTTCAAGATAAAAAACAATTTAACCCCCCCTACATCTTAGATATTCGTTTCCTTATATCAATTTCCCTTTCTACCGTCATATCCTCGAACGTTTGCTCCCTAAATCGTCCTTTACGAAGAATTTTCCCGCATTTTGGACATGGAGACGGTCCTAATGTAAAAATTCTCTGAAAAAAATATTAAAAAAACATTTTTATCATAATCCCTATATATTTACTGCTACGCATGATTCGCACATCTTATGATAACACTCTGGATTAATCAAAAACCTCATATTTGGATTTAAATATGGATCATTTCTGCAAATAGGGCATTTTTCGTCTAAAAAAAAAGCTATATATGTTTTCTATATAATTCTTAACAATTAAAGTACCTTTTTTAAGCGTTTTCTTCTCTTCTAAGTCAGTTTTCATTGCAATTTAATAATCTCGTCGTCATTTAACGGTCAGGCAGCTTTTCGCACCAGAAGTAGTTGCCATGACAATTCTCGACCTACGGTATCTTCAAGCATTTTTTCTATGGGTTCTGAGGGTCAAGAAGAGAAGAATTGGAGAGTTATTTACCATGAATTTGAGGAGAGATATAAAAAAACTGAAGAGGATTTTATAAGATGGGAAGGTTATGGGAAAGAGTATGAAAAATTGCGGTCTTTTTTGGTTGATATTTCGAAAACTACGAGACGACCTTATTTAGTAAGATATTTGATAGAGGATTGGATTTTTTTATATATAATTTAGGTTCCTTTTAGTGAAAAGGGGTTTATTCCTGGATTTCTTGTTCATACGAATGAAATTTTAGTGCTTTATGGCGAAAATTGGTTTGTTGAGAGATCATCTGTTCAAGCGATTGATATTGTTGATAGAAGACTCGAATGTGGGTACTTTTAGAAGTTATATGTCTTGAATAAATAGACGCTGATTTAATATATATTTTAGATGTCAATAATTGTTTAAAAACACTGGATAAGAAAAAAAAGGATTTGAAAAGTTATCTTGATCATGTAATTAAAACAAACGAAGGAAAGGTATATATGAAGTAGTATTTCTAGGATATATATTGATGAAATGAAAGATATATAATGAAGAAGGGTTACCCATTGTAGAAATTCGTGAGGAACTTAATGAAGATGGGTCTATTGCTAGTAATTTTTAATAGTATATTTTATTATTTTCTAAAACAGTTAGATTCGGAAGTTTTGGAGAATTTGGGGGAGAATTGGTTGAAAGAAGCATCTGAAGAACTTATGAAGAAGCTTAATATATCACCAGAAACATCCAAAGATTGCGAGGTTTTTGATGCGAAAAAGGATTCTAAAGAGATTTCTACAAATATTGGTATGCCGCTAACTAAATGTGATATGGATGAGGATTATTTTATGACGGATGCTGAAAAGTTAGATGATATGGAAAGAATAATTGATATTATGAATGAATTAGAATCAAACGGAGATGAAAATGAATATTCATGTGATAGTAATGATAGTGATGCCACTGAAGATAAGTATGGAAGAACATGTGGATTTATTAGTCCTGTATGCCTAGATAATACTTCTTCAAAAACTTTCAAATCTACTAAAAAAGTTAGTTTTTCAGATCATATTGTATCTCTACCAGATGATAATTCTCATCTTGAAGATGTAGATTTTTCTAAAAAAGAAAACATAAAATCCGATTTTATTATTAAAGATGTTATAGAAAGGCCTTCTATTCAATCAACTGAACATGTTTTAGACAATTTTACTTCCTCATTTCATCGACGAGAAATTGCTACCGAATATTATAGATTAAAACAGAAGTTTCAAGCACAAAACCAATTTTCTGATAATCATTCACAACAAACTTACATTACAGAAAAAAACTCTTCTAAAAAAATTAGTCGTTTTAAAGCTGCTATTATGGATAAAAAAAATTGATTTTTTCTTCAAAATTTCTCAATTCAATCTATATTCATAGGGATTTCATATTGATACTTTGCTACCATATTCATTTCTCACGCATTGTATCTAGTTAGATCCCAAGATTGATCTTTTACGATACTTATATGACATATATTTTATCTAATACACAAATACATGTTCGTTTCATATCGTACAAATACAAATCATATTCATCTCTTCATTTTATCCTTTAATATTATATTAATTTAAATTATTTACAATATTATAAAACATTATAAAATATAAATATATTTTTAATATTCTAAATATTAAAAATATTAAGGCTAATCTTAAGTTTCTTATTATTTCTATTACTTTACTCAACAATTGCTTGTTTGCTAATATCATGCCTGGCAACGCGCATCGCTGGACGTCGAGATAATTAACGTAGTGTTTTTTGTCTAAATATATAAATATTTTATGATTTTTTCGCCTAGAAATAAGAGGATCTGCTTATAAAAGCAAAAAATATGTCTAGGGAGTTGTGGAATAGTATGTTTTTCTTTTTTTCTGGGTTTTTTTTTGGTTGAAAATAGGCAGAAAATCAGGCAATAGAACGTCATCAAAAACAAGCAACACGGCAAAGAGGAGCAGTGTAAAAAAAGTAGATTTAATAGCAGGAAATATTAATTCTAATAGAAAACATAAGGTTCGGGATGTTCCGTTTGAAATTCATCCGATTTATTTGGGATCATCTAAGTTTTCAGATAAAAATCGGAATGAAAATAGAGAGTCTCTATTGATAAAAGAATTAGAAAAAAAATCTAGTTCTATTAGACATTTGGATGCCTCTTTAGTGCAATCTCCATCAATTTCAGCATCTCGTGCTTTAAATGGTTCACAAGTAGGAAATTTGATATATATCAGGGTATATATGGGTATTAATAAGTTTAGAAAAATGTGTATAAATATGAGGATTATGGGGGTAGAAGAGATTCAGTAGATCATAGACAAACACATTATAAGATTCCTACACCATCATTTGCTCGAAGGACGGGAAGTCCAGCGACGAAGCCACCACCCAGAATATCAGTAGGGCTAACACCTTTAAAAGAACATTTTTTAAACGACAATGTTGTAAAACCATCTTTAAAACGAACTTTGCAGACTACACAATCAGTTTCTGATATGAAACGTTTGAAAAAAACACGTATAAAACAGGTAAAAAGTGGAAAAACAGTAAAACGTCAAAAAATCCATGAATCACCTCTAGTGGAGGAATATAGTGATCAATATCATAGTGACGGAGAAACTGGCAGTGATAAAGAAGAAAATATTGATAAAGATAGTGATTTAGAAGATGAAGAACATGATAGTAGTTATGATGAAACAGAAACAAAATTTGTAATTGCGGTGCATAAATCTTCTGAACGTAGCACAGCCTCGGTTAATGAAATAGATGTAGTGTCTCATGTGGTTTCAGAATTGTTGAAGCGTTTACGCAGAAAAACAGAGTCGACATATGCTAAAAAAGTTATACACGCGTTTGAAGATGAAGTTTCTGTTAAATTTTTGGAGATGACGGATATATTTGATAATTATTTAATTCTTGATGGTGCTGTTAAAAAATCTACTAGAAATATTTCACATTTACGTAATGAATTGTTTACTATAAGAAAAGCACGAAATGATGTCGCTCTGAAAATGCATCATCTCAGACAACATCATAATGATATTAATAATGAGAATCAAGTGAGAATATACTGGATTTATTGTGAGATTGTTAAATTTTTAGGCATTAAAAAGTATACAGAATTTCCTTGAAGAAATTGAAATCTTGCATAATAAAATACCATCGGATGTTCAACATACTGAAAAGGTTATTATTTTTAGAGTTGTTTTGATGGAAGTTAATCTACATTAGACTGGAATTGTTTCTTTATTACACACTGTAACACCATTTATGAGAAAATCATGGGGCATATTAGAACATTTGACTGCTTTTAATACATTTCTAGAAAAAGTTGATAAGGCTTTAACTTAGGATATATTGTAGCAAAACAAATATACAATATATATGTATTTTTTATAGATTCATGAATATGGTACTATGTTTAATAAATTTATTCGATTATTGGTATTTAAAAAAGTTCGGGGTTTTTAATGAAATTTGAGTACTATTTTTTTCTTAGGTATAGATATATAATTATTGGAAGAATTATGATCTTTACAATGGGTAAATCTTAGATTTAATTATTGTTTTAAGTAAAAAAAAGGTTTGTGAAAATAGATATAGTCTGGTTTATTGAATACAATTAGCATTTTTGGCTACATTTAATAGGCGTGTTTTATCGAAATGTTTTGAAATATATTTGGATAAACTTTGTAATAAAAGCTAATTAGATGTATTAAAATACAAAAATAATTATTTCATAACTTCATTAATTGGTTTTTTAATGACCATTATTTTTTGAATTGTTTTTTGCATATTTTTGATACAATTATATTTCTATATCATTAAAGAGGGAATTTTATATTTGTTTAAAGATATTTTTATAACTAAACTTTTAACCCTTGAAAATTTTTTCCCCAGCATACGCCAATCCATTCTGCGTCATCTGACCAACATAAATTATTAATTTCTGAATTTGCATTCCAAGAAAAAATAGGATTATTTAACTGTTTTATTTCTTGGTTTCTTATGCTTTTATATAATACTATTTATCGTTAATTTTTTTTATAAAATATTTTACTTTTCTATACATGTATTTGGATTCGGTGATTCTTTTGTTGTATTCCATATTAAAATCTGACAATCATCTCCACCTGTTGCACAAATATTTCTGCATCCAGGTGCCCATTTTACACAATTAATATTACCATCATGTCCTGCTATATTTAATACTGGTGTACCTGGAAATCGAATATCTAAAATATGAACTATATTTGAATCTAAATGGAATGTTGCAAGAAGATTTTGATCCAGTGTATTTGCACTTACACGAAGTAATGGTTCTGAGCTATACGCACCTAATTCTCCTCCTGTTTCATATAAAATAGTTGAATGTTCTAGTGACCTAAAAAAGATTTAATTAAATTGAAAAATACTTTCTTTTTATACCTTAAGTCAAACATTCTCATACTCCCCTCTGCTCCTGTACTTACAAAAATATCTGCACTATGTGCAAGAAAAGATACATCAAATACTTCACGATCATGTGCAATTAATTTAGATTTTGCTTCTCCTACTTCAATATCCCATATAATACATGTTGTATCAACTGATGCAGTCACAATTAATTGTTGTGTAACCTGATTCCAATCAAATGACGTCGTTGGAGCTATTTGATTTGTTCCGTGTTGATGCTATTCTTCAATTAATCTATTTTTCTCTTATTAAATTAAAAATTCTAACATGCTCAAGTATCATTTCTTCAATAATTGGCTCGTATGATCCTTCTTTAACTGACCATAGACGTAGTGCGTCTCCTGTGCTTGCAAACATCTTTTTATCTTTTCTTTCATATAAATACGGTTTCCATAAAACTTTAGTAACTGGATAAAATAGATTTTTCATAGTTTTCCCCGCTGACTTCAATCTTAACCTTTTTGATGGTTCTTTTCTTTCTATTTCTTCAATTTCTTCGTTTTTAAGAATTTCAATCTTAACAAGTCAATTTTGTTGATAAAAAATTAAGAAAAGAACTTGATTCTGGTTTTCATCTACAAAGCTTCCAATCAGAATTCCTCCCAATAAGCTCCAATCAATTGCATATGTTGGCCATAACATTGTATGAAGAAAAGGTGGATAAAATGTCATTTTTAAATGAAAAAAATATATGTCAATAAATAGACAGTTTTTAATCGATTTTTTTCCTTTTTTTTAATATCTTAAGACTTGTTAAATAATGACTACTGAGAAAACAAGTGTTTTTATGATTCAAATTAATGAAAATCTTGATATTTCAAAATATTTAGGGTTCATTGATAGATCTATTTCAATGATTAAATCAGATGAATTAGTTATTTTTATTATTGAAAAAGAAAATAAAGTATTTCAAGCAAAGAATAAAACAAGGTTTTTTAATCTAATACATGAACTTCTAAATACAATTTATATTATTTCAGAAAATAGTAAAAAAAGATATAATAAGGCTGATTTAGAAGTTAATATTGTTTTTAATGAATGGTGTGGATATGAATTATTTTCAGAGGAAAAAAATTGGGATAAAATTTATATTATAAAAGAGGGTAAAGAAGAGTTTTTTTATAAAATAAAAACTGATAGATGGAGATAAATGTTTAATAGAAGCAATTTCATTTGAGATGAAATCTTATGTTTTAATTCTTTCAGATGAAGATATAAATAGTTTTATTATAAAAAAAAAGAAGTTTGAGAGATATGTAAAAACACAGATTGAAGAAGAATCTTTATCATATAAATATGTAGCAGGTGTATTTTATTTTTATATATTAAAAAAATTTATAAAATATATTAGTGGGGGGAACTTTTGATCATTTACACGCAGGACATAAAATTTTATTAACAATGAGTGCATGGATTAGTGAGGAAAACGTAGCATGTGGTGTAAGTGGTAAGTTTAAAAAAAGATAAGATAAATATTTTTTTAAGAAAAAATAGATAAGGAATTATTAAAAAATAAAAAATATGCAGAATGGATTGAACCGATTGAGATTAGAATGGAATCAGTTCGAAAATTTTTTTATTTAATTAATAGAACTTTATCTTTATCAGTGTCCCCGATTTTTGATATATACGGTGTGACGATTATAGATGATAGGATAGGCGCAATTGTTGTATCTCAAGAAACAATATCTGGTGGGAAGTTGATTAATGAAGAAAGGAAACGTAGAAATATGAAAGAACTTGATATTTTTTGTATTTGTATAATTTCTGATGAAGTTGATAGTGAACTTATGTCTATAAAAATAAGTAGTACGAATATTCGTGAAAAAATAGCAAAAAAACAATTTAAAAATGAGTTAGTCAGTGAGATATTGGAGTAAATATTTGTTTATATTGTATAATAATATATTAATTATGTGATTTATTGAATTTAATATTTTGTGTATAATTTAAAATATTGATTTTGTTTAAAAATTTTAATGTTCTTCATGATCATATTTAGAAGCAATTCCTTGCTGACCTGTTTCAAGTTTAGAAGGTTCTGTTTGTATTTCTAATTTCGATAAGCCATGCCAACTTTTTGTATTTTTATGAAAATAGGCCGATACACTATGTATACGAGTATTTGATAATTCCATATGTTCATTTAATTTCATTATACCTTTATGAGAATTTGATAAAGAATCATTTTTGATTAATATTTCGTCATCTTGTATAATAGATGGTTGTATAAGATGACCTGTAGCTAAAGAAAATTGAGGTTCATCTTTTCGAATCAATTCGTCTTCCTTCAAATTTAAACAAAGTATGCTAGAAAAATCCGTAATCCATTGTTTATTCCAAATTTCGGAAGATAGAGCTAAATATAATTCATATGGCGTGATAATTGGACGATAAAAGTCCTTTTTTATTAGAATTCATTTTTAAAATAAAAATTAAAACCTTTGATTCTATAAGTGAATTTTCCGAGCAACTAACTAATACAAATATTTGTATTTCTGAAAAATTTGCTAATTTTTCTGGACTTAATTTTCCTATTATAAACATATAGCATTTTCGTCCTGCTTTTTTAATCATTTCTCGTAAATGATAAGTCACTTCTAAATATCTAGAAACACCTAATGTTCCCACAACAATTCCAATTATTGATACATCTTTTGCTTTTTGAATAATTGCATATCTACGGCGCAATTGTATATCACTGATTGGTGATTGATGTATAACCTCATCTTGTTCAGGATTGTATGAATAAAATGACATAACATGAGAATAACATGTCATCGCAAGTGTTGTTAAGCCCGGTGATTTTTCACCAATATAAAATATAGACCATTTTTTGTATAAATCTAAACGTTGCTTATCATCTGCTACAATTGCTTCTCCAATTGCCTTAGTGATATTTATTGCGCTATATTCCCCTTCTCCTTTAATAATTCTATTATATCCAAATGATATTAATTTAGAGAAAATACTTTCTATACAAATTTTGTTGATATAAAACAATATATATATATATGATAAATTTACCTAATATATTTATATAGCAAGGCTTTCCTACCAAAATTATATAATCTTCGGTATTGTAAATAGCTTTAAATTTGTCCAAACATTTGTTTATATTAAATAATGATGACGGTTTATCAAACACATATTTAACTGGTAATCGTGTTGTTCTATTTTTTCCTAGTATAAGTTTATAAATCTTTAAATAATACGTAAACATTTACATGCTTAAACATGCATGTCCATAATGAATAATACAATCTGCATTCACATGTTGTGCTTCTATTTCATCAACACAACAACTAATTTTTTAATATCAAAATTTATTTCTAGTAATTTTTTCTCAATACCTCCCATAAGAAGTACCTCCTAAGATAAAAAATGATGCTTTTGTTTCTATACTAAGTCTTTGAAATACATTTGTTGCATCTTTTAATAGTTCATCTGGAAATTGCAAAGCTACCTTAAAAAAATGTTAAAAAAAACCTAATTTTTTATATAAAAAATTCATAATATACACGCTGGAAACATCCTTCTTCAATGAATTTCTTTGTATTTGAAATTTCATATTTATTCTCTAAATAATCTACAGGATCTAAAGGTTTTTCCATTCTATTAATCTATTTATTCGCCTATGTTTTATTAAAAAATAAAAAAAAAAATATCTTCGACGTTTGGATGTGCTTAATTTTAGATTCGGAGTTATTTGCTCTCCGAACTCATCCTTTTCAACCTCTTTTAACTGTCGGTACTTTGAACGGCCGTATTTCAAGGTAAATATGGTTTTATTTTCTTTATAATATTTTCTATCTTATCAAGTTATCATTTTAATCTTAATGAAAAAACGTATGATCAAGTATGGCATACGTATAGACATCGAATCGCCTGTCGGGATTTAAGATATTCAATGAATGGAGAAGGTGTTAAAATCTTTTTATGTTTTTTGACTTATGGGAATTAATTATGAAAAACAATAGAAATTATATCAGTAGGAGCAGATGGTATGATTAAATATGCCAAGAGTGACACAGGAAGAGTGATTTGGAAAGTAAAGAACGCTCATATGTAAAAAAAATATCAATAAAATGGAAATAAGATTGAAATTTGGATTAGGAATGCGATTAATGTAGTATGTTATTTGTCTGAAATGAGTTTTGTTACAGGAGATGATTATGGATTGATTAAAGTAAAAAAAAAATCATAAAAAAAAATTATAATTGATATGTTGGGATAGTTATGGGATAAGAGATCAAAAGAATGTATTAAAGAAGTTAATGCTCATAAGGATTATATTTCATCTTTTTTGAGATTAGATGAGATGGTTTTATTATCAACTAGGTGATTAATGAGATAGAATTTAGAAGAATTAAAGTTAATTTATGAAAAAGTGGGGATGCATTTTTTTCTATATTGGATTTTCGTATTGTTAAATGTTTACCAGTTTTTTCATATGATTTTGGAGAAGATCTTTTATCATCATGTCTAGTTAAATCCGAAACGATTAAACCAAAGATATGTATAGGAACTGCATCAGGAATGATAAAAATATTTAATAAAGGTGAATGGGATAATCATACGAGTCAAATTTTGTTATCTAAAAAGAAACATATGTTAAGCGTTGATATTATGATGGCATGGAATGATGATATTATTGTTGCAAGTGGTAATGACGGTGTTATAAGAGTTTTAAACATTCATCCTAATATACCTTTGGGAATTCTTGGATATCAAGATTCGAGTATAGACGTATTGGCTAAAACATATGACAACGATTGGATATTAAGCGGTGGAGATAAAAAAATAATTGCATGGAAAGCAAATTGGAACGATAATTTCAAAAAACATAATAAATTTAATCAAGATACATCAGATCAAGCGCGTAAAAAGAAATTAATGTTAGATAAGGATATGTCTTTTTTTAAAGATTTAACATAACATGCTTATGTAATAATGAATGTTGATTTAACTTGAAAATGCATGGTTGTATTGGTAATTATGATACAGAATCCATTTGTTTAGTATTTTCTTTTTTAAACCATATCATAACAACTTTATGACCCAGCGCAAGTAGAAAAATGGCTGGAAGATGAATAAGACTTGCATAGAATAGTTCTCGTGCATTTTTCTCAGTTTGATGTCTATAAAATCTCCATGAACAAGATATCATAAATATATTTACAATAGCACTATCAATTAAATAGAATGGATCTAGTAAGCCGGAAATAGGTAGTGCCCAACAAAATAAAAAACATAAGAGACTATATCGTAAAGCAAGGCGTGCATTTAAAGCTGGATTTGTAACACACATCATTTGATAGCCTGCACGCGCATATTCATGTCGAACGTTCCATGAAAGTGAATTAAAATGAGGAAATTGCCAAGTATAAAGAATACACGCAAGAATCCATCCCCCGGGATGGCTAAAAAGATCGCCATTGGAGCTTGCAGACCAGCCCATAAGAGGAGGAAGTGCTCCTACTACTGCCCCGATCCATGTATTTATAATAGAAATACGTTTAAGTGGTGTATAAACACCACCATAAAGAAAAATATTTATAACACCCAAATATGCTGTAGTTGTATTAACTCCCCAAATAAGTGAAAATGTACCAAGTGCTCCTGTTATACAAACAAAAGAAAAAACGGCTGGAAGTGAAATAACACCACGTACAAGAGGACGATAACGAGTTCTTGACATTTGTGCATCATATTCCGACTCAAGCATCATGTTAAATGCATTAGCCGAAGCAGAACACATTGCTGTACCAATTGATAGGAAAATAAGTGTTGATATTGATGATACCGGAAATGGTGCAAGTGCATATGATGACATTGTAGAAAGTACTACAAGAAACGTTAATCTCGGCTTCGCTAGTTCCATTAATATAGAAAATCTCGGCCTTGCTCCAACTGGAACATAATTTAAATAGTTTGTACACTCCAAATCTCTTTTTTTTGAGATTTTTTTCAAGTTTCTTATAAAAACTATATTTTTTTCTAATTTTAAACATGTTAACATTCTAAATATATGAAAATCTCTACTATTTGTATTATATATTGTCTTATTATAATTTAAACTCGTTTGAGCCCATTTTAAGCCCGTTTGACCCCATTCAAAACCCTTCCATCTCCTCCCAATCATTAGTTCTTCATATCCTAATTAATATCTTAATTCTATCTATCTAAATAGCTAATTCCTCCCCAATTCTGCCTCTCAAAGGCTTGGAAGATATTTCTTACTACCAATGACGTTGTCCTGGCCTCTTACGCGTTGCCATCTCAACGTAATATCGGGTGAAATTTCTTTTGCGACTTTATAATTTATACATATTAATAAAAAAAAGAAAAAAAATAGAAATTAGTACTAAATAATAGAAATTATTCATTAGGATTATGAAGATTTTCTCCCTTTTTCCTTGTTGTAAGTATTTCCTTTTTTTTTCAGAAAAAAAGGTTAATAAACGGTTAAGATAATGTTGAAATAAGTAAATAATATATTTGGTAAATATATGGGGGAAAAGATAGTATTATCTAGAGATCTTGCTGCTTCTAGCTCAGTGTCGTTCACTGGAATGGGTTGTATGGGCGAAGAAGCTGTAAAATTAGCGGAACATGAGGATAAAAATGACATATTGAAATTGACTACATCTAATTCAGAATTACTTGTAAATGTTGAACGAAATAGTATGATGGAAAAGATTCGTCAGGAAAATCGTGAACGTAAGAAACGTTGGCGTCAAGCAAATGAGGATCGTAATAAAGATAATGATCTTCGTTGTAGAGTTAATAAACGTGCTCATAAACTTTATGGTAAAGAACAGTCTCTTGCAAAATCAAAATGGATTGAGGATGAGTTTCTTAGACGTCAATTAAAACGTAAAGATAGGGAACGTAAACGTTTTCTTGAATCACATATTATGACAACAAATCGTGATATTAATAATACAGGATTTAATGCTGTCGAATTTTCCCAAACCTTTCTTACTAATCTTTTTCAAAATCTTGTTTCTTTTAATCATACTATTCCTTTTTCATTTCGATCTGCTCTTTTTTCTTTTTCTACAAATCCGAATTTTCTCAGAATTATTACTACACTTTTTGCTTCACTCACTGACAATATTTCATCTACACCTCAAATCGAATCTTCCCTCGAAAATTCTCATCCAACTGATGACGCAACACAACTATATCGCTCTCTTTTATTTAATCTTTTACCTTCCAATAACGATTCTTTTTTTTTTTCATCTTCAAGCATATTTCTTCCTTCAGAAAACGTGCATAATGCTTTAAATACTAATCAATCTAGTTCTTCTGCAATCTATTCTTTATCTTCTACAACTTCTCAGCCTTCTTTCACATATAGGTCATCTGATCCCATAACTTCTATGGGCTTTCCGCCTGTTCCTGTAGATTTTTCTCAACATAAGTAATCTATTTATTCTTTATTTTATATATTTCTTTTCACTTCTATATTTTCCTTCAGCTTATCTGTTTGTCGCTGGGCTTCGCGTTATCGACGATGAGCCTTGATGTATCTTCAACATCCAAGCCATGGGTGGAGGAAAAACGCCTGAATCCGCTAGAAATTGATGAGGAATCACTGTTTCTTCCATTTAAAGCGCTATTTCTTAAGTATATACCCGAAAATCCGGTTTTTTTTGCTTTTTTTTTGACGTTTTTTAGGGAAAATATACAAAATGATGGGCAGGTTGATAAACAAGTATTAAAGACACTTGCTTCGCTTTGTTTCCCATCTAAACCATGTATTAAAGCGTTTAATAATGATTCGAGGGACTTGTTGCAGTTGAAACGCTCAATTTCTCGTCTTCAACAGAGGATACAAAATCTGACTCATGCACAGTCAAGAGCTTTGTTTTACCGTGAAGGAAATGTTAATATAGTACGTAAGGATATTCTTCATTCTATGCTAGCTCTTTCAGATGTTCAGAGAGCGATTCAGCAACGTTTAAATAAGCAGTTGAAATTTAAAATGGAAGGACTTGAAAAATTGGATCAATGGAAGGATGAACAGCATTTTTTAGCGATGTACATTCGTCAGAAGGAGGAATCTGATGAAAACTTAAAGATTATTTCATCTTTATGCCAGAAAAAAAATAAATTAAAGATGGAAATTACAGAAACAGAAGTTAAATTGGCGGAAAAAAAAAAGGATTTAAAGAAATTGTTAAGTCATATTCAAGAATTGCAGAGTTCTTTGGGTTCTCGTTTTTTGGATGAAAAATCACGTTTAGAGGAGATTGATGCAGATGAAGCTAAATTTATTGAACAATTTAAAAAAATGATACCGGAATCGGATCAAGCAAAGCCTCGAGATGCTCTGCGTAAAATTTGGGAAGCCGAATTATCTGTTATTAATGACGATATAAAGAAGGCTCATTCTGAATATACTGCTTTATCGGAAGGATCAAAACTTTGGTGTAGTACAATTACTTTTCTTCAATCACTAGAACAAAATGTTTATGAGTATACAAAAAAGGGGAACTGTAAAGTAGAAGAAGTAATAAATATTATTGATAAAGGACTTTTAAAGTTAAGAGATTTAACAAAAATTGTAAATAATAGACAATTGAATTTGTTATACATTGTAATTGGACACGAAATAGAAGCTTTAAATCGAGCAAAGAATGTAATTATTTTTGGTATGGATAAATCGTAGAATTTTAAATGATAAAGATACTTTTATTGGTTTGTTTTTGTAGTAATTTTTAGCTATTCTGATAATGATGGTTGTAAATATATAGTTTAATTGTATTTGAAATAGTATTTTGAGCATTTTTATAAAACTAATATTATTACCCTTTTGTTTTTTTTATTTGAAATATTTTGCAGATCTATGATATTTATGTTCATTTTAAAAAAGTTTATATTTTATAAATTTTATTTTATGTATAAATTATCTGATTTCCATAGAAATATGAAATGTCAAATTTGTAAGGACTACCAGGTTTATGAATAGATCAACTATTTGAAATTTTAGTTTTTGTTTTTAAAATTATTTGTAATTTAAATTTTATTAAAAATGAACAAATATAATTAATATTTTATCTAGTTTTCCAATGTATTATTTAAAAGTATTGATTTTAATAAGTAATTTAGATTCCCTAGCAGAATTAAAGATTTATACATCAATATAAATGCTATTTGATGATTTGCACATAGAATTTTCGAGTTTAAGATTTTTATGGACTTGGAGGCGCATAGGCAGGACTAGCTGATTCAAAATCTTCTTGATATGTTTCCGTAGTTGCATTATTTGTTTGATTGATGAATTTAGAAGATGGTTTTTCCAAACTATAAAAAATTAGAAAAATGAGTATTGATTAAATTATTAATTTACATTGCATTTTCATTAGAAATAGATGTTGACAAATCCTTTGATATATATTCAGGTATGTCGGCCTATTTTATTAGTATTATTTTAAATAAATATCTTATCCTTACAGAAGTTTTTTCAGAAGTATTAACAGAGAAGCCTAGAGTATTTATATGGCTCACATTTTCCCATGGGGCAATTGAGCTTGTAAGACCAAAGTGCCGTGCATCTTCCTCTGTCCATCGGATATTAGAACCGATATACGCAGGTGTCATTGAACTATGACCTGGAGTTTTGCTTCCAGTATTCCATATTGATGATTCATAACCAGGAGTTGCAGATCCAGATGCTGCGGGTGTTTTTGATCCACTATAGGCTGGTGTATGTAAAGCTGTATTTGACCATATTGGTGTTTTAGAGCCTGAATTTGACCATGCAGGTGTTCTAGAGCCAGCATTGATCCACGGTGCTTTGTTTCCAGAAGATTGCGCCCATATGGGTATATTAGATTTAGATTGATCATATGTTGAATTAATGTTTCGAGAATCATGTCTATTATGCTGATACCCACTTTTGGATGTGACGAATTCAAAATACGACATCATCTTCCCAGTATATCGACTATTTATATTTTAACATAAATATTTAATATTGTACTATTACTTACTTTTTAAATGAGAGTTTACTTTTTTCTATTGTTATTGTTTTTTGGTTTGTATGTAATTCTACACGAGCAGAGGTTTCCGTAGTATCTTTTATAATGCCAAGTAATCCTTTGTATGGACCTAAACGTATATTTACCGTTTCTCCCACTGCTTTGTCTTTGCCTATGAAGCGAGGAACAGTTTGTGTAGAATTTATTGGTCGTTGTAATGCCGGATTCATTTTATTTAAATCGGGTCCGCCAAAGGTTGTCTAAATATAATTACAAAATATTTAATATAATAAGAAGAACTTACACGATTTCCTTTTACTGTAATAGTAGTAAGATTTTTTGTTTTTGTAATGAAAACACCATTATTCTCATTAACTTCTCGATCATATAAAAAAGCATATTCATGAACGATATGTATAACATTCCATTGTCTATTTTTATCGCAAAGATCTTTTACAGTATCTCCTATATGAATTTCTAGTCCATTTTTATCTGTTGCAACTGAATTTTTTGATTGATATTTCATTGATATTTGATTTGGAAGAATTGTTCTAGAAAGTCCATTCTGATCTAAAACTCGAAGTAAATTTCCATCTACTTTTGTGATACAGGCTACTGTATTAGGGTCTAATTGTACTAAATCATGAAGATTATATTCATTAGACATCACATTTGTTCCTGTTGATTGTGTTGCTTCCGAAATATCTTTTGAAAATACAGTTATCTAAGAATTAAAAATGATAAAAATAAAAAGTAAAAACTAACCTCTGTCATAGAAAAATCACTTAAAAGAACTACTTGATCATTTTTCACGCATATGATAATACCGGTATCTCCTTTATATTTTCCACTGATTACTTTTATATTATCTCCTTGCTTGAATCTTTTCTTAAGACCCTTTGAGGGAATTTCAAGTCTTTCGCCCTTTAGACCTTCATGTTGAGAATAAAGAGTTATAATTCCATTGTTTATAGCTTCTACAATTCCGTGGACGCCACTTTGCTCTCCTTCAAGAACCTCAACATGGTCTCCTGGCTGAAATGTTGGTATTACATTAGATGTTTTTATGCTTTGTGCAAGAGATGTCAAATCAAAATTATCATTATTATCAACTCCAGAATTAAATTTGGTTATTTCTTCTAATGTTGGATTAACGCCTTCTATTATTAATCCTGTTAATTTTATATCCTTCATTAAATAGCCATCTTCATATTCTTCTCCATTAAATATATAATTTCTTGCTCCGCGTTTTGTAAGACCCTTATTTCCATAGGATTTTACTGCCTCTTTTTCATTGAAAAACCGTTGTGGTAGTCTAGAATTTATTGAATATCCGTTGTGGTATCTTTTTTTACCGTCAGGACCAATAAAAGCAGAATCCTTCTCTTTAGTAGAGTAATCTAATCTTGGAACAATTTTTACTCTAGCAGACAAACCATTTTCCGAAAGATTGCAAACTTGAGCAAGATCCCCTGTGTACTTCCCACGCTTAATTCGTACATATGCACCAGGAACTAGTTCTATAATTTGTTTTTTAATTTTAAGTAAATCAGACATCTCTTTAATAGGAACAAGAATAATACGGTTTGAATAGACATTAACAATATCTTTACACGCCTGTAATAATATCAATATATTTTTATGTAAATAGCTAAACTTTACGTGAATAATATGTGTTTTCTTTTTTGCTTCTACATAAATATATCCATTAATTCCATCTCTTTGAAATACCGATATGATTTCCACAGGTGTCTCAGAATGCTGAAGATCAACTGTTTTTCGCATTAATTTATAAATAATGTCCTTTTCTCTTCCAGGTTTACATCTTACAGCCCATAAATTTGGATCATTAACTGATGGTAAAAGTAATCTTTGAGGAATAGTTTCTATGTCCCCGCGGTAAAATCTTGCTGAAGACCGCCCATATTTCTCTCGATATTCTTCAGCAAGACGTTCTGCATCTGCATCTTCAATTTTTTGAAGTTGCCTATCAAGATCTCTATGTTGTCTATCATCATTTTGCAAAATATGGTCCATATCTAAATCTTCTATCTCTTCTGCAATAAATCCTTCTTATTTCATTAATATAAATAATACATTGATGTTAAATAAATGACCTTTTCCAAATTCTTCTTCATCTTCCTCTTCTTCTTCGTCTTCTTCTACCTCTGCTTCAACATCAAGAAATTGATTACGCCTTTCTTTTCTCCGTTTTCTGGGTCTCTTTTTAACATTTAATATATTCCCTGCCTCTAAAGATATCTATACCTTTTCTGATAGATCATGACTCTCTTCTTCATCTTCATCCTCTTCATCCTCTTCATCCTCTTCGTCCTCTTCGTCCTCCTCATCCTCCTCATCTTCTTCATCCTGATCTTCCTCATCTTCTTCATTTTCTTCTTCATAATCATTTCCTTTCTTTTTTCCTTCTTCTATAGAGCTTTCTTCCCGTTTCCCCCCATTTTTCTCCGGATTTTCTTCAGGAATATCCTCTTTTTTATCAACATCTTTATTTTCTCCTTCTTCTATTTGATCTTTTTGCTCATCTTCTATTTCTTTTTCTTCCATTTTTTGCTTTTCATTTTTATCTGTTTCTTGGTCAATTCTTAGCCAAATTTCAAGAAAAAAAAACCATCTAATGCATAAATATTTGTTTCTTCTTCTTTTTCCATATATTTCTCTGTTTTATTCTGTTTTTCACAAAATATTTAATAGAAATTTATTTTTTGAATATTTAGTAGCAATCGAGGCCTTCGAAGTTATAAGATTATAGGCTATATTTGCCTTGACATATTAAAAAATGCTTCTTCATCACTATTCATTTAAAATATACGATATCTTTCATCCTTTCATCCTTTTATTTTTTCTTTATTTAAATTTTAATTCACTCTTAATACATACAGTAAAAACACTGATAGGATCTTTGTTTATACCAGTGTTTTTGCTGCAGATTCTGCGGTTTGTAGTGATTGTGAATTTAAAAAAGGCACATGTATTATATGTCTGTTTTATAGATAAATTTGTATTTTTGTCATATCTGAAGGTATGCCTTTGTAATCAAAAAATTTGTTTAATTTTTAAGAATATGACTATTGTTTGTCTATACTTTGTTTTTTCATGTATTTTAGTTCATATTTTTATTGTTTTTTATGGTGCACTAGTTATTAATTATTTATTGGAGACAATATTGTGTGCTTTACATTTAACAGTTCTTGGAATATTACCTATGATTTGTATATTTGGAGTGGATAGAAGAAAATATATGGAATTGGTTTCATTGGAATTGGATCTTGAGAATTTTGAGAATCTTAAATTGAGTGTAGGTTTTTTTGGGACATTTGTAGGGTCATGGCTAGGTGCAATACCTATTCCACTTGATTGGAATAAAGGGTGGCAAAAATGGCCTATTCCTATTGTTATCGGAGGATATTTGGGTTATTCATTAAGTATTTTCATAATATTTCTTGTTTATGTAAAAAAGAGTATCTTCTTTAAAAAAGAAGATTGAATATTTATTCTTTTTATTTAAAAAGGTAATTTTTTTTTTATATATGAATTGGAATGCTATAATTTTTTATTAATAATCGTATTAAAACACTAGAAATATTATATACATTTGTATTTATTTAAAGAGGAAGACTTTAAGTTATAATATTTTGTTTTGTCTTATGAAAAAATAGTGTAGTTTAAAGTAAGGATTGTATTATAGAAATACAAAAAATTTAATATTAAACAATTATGAATAAAACAGATTTAAAAACCAAACATGTACAATATAATCAATTGATATATCAATGATCTAAAGGTTATATTCTTTTATTTCATATTAATGATTTTACTATTTAATATTTGAAATTTTATGAACATACAAAATATTTTGTTACATTCTAACTAATACTTAAGAAAAAAATAGAAATCTATTAATTTTCTATAATTTAATAAAATGTCTTGATAATATAGAAATTATATTGTCTGTAGGAAAAACAATATATTAAAAAAATAATGATTATGACAGAGAAAATAGTTATATTGTTGAATTTTCTAATTTTTAAAACCGCTATACTCAAAAGGTTCGGGTGGATCTGCTTCTAATTCTTGTTCTTCGCCTGATATATCTAATTAAAATTAAAATTATATGTTAAATACAAAAAAAATAAACCCTCAAGAGCAGAATCAATGAAAACCTCAGGTTCATCTGGATATTTATTCATCATCATTAATATTCCACCAGTTGGCTATATTATGTTAGAAAAAATATTTATTTATAAAACAATTACTTTTTTTACTGGTATATAACGTGAATTATTTTTAAATGAAATGTATTTAAGTTGAAAGGGTGTTACTCTACTCATATTTTGCATTATTTCAAATAATGGTTCGTCTTTTTTTATTATATTTTTTTCATTAATATTATCATCTTTAATCTCTTTTATTTCTTCTGTATCCATATTTTCTGGCATGGATTCTAAAATATCATAAAAATTAGTATCCATTTCCATTGTATCGTCATCGTTTTCTTTAGAGATTTTTTCTTTCTCTGTTTTTTTAGCTCTAGCCTGAGCCTTAGCTGTTGTTGATAAAACTGCGGTAGCAACTTTTCCTGGGCCTTTATCTGTCTCTTTTTTAGTTTCAGGAGGATAAGCAAATAAACTCGGTTTTGCATTTGATATAAATTCGAATTTTGGAATCTAATAAATTAGTTTTATGTCTAATGTTATTAAAGAGTTACTTTTAAATCTTTATTTAGCCCAATTAAAGCGGTAGGAGTAAAAGAAAGAGAAAGAAAATGTGTTAAAGGAAACCAGTACCAAAATTGAGTAAAAATGGCGGTTCCCGCAATAGCTATCATATTTAAACTACCAATAGTAGACTGCAGACCTATAGTAACATTTCTTCCACCTGCATCTAATATTCCTTGTGCAAGTGCTGCTCCAAATTTGGCCATAGCATCTTCATGTTTATCAGAAATAATTTTTTCCAGCTTTTTTCTGAAATTAACAACTCTAGAATTCGATTGATCATTATGTTGTATTAATATCATAGCCGTAGATATGTGAGCACTTTGACGAACAAAATCCGATGGATCTTTTGATAAAGGTTCTAAAATATCAAGGGCATCTTGCATAGAACTCCCGGCACAGGCAATTCCAAGTGAAAGAGCTGCGCCATATCTTACATGAGGATTATAGCTTTCACTTAATAATTCAACCATTCTTGGTAAAGTAAACGAATTTCTTAATAGAATAAATCCAAGGGAAATAACTGATGCCCTTTTAACGTCGTCATTAACATCACTAACCGCAGTATGAAGTAGTCTTTTAATAGCTTTGTTATTTTCTGTCCCACAATAAGCCATTGCAATAGTATAAATACCACCATAGCGCAAAATAGGGTCTAGGTCTGAGCAAAGTTGATCAATAAGAACATCAGCTGTTTCTTCTTTGGCATACATAAGCATTGCAATCCCCAATGCAAGACCACGAATTATCTTCTTATGCTGAGTCTCATGAGCGTATTGCAACATTTCATCAATGGCTCTAGGAGATGCAGTTCCAAGCATTACAAGGCCCATTGCTAAGCCAGCAGCTTCCCCTGCTACAGCATTGTCAGTAAATAATACATTTTTAAGGTCTTCGTATATTTCTAGAACAATTGTAAGATAATTAATGATTTTAATATGATTAACCTTCATCTCCTGTGGCCATCCCAGCAACTCCTAGTCCTAAAGCTGCACCGTGCTGAATAATTTCACTTTGAGTATTCTTTAATTGAGTTCTTAGATAATGAAGTACAGATTTTCCATGATTAGCATGAATAAGACCTAAAGCAAATAATGATCCACCTTCAGAATATGGAGACCCGGACATGCCTTCCTGTGGGAGATAAGGTGATAAAAGAGAAAATCCCTGTGATAAATCGCCTCGATGAATTACACCTAACGCTGCTGTAGCACTAAATTTTGACCAATTGAGTGCTTTAGAGAGCCAATCGAGATTTTGTCTAAAAAATTTATCCGATGTTGTTCCTGCATTCATAAAGGCTACTGAAAACGTTATAGAAGAGTGAAAAATAGAATTTCTTGCATCGAGAGAATCTTTTGTCTTTACTAGTATTTGATTATCAGCATGATTATTTTGAGATAAAAATTTCATATAAAGTTTAACTGATTCTTCTCCCTCAAGAATAGATTTTATTCTTGATGCTATAGTATCTTTTAGATCTTTGTTCATGTCATTTTCATCCTCTGATTCTTTTAATAAAAGTTGAAAATTTTGAGAAACTTTTTGTAAAAACTCTTGCGTAGCGGAATCATTTAAATCAAATGCTATTTGGTATGCAATGAGTAAATTTTTCTATTAATAGTTAATTATTCTATAAATAATATAAAAAAAACAAAAAATGACCTCGTCATTTTTTAAAATAAGATTTTGTAGGATTTTTGCTGCAATATCACTATTTCTCAGGTGAACAACACATTTAATAACTGAAAAATAATCTGGTTGTTTATCTTTTAAAAATAGATCAAGTAAAAGACTTAAAACCTAATATAATATGAATTTATTTTTTTTCAAAAAAAATATATACTTTGTTTCTAAAGTCCAAATTTTGAACAAGATTTATACTAACATCTAGAAGATAATTTTTTAAAGGCTCGTCTTGGTTTTTGTTGATAACTTCTTCGATAATATCAAGTTTTCGTGCTTCTAATGCAATTCCGAGAACCTAAAAAGACAATATTAATCATAAATAAAAAAAATGCAACAAAAACTTGTTTCCATTGTTTATTGTCTAAATATCGTTGAAACATTTTTTCCGCAATAGTAATCAATCTTTCATCTATCATGGTTTTAGAATCTTCATATTTTTGGAAATTTTTCTCAATATATGTATCAATAAATTTTGCTATTGGTCCTTAATAACAGATACTCTGTTTTAAATTGTAAATATCTTACAAATAATCGTTTCAACATATTCTGATGATGATGAAAGATCAAACCATTCTTTTGCCCCTAAAGCAAATATTGCCGATTCATTATACTCCCCCAAGTGATAGTATACTTTTGAAGCAACAAGAGCTGCCAATTGGCGTTTTGGAAATTTTTCATCCTCATAAAGTGTTTCGCTAATTTTTTCATCAGTTTTTTGTTTTAAAACATTTTAAAAAGAACATTTTGGATATTTCATCTGCTATTTCATGCCAAAAGTTATCCATTAACTCATTAAGTTTCTTTAAAGCATGGATTTGGAGATCTGTTTCTTTTTCATCGAGTAATGAAAGTACTCCTCCTAAATTTCTCAATATTAGTTCTTTTTTTTCCGTTTTTTTTTTAAAAAAATGAATATACCCACAGATTGTATTCCTTCCATGAGTTATATAGCTTTTCTTTCTTGATTTATCTCCCTATTCCCCTTTTTTTTTTTATTTTTTTTGTGTGGTCTTGCGAGTGACGACGACCTCAAAAATTTGTGCCAAATTATGTTGGATAAGAAAGAGGCCCCAGTTTCCACAGAAACCTTGGATTCTTCTTCTATTTCTTCTGAAAATTTTCCTTCAGGTGTTTTTTGAGGCTTTTTTCGCTTTATAAATGAGTTAATATTGAATGATTAGTTAAATATCAAAGTTTAACAGGAATGAGTGGTGAAGATCCATCAAAAAAGCCTTGTTCAGAAACTCCTAGTTCAATTTCTTGCGAAAAATATGCTGGTGTTGTTGATATTTCATCAAATACTTTAGATAATGAGAGATCTGATTTTTTATCATGTCAAATTTCTAGTAAACAATTATTTACTCCAAAGCCTCTATCTGAGCCTAGTTTTTTGAATCTTGTGCCTCATGATGAATTGATCCGCTTTGTAAGTGATTTTTTGTTTCATAATTGTATTACGGAATCTTTAAAATATGTTGAAGTGGGAAAAGGCTATTAAATTTGATTTTTTGATATATTCTTGCTAGATTGAAGCTAAAATTGGTCATATTGTGGATGTTATTACAGGAGAGAGGCTTTGGCTTCCCGTTCTAACAGAAACAAGTATATTTTTGTGCTAGATTTGTGATAATATTAAGGATTAATATAGTTATTAATAGTAATGAATTGAAAATTAAATTTGAGTCAAATATGACAGAAGTCTGTGAAAAAAGATAAATAAAGATAGAATTGTTGATGATATTTAGTTACAACATAAATATTTTAATCGCTTTTTAAATGCATCATTTGAAAAATCTCAGATAAAGAATAAAGGGCAACCTAGAGTCCCGATGAAATATAAACATACAAAAGAGATAGATAAGTTTTACAATAATTTGTCGCTTGGCCAAGGTTTTCAGAATAGAGTTCGAATAACGACAGATAAAAAGACGGGCCAAATCATTTCACGATTGATTAAAACAAGAGTCGCAAGCCTAAATATATTTAGTCCAAGAACTCAATTTGATTGGAGGCTTAGTGTGAATATTGAAATGCCATGTTTATAATAATATATTTATTTGAATTTTTCTGAATTTTTTAGTTGAGCCACGGCCTTTAGGCGCTCTTGTTATGGAAAGAGATAAAGATCGATTAAGTTATGTGCATCAATTTTGCCAGATTGATTTATCACAAGTTATTTCTGAAGTGTGTTATTTAATATATGTATTAAGATTAATGCTTCTAGAATGGTTCTAAGACACACGAACTAGAAGTGGAATTATTAGATATTGATGAACTAAAAAAACATGGAAATGCAGCAAGTCATGGACAACCTAATAATTTCGAAAACATTGTACGTATATTTGTAGATAATGTGCGTATATTAGTTCGACAAAATATTACAAATACTCATTAATGTGGAATATAAATATTTTAAAGTGCAGTAGTTGTTTGATAGCTTTTTATAATAAGACCATTTGATATCAATTTCTTTTTAAGTATCGATTTTATGAGACACATTAATCTATGTATTGATAAATTGAATATTATAATGAAATATTTTTGATTAAAAATGAGTATCTTTAAGTTATTAATATCTATTTTTTTAGTTTTTTCTTTTCTTTAGAGTTTTTATGGCTAGGAATTTCAGAAAGTATATCCCAGCCTTTTCTTTTTAGGTATTGAATATTTTCAAGTTCTAAGGGTGTCTCTATAGGGTTCCATGATATATTTTCTGAGAAAAGTGAAGAACATATATCAACAGTACTCAGAATATCTTTAAAAGGAAATGCGGAAGAAATCGATGCATGTCCTAGAAGATCGTCCCATTGTAGAAGTTGTAATCTTGATTTTGAACTACTCGATCCTTGGATATTTCGTGAATGTAAAAGAGTAGAAAGAAGTTTATGAATTCGTGAAAGAATAATCTTGAAAATATAATCAAAGACATTTTTTGGTAAATGTTCTTCGCTGATAAGTTCTAGATGACGACTGTGTATTTTTTTTGCTGCAATTCGAAAAATACATGCTTCTAGTTCATCTGCTAATAATTCCATTGATGACTCCAAAGATTTATTTAAATCTAATTTATCATTGGAAGGTAGTGGCCATGCAATCCATCTTTTTCTTTTTAAGCATTTACCTTGATATTCATGAACATTATTACGTAATTTAAAGCTAGAATAAAGGTGTAAAGATAAATTATGTGCTTTTTCTCTTTTAAGTACCCTTAAAAGATGAAAATATTCACTTATTTCTTTAGAAAGTGATCCAATAGCCCATATATTATTTGTTTTTTCTGATTTATGAATCATTTGTTGAGAAAATCTTTGAATCATTGAATCAGATGATGATTCCAATTCTTCTTCTAAATCATCATTTATTGGTGAAATTGAAGATAAAGAATCTTCGTTAGATGATATTTCATCTTCATTCATAATATATCTTTGATTTATATATTTTATTAATAAAAGATATAAAAACTTGGTAATTTTGGTTTATTTTATAAATTAATCTGCTTAAAAACTCAATATTTTTCTGGAAATATGGTATGTTTTTAATATTATAAATTAATATTCCTTGAAATCCTATATTTACTTAAAAAAATCTTAAGTTCCTATATTTTTAAGAGATTTTATTAGTTTTATCGAGCATCAGAGATAGTAATAGTTATTTTATGAATAATTTAAAATATTTGATAAAACGATAACAGTTAAAGTTATTTTAAATAGCTTTTATATAAGTTTTAATGATTAAAATATTAAAAAATAAAATGATTTTTATTTAATGCAATTTTAAATTAATGAAATAATTAAACTATATAAAAACACCAGGTTTCAAACTAAATAATTTAAAAAGTATTTATGTAAAAACATAAATAATTGTTAAAGAAAGATACCCACTAAAATAGATAATAATTAATGCTAATGAATAATTTGATGAAAGCAAAATTGTATGAACATAATGTTAAGATATCTAGTATATGCTGAAAGCTTTTATGCAATAAACATTTTGTTAGTTTTAAGAGCAAAGGAATATAACAAGAACAGCAAAAAGCGTTCCAAAGAGTTTGAATGTAAGCACAGATCCACTATTATCAATATCATCTGGTTTTCTAGTTGGTTTGACGTCAGTAGCTGACGTCTGTGAATGAGTAGCTGAAGTAAGTGTTTCTATAGGTTCTGTTTTGCGAGTGCTAGGTAAAGGAACTGAACGACTTGGAATAAGCTGCTCTTGTCCTTCATAAGTTTTAGTTGGCACTTTGACTTCAGTTTTAGTAGGTGTCTCGTCACATAAAGTATCCGAAGTTGATGTTGATGCATCTGTTAATTGAGGAACCGGTTTAGTCGTTTGTGACGGTTGAACTACTTTCGCGGGAACGCATTCTCTATGATACTCAACCCTTCCAGATACAGAAACTGAAAATCCAGATGAGAAATATACGAAAAGATTGTCGCATTCATCATAAGCAAGTACTTTAAGGAAAAAACTGTCACATTTTCTGGAAATATGAGCAATTCTGACTTTAGAATTCAATGATGCAGAAAACGAAAGCCCTTGTTTTATTGTATAAAGATCATCTAGACCTCCTTTATAAAAGCATACAAGGACAAGATCAAGATGTGAATAAGGAATACGATGAACTTCTAAATCTACGAGTTCCTTTAAACTAAATTCCGAAACTTGTTGTGAAGCAACATTTAAGGCAGCAGAAACTAAGCTTGCTAGGGCTAAAACACCTGATAAAATGAAATTGAAGCGCATTGTATTCGTAAAATGTGAAGTTTATCTTATTTTTCTCAAACTTTATTTGTTTAATTTTTGGAATTGTTAGTCCGATTATCTTAGGGGATGTTTAATTTATATATTTTTTTTTATATGGTGATATTAATTATACATAAAATTTTATTTTTATTGAAAAAAGAATCAATTGACCATTTTAAAAGATTCTTTTAGCCTTAAATACATATAATTTTTATGAAAATATTGAAGTATATGCGTCCTAATATTTTATAACTATATCGTTGATAGTTATATAACAATTTTTTTTTTTAATTTTTATACATTTCTACTTTTAAATGAAATATGCGCTTTTTTAAATAAAAATTCTCTTATAATACTGTTATTAATTTATGTTTTTATGTATATTTTTTTAATATTATTGCTATATATTATTCTATTATTAAAACTTGTTTAACCGTTTTTAGTTCAGTGTTGATTTATTATTATTATTAATCATACATATCATTTCTCAATAAAATTTTCATCGATTACTTGGATAAACAATTAATTGACATAATTCATCTTAATATTAATTGTATTATACATTTCTGAAATGAACTTATTTTATTTTATAGCTTTGTTTTATATTAAATCTAACATATATAATATATTTTTGAATTATTTACGATATATATGGAGAATTCAATCAATTAAAATAATAAACAAGATATTAGCTTATACACTCATATTTTGTTTCTTTAGTTCTTTTTTAGCTAATAATTTTAAATTTATTTTGTTTTTATCAGTTTTTAATATTTTTTTTCAAATAAACTTTATATAAAATAAAAACATGAATTATATCAAATACTTCAAATAATAGTATATTTTATTTTTTTAAGAAAATCCTTATAATTACATTATTTATGATATATTTTTATTCATTTAATTCTAATATTTCAAAGATTTTTGCCAAAGATATATTTTGTTATATTTTTTGTATTTTTTATATTTTTATTTTATGCAATATTTATAATTTTTTTGATTTGATTTTAAAAATTTAAGTTATAAACTTAAGGTTAAAAATATGCTTTCGCCTTTAATTTTTGTGTACTTTTTTATATTTATTGTCTCTGTATCTGCTAAATCTCATTGTGTTGATCATCTAGCAGATTCACAATATTTATCAGGTATAGGAAGTTTTAAGTTATAAAATATAATATTGATGAAAATAGATATATCAAAGGAGTGCTATAGATCAGTTATTAAGACTTCATCTTGTCGTGGGATTTATGATATAAAATGTATATGTTCTTCAGAAAACTATAAATTGGATATTTTTTCATGTATTCTTGAAAAAAATAGAATAGATGGTTATAACATGGCCGTATTTTTTCAAGAAACGTGTAAAGATCTTAAGAATATTTCGAAAGATTGTCTTGAAAAAAAAAAAAAGCCTGTTCCTGAGAAAACATTATCAGTTGCTGAGCAAAACGTAGTTTTTGATCCTTTTCTAAGTATAGATGATTTTATGGCTCAAGTAAGACAAGAAATGGAAAAAGATATGGCACAAAAATGTATTGAACAAGGGAATTGCAAAGGTCGTTTTGATTCTACATGTTCTATTCTCTATATGTTTAGTACTCCGCAAGGATCTGCGACAAAAACCGCTTCAGTAAAGGCATCGCAAACTGATGGATCAGTTTTACTTAATTTTGCTTCAACCGATTTAGGTTTATTTAGTAGTTTTTCAAATTTAATCAAATTATTTATTGCTGTGATTTCATTAATGTTTCTTTCTATAGTTTTTTAACATTAATGAATATTTAGTTTTATGCTATGTAAAATATAATATATTTTTTTATTCTTTTATTTTCATATTAACATTATAAATTAATAATTACAACTCTTAAAGGTCACATAGATAAGACGTCGATATTTAAATTTGCAAGACTTGTATTATAAATTATATTATAGAATTACATTTTAATTCTCTTAAAAAACTTCAAAACTTACTTTTCTATATTTTGTATATAGGATAGAATAAAAATATTTAAAAGGTTTTAATGTATATTTCTGAGAAAGTTATATTTCTAGAGGAAGATATATTTATTATGATTATTTGATTTTTTTGATAAGATAAATTTTATCAGATTTTTTAAATATCGATTAAAAAATAGAAATTTTTGGGAAAAAAAAAGGTAAAAAATTTTTATAAATATAGAGTATTTTGTCTTATTTAACAAATGAGTTCTTTTTTGTTTCTTATTTTTATTTTTGTTTTATCAGTTTTATCTAAAAATATTGGTATTTTAAGGGTTTTAAAAAGCTAATTTTAATATTATTTTAGATTTTGTTAAAGACTTAAATAAATTAGAATTAGATACTCGTTCAGACTCATACAGGGCTTTTTGGATTGATTTTAATTTTGAATATGATGAAAATATTATTTTATATTTAATTTTAAAGAAAAATGTTTTTGATAAAAATTTATGTAAAAAAACCTTGGAAAACCGATGTTCAGAATTATTGGAAGTTATTCCGGAGCTAAAGAATGTATGCGATGGGGAATTATCTAAAAAATGTGAAGAACTTCAAAGTTTAAAACCGATTATGAATAATTGTACAGAATTTGAAATACAACTTACTAAAATATCTTTTCTGGAAAAAAATTATTGTAATATTTATATAGAGAGATGCATACTTTTTGAAAATGTATGTCCGAATAAGATCAGCGACAAGTGTAATGAATTGAGAGAGATTTGTTATAAAAAACAGCATGAAGAAATTGCTGATATAGCACTTTTAAGAGTATTTCCGAATTTTAGTATTGAATTATGTGAATCATCAATTCAAGAGTATTGTTTAAAATTAAGTCAAGAAAGTGATCAATTGGTATTAAGATGTTTAAAATGGAAATCAACATGCCAGCAACTTATGAAAGTTTCTCAAGATATTAATATTTATCTTAAGAAAGAAATAAAATCTATTATTAAAAATGTTTCAGAAAGAATGTATGAAAAGGACGTTGAGGATATAGATAAGTTAAAAAAAGACTGTCATCAATTTCTTCGTGATTGTAATCTATATGTTTCTGATTTTATAAATTATCCGCAAAACATAGATAAAAATAATGAATTGTCTCTTCTGTGTTTTCAACTTCGGAAAATATGTGAGAATTCGGGTATTATTGTTATCTTTTATAATCTTTTCAATCCAATCGAGTCGGATGTTTCTCTTTCTACTAAGATAGATCTTAATGGACTTCATAAGAAGGCAGCAGAATCTGGTATAATTGTTAATAAGAGGATGGGTGATCTTCGGGATTACCATCTTTTAGCATTATTGATTCATAGCAATATTGATATAGAAAATAAATGTAAGAAAATAGTAAAGAATAATTGCTCGTCTATTGAATATTTTCACAAGGATTTGGAGAAGATGTGTCTATATTATAAGGATAATAATAATGATATGCTAAACTGTCTCGTATTAAAAAGTAAATTGAGGAATCTTTGTAAAGATCTTAGTACAAAACTTAAAAAAATATTTCATTCTAATAATAAAGACAAAGGGGAGTTTGCTATTCGGGATAATTATTTTTTGGTTAATGATGAGGATTGTAAGTCATTGTTATCATTATGTTTTTATATAGGAGAATGCTGTGAAGATCAATATCTTGATAAGTTAATGTGCCGTAATTTAACAAGTATATGTTATCATAAAGCACGTTTGAGATCTTCTTATAACTTTATGAGAAATGTTTTGCGTGGAAATATCTATGAATCATCTGATACAATGGAAAAGTCTAATTGTATAAATAAATTGATTAATATTTGTCGAAACTCTTTGCATCAGTATAGAGGAGAATTGCTCGAATTGTGTTTATCGCCTAAGAAAACATGTTCTGAATTAATTAAAGATACTCGAAGAAAGTGTTCATTGCTTAAAAAGGAATTAGATATTAATAGTATTCAATTTTCTCTTGAAAGATGTGATGTTTTGGAATCTTCATGCGAAGAATTATCTGAAGACTGTATTACGGACATAGGTTTATCATGTTATGTATTTCAAAAATATTGCGAGGAATTAAGAACAAGAATTGAATTAAAAAATAAATTATTACAAGAAAAAAATAATTCATTATCAAAACAGTTATTTTGTGTAGAACGTTTGAATAATTTTTGTACTGATATGATTAAAGAAGCTAATGCTACATTTATGGGTTTATGCATACAGCTGGAGAATACTTGTAAAGCTATTGCTTTCTCAATAATGCGCCATTGTACACAATTTCAAAAGAATTTTGAAAAATACGGTATTCTTTTTAAAATTCAAAACAAAACTATTACATTTTATGATTGTAAACTATGGAAACCGTATTGTGATATGCTTAAGAATAATTGTCAAGGAAGTAGTTTTCTGCAATCATGTAGCTTACTTAATGAAGTATGTGAAGATTATTATAGGACAGAATTTATTGAATTATCCTTGATGTTTGAATTAAATGGTTATTTGAAAGAACAGGAAATATGTATGAGTGATTTGAGTAAGCGTTGCAATATGTGGAATCAGGCAAATAATAAAACATTTCAGTCTCTGTGCAATACTTTAAAAAATGATCAAGGGCTGGGACTTTGTAAGAAGTTACAAGTCCATTTGCAAAAACAATGTATTTTTTTGGATTTTAACTTGAGAAATTTTTACGTCTCATTACTAGCTAAGGAAAAATTATATAAAGAAAAAAAAAAGAAGGCAACTAATTCTACAAAGGAAGTTGTTGGATTAAGTAATAGTTCTCTCATTAGGAATTTTACAGAACAAAATAATTATGGGATTTGGCTTAATAAACTTTATGTTATTGCATTTCAAGATGTTGCAGATTTGCTTGACACAGAAATTCAAGTAATAAAAGATTGTAATAGAATCTCTTCTGAAACTATATTTAAAGATGATTGTGTTGATATTCAGGATTTATATAAAAAAATTCTGGAATTTTGCGATTCATTCAGATCATATATATCTAATCAATCTTGGTTATTCACATTACCTGTTTTTTCAACATTTACCTCGACTTCTATTGAAACATCTATGCTCACTAACACAGATTATTCAATCAAAGAAACTATAACTGAAACTCTAACTTCTACAGAATCTTCTTTTACTGTAACTCATACTGAAATCCTCCCTTCTACTGTGACTCATACTGAAATCCTCCCTTCTACTGTAACTCATACTGAAATCATTCCTTCTACTGTTGCTTATACTGAATCTCTTTCTTCTACAATAACTTATACTCAATTTATCAAGGGATGGTCAACTCTTACTGAAAAATTAACTGAAACTGTTACTGTAACAATTACATTAGCTTCTCTGACTACTTTTATTCATAAAACTTATTTTCCTATAGAATCTCGGAAGAATTTTGAAGCCTCATACTATAATTTTTCATATTTATTTATATTATTTTCTTTTTTTATTATAATTATTCTATGTATATTTAATTTTTTTCTATTTTTACATAAATATTTTTTCGTTAAATAGGATTTTTTTGATAATTTTTATAATGTGGGATATTCTTAAACAATTAATTTATTAACCCTCTTATATCTCAAGATTCATTTATTATTTTTCTATATATTTTTTTCTTGATTAGGGTTTAGCCCTTATCGGCCTTCAGCATAATGGTTTTTTGAGGTTTTGCTTATCGTAAAAGATAAGCACTTGAAAAAATTATTATTGAAATCTATCGAGATAGGTTGCTTTTTTATACCAAGTATGTCGCTGCGAAAGCACGACTTGCAGCGAAGACAAAGTGAATATTCACTTCGAGCAAGTTATTTAAAGCCAGTTTTTTGTGTTGTTTGTTACCGACCGATTGATGCACTTTCGTCACCTTATGATCCAGGATGTGGACATATTGGACATGAAGATTGTTTTAGACAGGTTATTTTATATTGTATTTTTATAAAAGAAGTTTATTTTTGTAGAAAGTTAATTGTCCTAAGTGTTTAGGTCCAGTAAATATGATTACGGGCCTTCAAGTTAAAAAATCAGAAAATAAGCTTCAAAGACTATTTAGTAATGCAAAACAAAAGAGTATATTTTTTAGGAATTCTACTATACCTTTAGAACAGAATCATATGTACAAATCAACTCAAAATGAGTGTTTATCAAGGAAAATTTCTGAAATTCCATCTCATCCAGCAATTTTTGGTATTGATTTTGAAATTTATACAGATTATGATGTTGTTCAAAAAAGCGAAGGAGAGGTAATAATGTATATTAATGTATTATCACAATATCAGGATACTATCGATTTACCTTGTATATATTCACTCGATGTTGCGGTTTGTTTAGATATGTCGGAATCAATGGCCCATGGAAATAAATTTAATATTCTAAAGGAAATTATATTTACACTTCTTTATGATCTCCAATCTACTGATAGAATGTGTATATTAACAACTCTTTCTGATGATAAAAATAAAATTTTTGCTCTTCATACATGTGATAATCTTCATAAAGCAGCCGTTCAAGCTAATTTGGGTGAAAGACTAAAAGATATGAAAGGGATTCACAGTTGTTATTCTGATGATGGAATCAGTAAAGCTCTTGATATCTTAATAAAAAATAAAAGAAATGGAAGATTAGGGCATATTATTGTTATATCTGATGGATGTGAAGTATCTGTATCAAATGATAAAGTGAATCATATTTCTTCTCAGGCTAAACGGCATAATATTGCGATACATTCATTTGGAATAGGTCCATGTCCAGATCCAACTTATCTGCGTCACTTAACTAGTTTAGGAGCAGAAGGTGGATGTTATATTCGTGTTAATGAAATTAGAAAAGTTAAAAACTTTTTAAAGCTATGTGCTGCTGGATCTTGTATGGCTAGCTTGTCTAATGTTAAAATTAATGTTACTGGTTTAGAAGGAGTAGGTATTTGTGATATAAGAGGCGACAAAAATGTGTATTATGATGCTGATAGTGTTTATAAACACGATAATAAACTTGAATTAATAATTGGTAAGCTGACTATGCATTATTCGCGCTTATTCACACAACAAAAGGAAATTTAACACCATTGGAAGAACGTTGTTTTTTTATTACACTAAGTATACCATCGGTTTCAAATTTTTCTGATGTTGATCCATTTGTTGTTTCAACAGAAGCACTTGCTTCAGAACTTGAAAGTATAGTAAAGACATTTCCTGCCAATATTGCATCCTGTAAAATATCCTACAATCATCCATGTTTCTCAACTTCTACTATATTGCGTTTAAACACAAAATATGCAACAATTAAACGTTCAGATAATTTGGAAGAGTCTCAAGAAACATCCCAAAAAAATCGTAATCGTACTGTTCTTTTAGCTCTTTTACGTCAATATGCACTACAAGGAATTATTCATGCTCATGAAATGGTCAATCGAGGACGTGTTAAAGCTGCTAGTAGTTTAATTAATGTTGCTCTCGGTAAAATAGAAGATGCTGTAATTGATGAAGTATGGAGACCTGATGAAATTAATGAACTTAAAGATGAACTTCGTTTTCAACGATCAAGAATACATTCTAGAACTGTTTCTACAACCCCTAGACGAACATATACTTGTATGACGCCTTCAAAACATGAAAGATCTACAAAAATTCAACCATTAAGAACTCCTCCTAAAGTTTCTCCAACATCTGTTTCAAAGGAACTTTGGAAATGTCCAACTAAGTAATATTTCTTTTTTTTTTCTTTTTTTATTTATTTTTTTAGAATTCAAGATACTTTTTTGGATACTCGTCCTACTCCTCATAAATCTATCCTCAAGGATCATTCAACAAACACTGTCTCTACTCTAGAAACACCCAAATCTCAACGTAGTCTTTCTCTCGCAAGGACTCGTTCTCATATTACAAAAACTACCACAACAATAGAATATTCTGCAAATCTTTCCCATCTAAAAGAAGGACAACGTTCAAGAAGACGTAGCTTAGATCCCCTTGTACTTAGAGAATCTAGTAGTTACAGTTCAATCATTCTTCCACAAACAAATAGCCAAATTCATCACAGAAAAGAAAGCTGGCAAGCTGATGACGAAGCAAAGCGTATATGGAGAGAACTTAAGAGGGAGATGAGGGCTTCTTGATATTTTCTCCCAAAAATATCTCAATTCTTTATTTTCATTATTTATCTTTTTTTTTTCCCAAAAAATACCTTATTTTTAAGCTTTTTCAAATCTGAAAAAAACTATTTACAACTATAACACTTTGTCTATTCATAATTTTCCATATTCTATCTATTTTCCCCTCTATCTATACACCTTTTTCAACTGTTTTTTTTATAAAAAATTCGGACGTCGCCTTAAAATTTTACGGTTATCGACTTAACGGCTGTATTTTCAATAAAAAGTGCAGAGTTAAAGGCTCTGAAAAAGCAATGCAGCAGGCAGTTAAGGTAACGTTTAAACGCCCAGTCAAGCCGGATGAGGAGGCCTTTAAGAAGTCTCTTTCTCAGATTGATCAGGAACTGAAGCAGATGACAGAAAAAATTGTAAGTAAAAAATGAAAAAAAAAACGAATCTAAAGGGATAAAAGGAGAATATTCGGGTAAAAGAAGTTAGATTTAGAGATATAGGAGGTGTTAAAGTGCGATCAAAAGATATCCGGCATCAGTTGGATGAAATTCGGGAGAAACAGGCAAGATTGAAGTTGTCGAAGCAAAAAACGGTAGATCAAGTGAAACAGATGGAAGAAGCTATGAAAAACAAGGTTAGTTTATAAATATGGATTGTTTTAGTGATTGGGTGTTTTTTTTTGGTTTTAAAATAAGAATTAATGGAGGAAAAACATAGATTAATGAAGTTCAAGCGATGAAGAAGAAATTGCCATTTAAATCAGTAGATGAATTGGATCGGCATATTTCGTAAGAATATTATGAATAATTGGAATGAAGACGAATTGAATAAAATGATAGGGAACTTGAAAAAGCGGTGGATTTAGGGATGTTGAAATTGGTAGACGAAAAAAAGTATTTGTCGGAGATTTCGATGCTAAAGCGATTACGTAAGTCATTTATGGACCTTGTGTTTCAGCAGTTATCTATTGATTCGGACAAGAAACGGATTGTGGAGATTAAAAGTACATTGGAAGATCCGGTTTCAAAAGCGTTATCTGAACAATATGATAAATTAAAAGCAGAGCAGAATAGTTTACGTCAGGAACAAGATAATGTGTATAAATCTCAGAAGAGTTTGTATGAGGAGAAGAATTTGTTAAGTCAAAGGAAGAATGAAATTTATGAGAGGAGAAAAAAGCTTCAAGATGAATATTATTCAAGTTTGCGTAAGTATCAAGAATATGAAAGGGAAGAGAAGCAGAAGGCTTGGGAAAAACGAAAGTTGCAGCAAGATGAGTATAATCGAGAAAAACGAAAACAAATTGCGGATCGAATATTGGAAGAAGCGAGTATGCCAGCATTTCTTGAAGAAATTTATACATGTGAAAATGTAGGATGTTATGTGAAATATATATAGACTTTAATTAGATATATAGCTAGTTCGTTTTTTAGATCCATCGGCAGCTATTTCAGAAACACATTCTTTGGAAAATTCTAATTTGCCGCAATTAAACATTCGTACTGTATTAGAGACGGATGAAAATTTTGGGACTGTTTTGAAATCTAAGGCTGAACGTGAGGATTATTTTATTTGTTGTAACGAGAAGAAGAGCAAAACTAATAAACGTAATAAAAGACCTTCATCAGCTTATGTAAATGGAACTGGGAATTTTAATATTGATATGAATATTTTACAGCAATTTTCTTTTGTTAATGTTACTCCTCCATTTAATCACAGTGAAATTCCATCTTGTATTGAGAATTTAAAACAAAGAATGGTATGGTATAAAGAAAATCAGGAAAAGACTGTAGCAGAACGTATTGAGAAAGCCAAAAAAGAAATTGAAGAGTTAGAAGCAAAAGCTTTACAGCAGAATCAAGAGAAAAAGCATGTTCAGAAAAAAACAAATGATATATCAAAAAAAGAAACAGCTGATTCTTAATATATTTTGATATTATAAAAGAAGTTTATATGGAATTTTACGAAATAATACTGATAGTAAAAGCTATATTTTTGTTTTGATAATATTATATTATTTTCATATTAAAGTTTTTGATATTTTTGTCTTATCATTAAATTTGTTCTTAATAAAATATTTCTTTCTGAACAATTTATTATCTTTTATTTGTGATTGTATTTAATTGCGAAAATAGTATTTATGCTTTTTGTATTAAATTTTTTCATAATTAAAATTTATTATACATATCTTTTTATAATTTTTTGTATTTATTTTTTAGAAACTTTCAAAAAATAACTATGAATAAATTAAAATGACGTTATTCATTAGATTTTTTTGAAATTTGCAATTTTTTCTTAGGATATTTTCCATTGATATCATTTTTTAGTATAATATTAAAGAAATTAGAAATGTTTGTTTAAAATCGTTTTAATTATGAATCAATTTTTTAATAAATTAATGTTATATATAGTTAAAGGTTTATATTATATGTATATTTTGTTTATTTTTTCAAATTTTAATATATATAATATTAATAATGAGCATTACTTAAGAGTTTAATGTAATAACAAACCTATTAAATGTACATATATATTCTAATAATTACCAACCAAATGTCACATCATCGTCATGTGCTGCTTGTAAAGCCTTAACATTGCTAATCTTTTGAAATCCATGAGTATCATCCCGTTTAAGAACAAGTAATTTAGAAGCATGTAAAATATATGCTTGTAGATAATTCTTTGTAATGCTAAATTTATAATGTAGAATAGAAAAAGCATACCTGATCTAGTAATGAGATACATATACATTCAACATCTAGTAAATCATATGTATCATCATTTTTAGCCCATTTAGCTGCTATTAATAGATCTTCAAGTTTAACCCGCGGTGGTTTTTGTAAAGGATCTCGAGTAATTAAGAACCTTTTTGTGTTAAAATAGATAAATAAATAAAAAATATATTATATACGATCTACGAAACAAACTTCTCCATAAAAGAATTTCACAATGATCACGAATTGTTAAAAATATTTGTTTTTTCAGTAACCAAGAACGTATAGCATCATGATTAATATGATCTGAAAATCCTTTATGATCTCCTTTAATTAAACAAAATATCACAGGTGAAAAATACTGAGAAAGATGATATTTTGAAAGAAGTTCTGCTGAAGGAAAGATTCCTAATATAATAGATGCAGTTGTAAGGTATATTAAAATCAGACTTCAATTTTTTAGATTATTTACTATCAAATTATTATGCTAACCGCTTGTTTTTATAGTTTGCTGTAAGACAATTATCAAATGCAAATAAAAGATGTCCTCTAGCTCTTGTAATTTGTTGCTGATACAAATTATATCTACCAAGATAATAACTGAATCCTATTCTTTCGGATATAGGATATAAACTAAATTCAATTCCTGATGATGTAATATTAGAACTAATTGTTTGACAAAGACGTATTTGATTAAGCTATATATATGTTAATATATTTTCTATTTATAAACATAATATACCTTAAAATATAAGCGCAGAAGAAGATTTGCAATATATAATGAGCACACTTTTTTAGAATCCGGGAGCGGATGTCTATTTTGATTAACGCATATTTTATAAAATCAAAAAATAATACCGATCACTCAATATAATATTAAACAATCTAAAAATTGCTCTAGATGTTTCACTTGTTGCAGTTTGATGAGGATCATGTGTCAGATTGTCCAATTGAATTGACACCTTAGTAAGAATTAATGACATATATTTTACAAGGGGTGTAAGCCATGTAGTATTAGAATGAGAAAATGTAGTTATAAGTTGTCTACATTATAAACATTATGAAAATATAATCTAGAAAAACTTACAAAAAGACTTGATAATATAGCTTATAAAATATTTCAATATCTGAGAAAACTACATTTTTAAGAAATTCCAAATATGCCATTACAAATTCCGAAAAAATTTTCCACGAACCAAATCTCCATTCACATTCTCTTGATATATCTGTTATTTCCAACTGTCATATATTATAAAAATATTTCCAACTTATTCCAAAAAATAAACCTGACATAATTCCTTTTTTAAAAGATCAACGCTTCCATTTGACCCATCAAAAACGAAAATATCTAACAGATCAACACTGTTACTTTTTTCATACACTCTTGAAAGTCTATTAAAAAACTCTTGGATATTCATTTTTTTCAAAAATATTCAATTTGAAAATTTCTTTCTATTTTACCCAAAAATTATCATTTTCACTCCGGATTTTTTTTAATATCATATTATTGTTAAGTTTAAATCATTTTTTATAAAAATATATTCCTTAAATCTCTTATTTAATACTCAATTATTTTTTTTTTTTTTTTATAAAAAATGGTCGTTGATGAAAACGATAAACTTTAAGGCATCGTCAAAAAAAAAAATACATATAAAGACTATTTATATTATCATTGTCTGCTCAAGGATTTGAATGATAGTTATTTTGTATATTATTTTGTATTTAATTGGTCTTATTAATGCCGTTTATCTTCCTGGAGTTGCACCAAAAGGCTATTATAAAGAGGAAAAAGTCCCATTAACAGTGAATTCATTAAGTCCTATGGCGGGTCCCATGCCTGGTTCTGTTCTTCAATATTATAGGAATGTCTATATGTATGATTGTTCGTAAAATTAGTGAGTTATTATGGTAAGTTTTTTGATATAATATATAGATTACGATGAGCGGTTTCATTTTTGTAATAAAAAGGGTGCAAAAGCATTGAAGGAAAGTCTTGGAAGTATTATTTTTGGAGACAGAATTTTTACATCGGATTTTGAGATTTTTATGGCTAAAAATGAGACATGTAAAGTTTTATGTTCAACGACGATTCCTTTATCAGACATAGGATTTGTAATAGAAAGAGTTAGAGAAAATTATGGAATTAATTGGTTTATTGATGGATTACCAGCAGTAGGGGAGGATCCTTTATATGCAGATGGAAAAATTTATAGTTTGGGGTTTCCTTTAGGAAATATTGAAGAATTAAAAAATACGGTTGAAATTAACAATCATTATCATATTATAATAGAATATCATAAATTTAAGAATGAAGTTTATCGTGTTGTTGGAGTTACGGTGATTCCGTTGTCGAAAATGAGCACAATTGGTTTTGATGAGAATGCAGATTGCTCAAGTAAAGAACCTTATATTCTTGATGAAACTAAGAATAATTCGATTATTTATACTTATGATATTTTTTGGAGAGAATCAGATGTAACTTGGGCAACACGATGGGATAAATATCTTCATGTATATAGTCCACGTATTCATTGGCTTAATCTTTTTAGTTCATCTGTTATTGTTTTTTTTCTTATTGGAATGGTAATGACAGTTTTGACGAGAACTCTTCATAAAGATATTATGCGATATAACAGTGATTTTTTTGATCAAGAAGACTTTCAGGAAGATAGTGGATGGAAATTGGTATATGGAGATGTTTTTAGAATTCCTAAACATTCAATGTTATTAAGTATTATATTGGGAAATGGTGTACAATTGTTTTTGATGACTATTGTAACCATTTTTTTTGCTATGTTTGGGTTCCTTTCTCCCTCTAATAGAGGATCATTGGGTACATTTATGATTGTTTTATACTTTTTTTTTGCTTTTTTTTCAGGTTATGTTTCTTCGCGTATGTATAAGAGCTTGGGTGGTGAGTTTTGGTATGTTTTTTATATAATTTTTTTTCATAATTTATATTAATAGGCTAAAAAATGCAATATTTGCTCCTATTTTTATTCCTGGAATTGTTTTTTTTATATTTTTTCTGCTCAATCTTGTTTTAATATCTGCTCATTCATCAGGTGTTGTTCCATTGAAAACTATGTTTGTTATTGTTACTTTATGGTTTCTTGTTTCTATGCCATTAAGCATAGCCGGTTCTTTTTTTGGATTTCGTACTAAAGTATAAAATAGTAATAATAAACACATCAATATTTACATTTTAGTCATTTAGTCATCCTGTAAAAACGAATCAGATTCCAAGACAAATTCCAAGTCAAGCTTCATACATGAAATTTTTGCCTTCATTTTTTATTGGAGGAATATTACCATTTGGTGCGATTTTTGGTAAATTTATAAAATTAGTTTTTTCTACTATTTACTTCATTTTAGTTGAACTTTATTTTGTTTTAAATAGTATCTGGTTTAGTAATATATATTATATATTTGGTTTTCTTTTTATTTGTTATATTATTATGGTATATTTATTCTAAATTACATATCAATCACAAAAGCAAACTAATAAATAAAGGTTTTGACTTGTTCAACGGTAACTATATTAATGATATATATGCAATTATGTTCCGAAGATTATCATTGGTATCTATTTTAATTATTATTTAATTATATATTATTAATTCTTTTAAAAGGTGGTGGAGATCTTTTTTCATTGGAGGCTCTCCCTCATTTTATGTTTTTATTAATTTTTTATTATTCTGGTTTTCTAGAATAAGATTAAGTTCTTTCGCTTCTCATATTTTGTATCTTGGATACAGCTTTCTTTTGACATTCTTATTTTTTATTTTAACTGGTATCTTCTACATATAAAAAACATCCTTATTAATTATTTTAAGGCACAATAGGTTTTTTCTCTTCTTACTTTTTTGTACGTAAGATATATAACTCTATTAAAATTGATGTAAGTTTTTTTTTAAAAAAAATAAAACACTAAATCTCTAACCTTATTTTTTACAGTAACAATAACTTATTATTGATAAAATATCATTTTATTTTGGCATTATTTTTCTGGGATCTAAACTTTAATAATATTCTATTTATTATATAAAGTATTAGAGTTTTATTAGTTTATTATATTTTGAGACTAATTCCATTGTAATTTTTCTTAATATACATGTCTTAATCTTTTTATCTTTTAATATATTGTTTTTGATTTTATACGTTCTGACCGTGAAAAGTCAGTAGAAGCATAAGAAATGGTGAATTATGCCAGTGAAACAATCTTGAAGCGCCAATTAAAGGTTTTAGTAGTATTTTACATATATTTTAATATTAAATATTGAAAAAGGAGATTCAAAAACATCCTATTCAAGGTTTTTCAGCAGGGTTAGTTGATGATAATAATGTCTATGAGTGGGAAGGTATTTTTTGTTTTTTTTTCTAAAAAAAGATTGTAAAATAATAATTTTAGTGCTTATTATTGGGTTTGTAGTCCTTAATTTTATGTTTGTTTTAGATATTGAGAAAAATAGACCAGAAGATACATTATATGAGGGTAGATAAAAATAAAGTTTTTTTTGAAAGAAAAAAGGACTAATATTAAAGGGGGGTTCTTTAAATGTCATCTTTCGTTTCCTCGTGTATGATATATATTGAATTTATATATATATTATGCTAATTTTTTAAAAAAGGAATATCCTCATCTTCCACCAAAAATGAGAGTAAGTTTTCTTTTTTATACAGAAAAATGCAAAAATATATTTCCCTTTATTTTAAATTTCATAGGGGAATTCAAAAGCTAACTTTTTTGAATTAGTTTATTACTGAACTATATCATCCTAATGTCTATGAAGATGGTCATGTTTGTATATCGATTCTTCATCCTCCTGGAGAAGATAAATTCGGATACGAAGATGCTTCAGAACGATGGAGAGCTGTTCATACACCCGAAACCATTCTTCTTTCTGTTATTTCTATGCGTACGTATTTTTATATACAATTATAATTATCTATAAATTATATTATAAAAACTAATATATATTAGTTTCTAGTCCGAATTTCGATAGTCCAGCTAATGTTGAAGCTGCAAAACATTGGAGAGATGATCGTATGTATTTTTTTTCTTTAATATTTTTCTTATTTTCTTTATAGCTCGAGGTTTTGAAAAAAAAGTTAGAAAATTGGTACGACAAAGTGCAGAAAACTTTGAATAATAAATCATATTGAATTTCTTTGCATTTGAGGGACGGACAACATGTTTTTTGTATTTTTTCTTTTTATTTTAAATTAGGGTTATGATTTATCGCTCGATTAAATGATATTCATTTGACATATTATTGGGTTATAAAAAATACATATTTTCCCTTCTGTTCCTCTTTTTTTGTATTTTTATTGATTAAATTTGTATGAAATCCTAAATCGTCAAAGGATTTATCCTTTGTGAATGACAAAATATCATGAAGTTCTTGATATTTTGTGGAATATATATTTGCCTTGTGCTTATTCGTCTTGGATTTTCTATTTCAGAGAGTTATATTCATCCTGATGAGCATCTTCAAGGGATTCAAGTAGTTGCTGGTTTTTGAAAAAAATAAAAAAAAAACAGAAAAAGGCTTATAAACCGTAGGAAATATCTTAAATATTAAGGTAGAATATCCTTGGGAGTTTAAAGGACAATTTCCAATTAGATCAATTGGTCCTTTATTGATTATTTATGGGCTACCATTAAAAATATCTCAATGGATTTCTGGAGGTATTTTTTATTGAAAAAAAAAGTTAAAATTAAAGTTTAAATGAATAAGATACTCCAGTAAACCCTTTGTTTATTTTTTTTCTTTTGAGAGTATTTTTCTTTGGACTTTCATTTTTTATTGGTAGGAAATTCTTTAAATGGAGAGAACTATTTTATAATGATGAAGATTGGTTTATTTATACAAGTACGCCATTAAAATATCGAAGAAAAGCACTTTTGATTTATGCGTCATCGTTTGTTACATGGACATATCAAACACATACATTTTCTAATTCTATTGAAACAATTATGGTATCTATTTGTTTGTTTTTAATACAAAAAATTAAAATGGTAAATTATTATGTATATTTTTGAAATTATTATAGATAGGTATTAGAATATTCGTCCATGGAAATGTGTTTTATTGGCTATTTTTTCAAGTTTTGGTTTTTTTTCACGTATTACTTTTCCAATTGTGCTTCTACCATTTGTTGCTTCTTTTTCGAAATCCCTAATTAAAAGGTATATGATTCTTTTTCTTTTTGTGTATTTTCATAATTTTAGACCAAAAATAATATTCTCAATTATTAAATCTTTTATGTTAATGTTTTTTATTTTTATTCTAATAGATTCTTTTTACTATGCAAATGGTTATCGAGTTATAATAACACCGTTAAACAATTTTAAGTATAATAGCAAATATATTAATTTACAGAAACATGGTATTCATTCATATTGGACTCATTTTTTGATAAATGTTCCTATACTTTTAGGACCAGCTATAATTTTGCCGATTATTGTCAAAAATATTAAGTTTAATCTATATTTGATAAGCAGTGTTTTATATATTTTGATTTTATCTTTATTTCCGCATCAGGAGCTTAGATTTTTATTACCAGTTTTTCCTCTGTTAATTATTTATTTATCTTCATTGGGAAACATAAGGAAAAAGAAAATAAGATATCTGTTTATATTCTCCTGGATCATATATAATATTTTTTTTGGAATTTTTCTTGGTTTTTTTCATCAGCATGATGTTATATCTATTATATTTTTTTTGAAAAAATATTTAGTAAATGATTCATCAGCAAATGTAGTTTTTTGGAAGACATACCCTCCACCAACATGGTTATTTTTAGATCCTCCTGATTCAAAAATAATTTTTAGTCATTTGATAGGATATTCTGTTAATAATGTTCTAGATTATCTATCTATTAAAAAGCAAAATGGGTTTGTAAATGGTTTAATATTAACAATTTCTTATATATTTAGTGTTAAATCTATTTTTATTTTTCCTACTTTATTAATAGAAAAACTTCCATGTGTTTTTGAGGAATTAAGAAATAGTTCTTGTAAAACTAATGTAACTTTACGTCAAATTTTCAAAACATCATATTATATTGGCTTAGATGATTCAGATTTTATAAACAATAATATATTTTTCGTATTAATGGATTTAATAAGAAAAAAAGGGTTAGTTGTCTGTGAGGTTATTTGATTTTTCTTCTATATAAAGTCATAAACAGCCTTTGTTTTTTTTTGTTATATTTATATATAATGGCTATAGTTGTTGAAACATTATAAAAGAATTAAAAAATGCTTAATTATATTGCATTTAAATCATTTTAAATATTAAATATGAAGATGATATTTTATTATTTATGTTTCTATTTTTTTATATGGAATTAGAAGTAAATAGTATTAAAAATATATTTAGATTACAAGTTAAATATATTAAATGTGAATTTTTTAGTAAATAAGTTCCTAAAAAGCCTTCATAAAATACTATCTTCAGAAATTTTTCCATTGTTTATATTAAAAATTTAATATTTTTATATAGAAATGTGTTAAATTTTCATTTTATTTAACTATTATGTTCTAAAGAATCCTAAAAATTAAAAATGAGGTTTAATTATGTTAAAATATTGTTTTTTTTATACAAAATGTTTTAAAATTATTGAAAGACTCATATATTTTTATTATTGATAATAATTTGATTGTGATATATATGTTAAAATTTAAAAAGAAATAAGAATATGTTTGTCTTTATTGTAAAAAATTAATCGTATTATTTTATTAAAAGTGTTTTATTAAAAACATCTTTATTTTGACCATTCTTGTATATTTCCATAATTAAATTCTTTAACTAAGTCTTTTTTATTCACTAAAAGGTAAATTAAAAAGAATAAATATGCATTCATTATATCTACCTTTCCCTATATGGTTTTTAGGAATACCATTAGGTAGGATTTTTAATATTGTAGGAATTTTATAAGTAGCTAACATGCTTTTTAAATCTGATCTTAAATTATTTAATGTTAATTCTTTTTTCTATACATGATATTAGAAATTGTTTTGAAATTTTGATGACTTTAATACATCTGGTGTAAGTGATACAAGAGCTGCTACTCTTTGAGTCCATACTTCATCGTTAATACCAATTACTGCAACTTCATAAATATATGGTCTAAAAATTTCTAAAATTAAAGCTAGTATTTTTTAAAATGATGACTTACAATGAAAGCATTTTTTGTTGAACTTCAAGAGCAGAAATTTTATATCCACCTGACTTTATTATATCTATATTCCGTCGTCCATGAATTATATATGCACCGTTTTCCATTTTAGTTGCTATATCATTAGTTTTAAACCATCTAGTTCCATCTTTTTCATATGCAAATGCCTTTTTTGTTGCATCTGGTTTGTTGAAATATCTATTTTATATTAATTAATATTTATTTAATTGTTATGTATATACTCTTTGAAAACAGTATCACCATTAACCCAAATTTCCTGATCTTCATCTTGTATTTTTACTAAACGCACTTTAATATAAGGTAATTCCCATCCTACACTTCCTTCTAAACGTTTTTCAAATTCTAATCCACCGCTTAAAATCATTCCTGTCTCTGTCATTCCATATCTTTCCAGTAAAATATGTCCTGTAATTTCATGCCATTTCTTTCTTAAAGAAATTGGAAGTTCTGCTGAACCAGAAACCATTAAACGTATTTTTTTCATTCTAGATTTCAATTCAGCATTAGAAATTTCAAGTCCATTGTTTGTATAATAATGAATAAGTTTAGAATAGATAGTAGGAACAGCCATAAACTGAGAAATTTGAGGTAATTTTAAATCCAAAAATCTAGACCAAACATCTTTGGCGTTAAATTTTTCTAAGAATTCTATAGTTCCTCCTGCCTAATTTATAATTTCGAATTTTACATTAGTAATATATGTATACTTACATATAAAGGACATATTAGTGCATTAATTATGCCATGAATATGATGTAAAGGTAGAATATGTAGTAATCTATCTTTTGAAGAATATTTCCACGCCTCTACTAATGATATTACTTGTGTAAAAATATTCTTATGTGTTGTTAAAACTCCCTAACTGAATTAAATATGGCCTATATTTCATTTTATTTAGACCTTAGGTGATCCGGTTGTTCCTGATGTATATAATATTAGTGCTCCTCTATCTAAATCAAATGGAAGAAATTCATAACTCTCCTATATTCCTTAGAAGCTATCTTTTAATAATATAAATACTTTTTGTTGTATTAAATTAGATTTTAAAAGAACATGAACATGAACTTTTTTTTTAATATATATTAATATGTTTTTAATTTTTTCTTCAAGAAATGAACTGGTAAGAATAATATCCACAGAACAATCTTCAACTATATACTTTATTTCAGCAATTGGATAAGTAATACCTTTAAAATATCAATATAACTAACTTATTTAAAAAAAATGTAAGATACATATAGGAACTGCAATCCCTCCTGCTGCCCATATCCCAAGAATCGAAGTTGCATATGAGAATCCTGGTTCGACAAAAATTCCTACTCTCTTTTGTTTCAAATCTTTTTCTTCTTCAATTGTTTGTAATGATGATTTAAAGGTTAATATATGATGAATCAAATCAAAGTATGAATAAGACTCTTTATTCTGTTTAAATTCAATAGATATAGAGTTTTTATCATTTTTCACTAGTTTTTCAAATATTGGAGTCTTTGGAAGTGCTATTTGACTGAGAAATATCCAATAACATCTATAAATTTACTTGATATATTTTGTCTTTTCAAATTTTTTGTTTGAAAAAATAAAAAACATATATATAATCTTTTCTTTTTTTCAATATTTCTGATATTTATTGTTTGTTTTATTCTAAAAAAAGTCATTAATATTTAATTTTCTTCACTTATTGATATTTGGTGGTATAATTTTATAGATAATCTAATAAATATAATTATTTATATATTAAAATATAAGTATGAAATATTTATATTTTAATATTATTTTAACTTAATATGTTTGATTTATTAAATTATAAAGATTTTTATATATTTTTACATTTTAACATATTATTTATAATATTATATATTTACAAAATTTTATAAGTAGTTTAATTAAAATTTTTTTTGTAGATTTATACTAAAATAATCCTTTATGTATAGTTCTAGAGTTTTTTAAAATATTTTTTTAAATTTTCTTTTAGATCATTTTCTAGATAATACAAGTTTAATGTATTTATTAAACCCAATTAATTGAATCTTTTAACAATAATACATTTTATATTAGAGTTTGAATTTCATTATTTATAAGATCTTTACTATTAGTAGTTCTACGTTATTTTACAAAAAAATACAAAAATACACAATTTAATTATGTTTGAAATCTAGAGATTATGTTTCTAATGAATAATATATGTTTTTTATATTTATCTAATAAATATATTTTATGAGTTTATAATAGAATTTGATAACAGTCCTAGTGAAAAAATACTTGATTTTAACCTATAATATTTACATACATATACGATAACTTGCATATCTGCCACTTGTTTCACTTCGTCTAATAATTTTAACTGTTTGACCTCGTTTTAACCCATAATATCGTGCAACCGGATCCGCTATCTGGATCCGAGGAAGTTGCGTTTCTTTTAATCTATAACGTTCTAATAACTCTTTTTTTTCCTGAGGAGTAAGAACGATATGTTTTGGAACAAGCTCATGATGCGTAATATTTACCAATAAATCTGATTCTTGAAATGCTTCAATTGTAAACTTCCCTGCCATTGTAGCAATAATTTTATTAGCTGATGGTGTCATTGATGTTTGATAAATTAAAATCCCAATTTTATGCCCATGTTCTTGAAGCATATGTATAAAGTCCTGCATAGCACTAATACCAATAGATGGTTCTCTTTGAAAAGCGACATATATCTGCTCCTTATTAGATCCTGGTGGAGATCGTGCATAAAAAGAAAGAGTTGATCGACTTATATTTTATTTAATTTTTATCTTAAAAAATATATTTTCTTCTTACTCGACACCATTAATAGTGCAATACTGCTGTTTAAATTGTTCAAGAGTTATGTCTAATTCCTCTTGAGAGACTAAATAGCCCTGATATTATTAATATTTTCTTATTTTTTATTTTCAAAAAATACTCGGTCATGGACCATTTGATGGGCTGTTTTCCACACACGAAAAACTTTGATTATATCTCTTTCATCTGAGAAAGTATTCATTGCTTTTTATATAAAAAATAGGCAGGAAAATAACTTTTTCTTAATACCTAATTTTAGGCTATAAAATCTTCGACGTTGACATTTTAAGATCTAAGGATTTTAATATTCAAGAAAAACATGGTAAAAAAGAGGAATTGCTCAAAAAAACATAAAGATGTGAGTATATCTTGTTATTCTGATCAATTTGATATTAATTTTGTAGGGTAAAAATGGGTTTATAGAGAATTATAATAGTATTATAATGAAGTAAGAAGATGGTATAGTTTTGAAGGTATATTGAGTTATATATAGAAACGAAAAGATGGAGAATTATTATAGACAACAGGGTATTGTTGAAGATGATGATTGGGAGATGTTTATGGAGAGTATTAAGCAAAGTTTACCGACAACATTTAGAATAACAGGATCTAAAAAGTAAAAATAATTAACTTTATATATTTTATATGACTTTTTTTTGAAAGAAACGCTCAATGTATTAAGAAACATCTTGAAGATGAATATTTTCCTTTATTTAAGGGACTTAAATATGAGGGTAAAGAGATTGAACCTCCGAGTCTAATATCTTGGTATCCAAATCAACTTGTATATTCTCTTAATACGCCGAAAACAGTTATTCGTAAAAATAAAGCTTTTAAAAAGTTTCAAGATTGGTTATTTTATGAAACAGAATCAGTATTTTTATTTTCCAAATAAAAATAGCTAATGGATATAAGGGTAATATTACTCGTCAAGAGGTAGTGTCTATGATTCCTCCACTTTTATTAGATGTAGAGCCATACCATAGTATTATAGATTTATGTGCTGCGCCAGGATCAAAAACAGCACAATTTTTAGAGGCTATTCATAATAAGTTATCGGAAACAGATACTTGTGAAATATATCCTAAAGGATTTTTGATTGCTAATGATGTTGATTCCAAAAGGGCATACATGCTTGTTCATCAAATAAAGCGTTTTAATTCTCCTTGTATGATTGTTACAAATCATGATGCATCTAAATTACCAAATTTTTATGTAGATGATGGAATTGATAATGATTTGGATCCATCTAAGACTGCTAGGAGATATATTTTAAAGTTTGATCGTGTTCTTGCTGATGTTCCTTGTACTGGAGATGGTGCTATTCGTAAAAATCTTAATATATGGAAAGATTGGGATATACGACAAGCTTTTGGGTTACATACGTAAGTGAGAATTTAAAAAAAAGTGTTTTTCTGACTAGTTTTCATAATAATAGGACTCAAGTGAATATATTGATTCGAGGTCTTCAATTATTAAAAGTTAATGGAAGATTGGTATATTCAACGTGTTCTTTAAATCCTATAGAAAATGAGGCTGTGGTATCAGCTGTTTTAAGAATTTATGGCAATAGTATAAGGCTTGTTGATGTTTCAGATAGGTTGCTAGAGCTTAAAAGGAAAAATGGAATGAATACATGGAAAGTAATAGATAGTAATGGTGAAATACTTGCGTTTGATGATCGTTTTTCTTTGGATCAAAAAAAAATGCCAAGATCATTATGGCCTCCAAGTGAAGAAGAAATAGATAAGTTTTGTCTTGATAGATGGTATTTTATTTTTAAGAATATTACAAAAGCTGATTCTTATTCAGTTTACGAATATATCCTCATCTTCAAAATACTGGTGGTTTTTTTGTAGCTGTATTTGAAAAGATTGAAAAACTTAATGATATGAGTCGTAAGCATCATGAAGAAGGTTTAAGGAAACAATATAAAAGAGATCTGGATGATTCAGGAACTGATATTACGTTAGAAAATGATTTATCTAAAAAAGTTAAGAAAGATACTAGTTTTATTAATGAAACATTGCAATTCGAAAATTCTTTAGGAAATAAAGATTTACAAAATAATACAATAGCTAATTTTTTAAATTCTTCTGAGGTACAAAATAAAGATTCTAAAACTCTAAAAAATTGTGAATATTTTAAATTTCTTTCTGAAGATTGTGAAGAAATAAAAAATATTAAGTAAGTTGTTTCTTTTTCATATTTTTAACATCAGAAAAGGGCTTTTTATAATATTTCTAATTCATTTCCTTCTACTCAATATGTTGTACGCAATATTAATGCAGTTCCTACACGTTTTATCTATTTTTTGTCAAAAAAAATAAAGAATATTTTATATCATAATGAAGATAGGATAAAATTTGTTCATGGCGGTGTAAAAATGTTTACTAAACATGAATTTCTTAAAAATTCTTTTCCTGAAAATATCTGTAGATGGAGAATCCAAAATGAGGGTGTTAGGCTGCTATTTCCTTTTTTAGGTCCTGAAAGAGTTATATATGCAAGTTTTAATGAGCTTAAGATATTTTTGAATCATGATTATCCAAAAATTGATATGTTTCCTGAGGGAAAGGTAAAAACATCTTTAGAAAAAATATCTTTAGGTTGTATAATAATGGTTGTTGATTTGGAAAATGAAGAATCTGTTAAAGTAAAGCTTAATGTAATTCTTCCAATATGGAAAAGTAATGTTTCTGCGAAGTAAGTAATTTGTTATTATTAATTTAATAGTCTAATTAAAATAAGTTTAATGCTTTCAAAAAAAGATAAAACGTATGTTTATATTTTCTTAAATATTAGCTTATATTTTTTTAGGGTCCTAATGATGCGTGTGTATGGTTCTTCCTATCATTTTAAAGATCATCTAAAAGATGATCTTTTGCTTAATGCTTCTAATAATATAGAAGCATAAAAGTTCTTTTATTCTTAAGAATATAAAGTTTAAAGATGTTTAAAAAGGTATTATATTTTTAAAAAAATACTAATTTTAATGTTTCTTATTAGAATTAAAATTATATAAACTTTAGATATTTTGTTTTCAATTTATATTTTGAAATTATGTAGGGTTCAAAGTATTATTTTTAGAAAATGATATTATGGTCTGTTTAAAATGTTTTTTCAATTTTATTTTACATTCAGATATCGATTTTGATAAGACCATGACAAATCCTAAGAAAAGAGCAGAGAAACATGAAGCAGCAAGAAATCGTGAAGAAGCGTTGCGGAAGGCGAGGAAGGATGCAGAAGAGGATGCTAAGTGGTCTATTGGAGTAAAAGCAGTAAATGTAAAAAAAGAACGAGATTTGCAGAAAAAACAAGAAGCAGCTGAAAAAGTATAAAAATATGTTGTTTTATATCTCTAATACAAATAGAAAGCAGAGAGAGATGCTCTTGAAGCAGAGGAAATGCGAAATATTTCTTCAAAAAGTCATGGGCGTAGATCGCAAAAAAAGACAGATTATAAACTTTCTATTGATAATTCTTATGAAAAGGAATGTCCTAAGACTTATTCCGCATGTAAATATAGCAGAAGATATTTTACTTTTGTATTAAATCATCTTAGCAAATATTGATGATGCTTTGGAACTACTTTCATTACAAACTAAAGGAAATGCAAAAATTATATCAGAAATCGATAGACATCCTGAACGGCGGTATAAATCAGCTTTACTGGCATATGAAGAGCAGCGATTGTCTGTTTTAAAAGAGGAACATAAGGGTTTACGATTGCAACAGTATAAAAATATAATTCATAAAGAATTTAGTAAACATCCAGATAATCCGATGAATCAGGTATACTCTTAAGTTTAATGAATGTTTTGATTAAAGGCTATAGTTAACATCTAAATATAATGCAACTAAGGATGAATTAAAAGAGATTTCAGAAATTGAAAGAAAAAGAATTGAACAACGTTTTGAACAGAAATAATGAATTTAGGAATCTAAACAAAATTATTTGTTATCTAAAATATATATAGTTGTTTTTTTTTGGTATAATTCGATTTTTGAGTAATTAATAAAAGGATAATTTTATTAAAATGGTTGATATACTTAATGTTTGTTAGATCTTTTACACTTTAAAAATATTTTTTGCTAATATTTATATATAAAAGTAGCTATTAATCTATAAAAAAATCATAACACTCTTTAATAAAGATTTTAAAAAATATACATGTTTTAACAAAAATTAAAGTCTAACAATAAATAATTTTTGAAATATATTTTCATTATCAATTCTAACTTATTTATTTTATAAAATATTTTGTTTATTTTTTAAACTATTTATCATTTTAAGATAAAAGATTTATAATTAACAAAATATAGTTTTTATATTTTTATGTATAAATAATCTTGTCAATTACTTTATTATTTGCTTCAAAATCATCTCAAGATCTTTTATTCAATATCTATTCGGTTTATATGAAATATTAGATTTTTTATATTTATTATATATTGAATAGCAAGTTTATACATAAAAAGGATTAAATAAGCGACTATTATTAAAGATCTATATTAATTTTTACTGAATAAATTGTGGTTCTTCTGCTTATAGTGTTTTTTGTTTAAAAAAAGAAGAATGATCTATGATAATGATGAAAATGATACAGAGATAAAGCTTGCTCTTCTTTCTTCAATTTTTCCAGATAAATCAATTGAAACACTTCTTGAAAAATTAGTAGAAAATAATGGGATTGTTGAAAATATATTGAATGTTAATTCACAATCTGATTTTAAAAATGAAAATGCTCTTTTGAAGAGAAAAAAACAGAGGAAAATTGAAGAATTTATAGAAAATGATGAATATAAACATAAACGTACTTTTGTTTCTGGGAAATTGTCGTCTGATACTTTGTGGCCGATTAAAATGCAAAATGATTCTTTTGAGCGTTCAAAACGTGTAAATGTACATGTACAACATTTATATTTTCCAGATCAAATTGGTAGTACAATTCAAGATCTTTATTTATCTAATAATTGCAGCAAAATTGACGCCTTGTACATTAATTCATAATTTTTTAGGGAAAGATCTATGCAACTCTTTACTTTTAAAAATGTTAAAAGAGAGTGAAACATGGGAAAGAAATGAATTTCGGCTTTTTGAACGAAAAGTGGTCTCTCCTCATAAATCTTGCTATTATCTTTATTCTGATGAAAATAAGCTACTGGAACAAAAGTTTTTCCATAATGGATTAGAGGTTTTTTCATGTTTTTTTGCTTAAAAAATGTATAAATCTTATTTAGATTAAAAATGTTAGAGAGTTTTCTGAAGAAATGAATGTTGTTCGTCTTCTTGTTAAAGATATTGTTAATAAAATTTTGTCAAAAAGAGAAAATTTAGAATATCAATATCCTGGAGAATGGGATCCTAATATTGTGGTTGCTAATTTGTATAAAAAGATCTGATGTTTCTATATTTCTTACTAGAATTAGATATTCTAATGCCAAAGAAAATCTTGGATATCATTCAGATCAATTGACTTATTTAGGGTACATATTAGAATTCTTTTAATTTTCTATTAAATATGATAGGCCTATGCCAACAATAGCATGTATCTCTCTGGGTACTGAACGAGAGTTTCGTTTAAAACGTGTAGGTTTTGAACATAACGAAAGTGTTAAGAGTATTCATTTACCACACAATTCTCTATTGATTATGTAACAATTTTAATACAATGTTAATATTAATATCAATTTATATAGGCATTCTCCATGTCAAGAAGATTATAAACATTCTATTCATCCCGCTCATACAGTTATGCTACATCCAATATCTGGAACAATAAGAATAAGTATAACATACAGGTTAGTATATTTTATCTTATTGTATTTTTAATAATTTAGATTTTGCCGCAAAACATATCAGCCAAAATATATACCAACTTGCAAATGTAATATACCTTCTGTATTACGTTGTGTTCAAAAAAAAAGAAGTACTAAAGGTAGATACTTTTGGAGTTGTAATGCAAATAAACTTGTTAATGGCAATGGTAAAGGTTGTCAGGTTTGTTTTTTTATATTTTTATATTTTATTAATAAAAAACTAGTTTTTTCAATGGGCTGTGTTTACTAAAGATGGTGAAAACATTCTTGCTTATAAAGAATAAGAATTTATTACATCATATTTGTATAAGATTTTAAAAGGTTATAATATTTGATAAGATTTATCGATTTTACTAATTTTTTCAGGCACAAATATTAAAATTTTGATGAATATTTTTTTGCAAAAAAAAGGTTTTTATGACTGATTCTGATGTTTCATTGTTACTTTCTACTATTGAAATAGCTTTGCGGCAATCTAGGACGTCGCTTAAAGATTTGAAATTATTGCCTATAGATAAAGGAATATCACTCTTATCATTGAAATTGCATTTATTTCTTTCATATTTACATAATCTCGCACTGTTAATTCTTGTAAAAGTTCATGGTGAATCTATTTCTGAAGGGAAATATGCCTTTATAGTTGAACGCTTGGTTGAACTTAGAGTTATATTAGAAAAAGGAATACAACCTATTGAGGCAAAACTTAAATATCAAATAGATAAGATCTTTGGAAATCTCTATAAGCATGAGTTCTCAGAGAAACATAAAATAGAAAATACAGGTAAGTTCTATATTTGCTTTTTTTTTAGTTATAAATTATTAAAGAAAATGGATTATTATATAAACCAAATCCTATGGACCTTCTTCCTGTGGATAGTACCAGTGATAGAAGTGATTTAGTGAAAAAAGGGATTTATCATCCTCCTAGAATTTCTTCTGCTTTACCCTCTGAATCAGTTGAACAACGTTTACCATTGAATCATACACTTCGAGATTTTATTGCTTCAGAGATATCGTCAGCACCTGTACCAGGTCCGTCTATTGGTTCTAATATTGTTTTTTATGGAAAACGGCTTCATGCAGCTTCTGCTGATGAGCAAAGAGATCTTCAACAAAAAAGAAAATATGAAGAAGAAAACTTTGTGCGTCTTCCAAGTAAAAAATATAAAAGAAAAGGACAAAACGTTTTTGGTGGTGAAGACTGGAGAATTTTGGATAATGAACTTTACTATCCAGATTTTTCACCTGATGAAAGTTTAGTTTCTAAAAGTCGTGAAGAAATAGAAAATGAAGATACTGCTATAGTGAAACGTTTTGGTGTAGATTTTAATAAAAAGAAGAAGGCATTAGCGAAGAAGATTAAGTTGAAAGCAAAAAAACACAAAATTTTAGGCAAGACAAAGGGTTGAATTTATTAAAATTTTTTTTGGATTAAATGAGAATATGGTTATGATACATTATTAGATATATATTAAGGTTTTTTAAACAATGGCGCTATTTTTGCGTCCCATTCATTATGCCAACGATAACGAGTTTCTTCCATTGCACCTTTTTTTAATTTTGCTAATTCCTCATGTGAATAAAACAGTTTCTGTTTAATGATTATTCTTATTATCATGGTAGAATTTGTTTCAAACCTTTAAAGAGTTTGCTAGCTGGTTTGAAGAACTAAAAATAATCCCATTTTTACCGTCTTTTACAAGTTCAGGAAGACTATATATAATTACAAATGTATAAATATTTAAAAAATACATACGCTGGAGATTCTATAGCACAGACAGGAATCCCGCAACCAAACATATCTACTATTTTCATTGGTAAATCTAAACCACTAGAACTAGTATGAAGACATATTCCTAAGTCCGCGCTACCTATAAATCGGGGATAATCTTTAGCATCTAGCCATGCAGTGACGATCTTGACATATTTTAAATTTAAGTTTTTAATTTTTTGTTCATAAAATTTTCTTAAAGGACCTTTACCAGTAATAATTGCAAGTATAGATAACGGTTCACGATTTTTGCTAAGAATTGTATTCATTCTATCAAAAGTAATGAATGCTTCTAATAAAATGGAAAAGTCTTCGTCAGCTGTCCAAGAAGTAGATGATACTAATAGTTTTGTTTTTTCATTCGAAATATCAAAATCATAAGTATGAACAAATGTAGAGAGAAATGATGATTTCTCCAGGTTATCAAGAGGTTTAAAATGCATTGGAGGTCGGTCATGAAGAGTGTAGATCGGCGATCTATATTGTTTAAGATGATCAAAAAAACTATAAACTATACTTATATTTCCATTTTTCTTGAAGAAAAGTTGTCATTGCATAGGAAACTGTGAAATGAATGTCGGCGCAATTTCCAAAAACTCGTTCATACCTGAAGCATTTGTAACAATCTTGATTAATGACAAAGATATTTTACCATTTGTAAAGTAATGTCAAAATATGTTTAGACCCCAGTTTCAACGATAGAACAGAGTATCCCAGATTATGCCAGTCAATAATTAATTTAATTGATCTCATCGAACATATAAGACGAGTTACTCCAAAAGATGGAATAGAAGGTGGATTCTTTCAAATATAAAATATTTCACCTAAATTAATCAAAATATACCTGTAAAACTAAGTATTCAGTGGATTGAGGTAAATAAAACAAGGCAAAAAATAAGAAAAATGTTTGAAAAAATACTTTAATAGGTCCACTCAAAAGAAATGGTAATAAATTACATTTATTAAGAAATTTCGGCTCAAAAGGTATATAGATAATATGAATATTTTTTGATTCTTGTATATTCGGAAACAACAATGATCCTATACCTATTTTTCATCCTTTTTTTACTTAATTAACGTTATATACCTTGATATCCTACAAGATTTACTTCAAAACCATGTTTTGAGAATGAAAGAGCATGGTATTGCATTCTTGGGCTCCTACCAAGGTCTCCTAGTGCAACAAGACATATAGATCGTTGTGATATCTTACGATTATTTTTATATCGAGATCTCAGCAGTTTTTGAAGCCCAAATCCCGCAAAAAAAAGGATTATATACCATATTATCATGTTCTATTCTATCCCCATAGAATACACCTTGTTTCTCCTTTATTTTCTGCCTTTTTTAATAAAAACCACCTGGCTTTGCTGCTGTAAAAAAATTGGACGTTGAATACTGAAAGTACTGAATCGACGATCTGGTGCACGTTAGAAATCCCTCTTTTTATTAAGAAATAAGCAGGATTAACAGGCAAAAATGGCTAGAGAATGGATACTTAGAGGGTATTTGTTTAATATTTCTTTAAATAAAGCTAATTGAATAATTAAAAATAGCAATCAATGGCTAAATATGTTGGGTGAACAATTAAGCTTAATACTATTTGTTAGGGGTTTAAAGGCGGCAAAAGTGTCAGATACAGGAAAAAGGATGTTTTCTGGAGTGGTTATATTGATTATTTTTCTTTGTTTGGGGCTTGGAGGAGTTTTTTATGATAAAAAAGATGGAAAAATGTTATTGTTGAAAAAATGTCTGAAAAGAGTCGAAAATGAGGGTTTTTTTAGAGGGAAAGGAAAGGGATCTATGGCTTTTATGGGTTTTTTAGTCTTTATTTATGTTTTTTTGGTTTATAATGTAGCAATGTGTTTTAGTGGGTTACGGTTAGTATTGTTGAAATAAAGGTTAATATTTATGGGAAAAAAAGAACCGTAATATTGATATTGCCTATTTTTATATTTCGTATGATTGAAAATAAGGAACATAAGAGAATTTTTATTTATAAGAGGAATTTTTTTTTTTCTTTGTTTTTTCTAATGTTGATTGATTTTCTAAAAAGTAATTGAGAAGATATATATGAGTTTTATTTATGGTTTTAGGTTTCCTATTGAGAGCGGTTTTGGGATACTTTTTTGTCGGATTTATATGGATTTTGTCTTTTAATATTGACATTCCAATCAATTTGAACAGTTTTTTATTTTCTTCTTTGTATTGCGTACCAATTGTTTTATTTGAGTTTTTTTTGGGTCTTTATGATTCTAGGTATTCAGTATCTACATTTATTATGGTTTTTTTTTCAAGTATAGTTCATATAATTTTAAGATTTGTAAAAACATCTGATTCTATATATATGATTAAATTTTTTTGGCCTTTTTCAACAGTGATTGTAATATGTATGAATTATCTATTTTCTAGGGAGTATCCTGGTTTAATTGATTTGTTAAGTCTATTTTTGATATATTATTGTAAGTAATGACAAGGTTTTGGATATGGCTTAATCTTTAGGCTTTTACAAAAGCTTAAATTGTTCTGAGAATTATATAAAATGTTATTTTAAAAGAGATGTTATAGATATACATAAAGTAAAAACTTATTTTGCATTTATTATGAAAAATCCGGATTCTCGAAATATTTTTTTCTTTTTTCTTTTAAATTTGGTATTCATGTTTATACAAATGAGTTATGGGATCCTTTCTAATTCTTTGGGTCTTATTTCTGATTCAATTCATATGGCATTTGATTGTTTTGCGTGAGTTTTAGCTTTAATTTTTGAGATTTATATATAATAGAATTAGATTATTAGTTGGGTTATTAGCGTCTATTATAAGTAAATTTCCTCCCTCATTTACATTCCCATTTGGTTTTTCAAGGATAGAGGTTCTTTCTGGCTTTGTGAATGGTTTGCTTTTATTATTATTATCTATATCTATTATTATAGAAGCAATTTCGCGAATATTAAGTCCAAAAGAGATCCATTTAGAAAAGCTTCTTTTAGTTAGTATTATTGGTTTCATTGTTAATCTTTTTGGAATTTTTTTATTTAAACATGGGTGAAATTATTTTTTTATTCTATTTATTTTTTAATCAGACTAGACATAATCATAATCATTCTCAGAATTTAGATGGTTTTAATTTTTTTGAGAAGAAACATGGGAGTAATGACTGTATACATAATCATTTTTTGAGTAATTGCATTAATGTACGTATTTTTTTTTAAAAAAAAAGATAAAAGTATATTTTTTATTCATCTGTTATTTAGGATATTCATAATAATGTCAATATTTATGGGTATATAATGTTTTGAGAAGGGTATTTGTTATAGCTAATGAATGTTTTAGTGTGTTTTTACACATATTCGCTGATACTCTTGGTTCATTTGGTGTGATTGTATCAACATTACTTATATATCAGTTTAAATGGCCAGGATTTGATTCTTTGGCTTCAGTTCTTATTGCGGTTTTGATATTTGCTTCTTCTATTCCTTTAATTTTGTCATCTGCCAAGAATCTTCTTTTAATTGCTCCTCATGATTTTGAATATAATGTTTATAACGCATTGAATAAGGTGAAAATGCATTCAGGGATTTTATGTCTTGAAAATTTTCGATTTTGGATGAATAATGAAAGCACAAGTAGTGGAATAATTCGTGTGGGCGTTAAGAATGATCAAGATTTAAATATGATTCGTCAGGAAGTAGAAAAAGTATTAAAAGAATCTATAAGAGGACTTGTTAATGTTACTGTTGTTACTGAAAGACGCTGATCAAATTAAGTTTAATAAATCTATTTTAAAGATTTCTTTAAAATATTATACGCAGAATCATATTTAAGCTTATAATTTGATTATAATTAAATCAAGGATCGACAAATAATAAGCACATGATGATATTGAATATTTAAAAGTATTTTTTGATTTCTTTTAACTCTAAAAATTCTTAAAGGGTATCTAAAAAATACTTTTATAAAAGACATCAAGCAATATATTATTTTTAAAAGTTGGTAAAGGAAATTATATAGAATTGCGGAGTAATTAACGTATGTAATTTGTTTTTTTATTAGAATAATTTTATATTTTTCGTTAGGTTTAATTTCGAGATTTTTAAGATATATTTAAGAGAATATTTAAATGTTTGAATATTGATTTTATAATATTTTTGAAGGCAATGACTGAACCTTTGGATTGGGAGATAAAGAATAATTCGCCTTTTTTATCCTCAATAAAATCTCTTATTGCAGGTGGATTTGGAGGTGCTTTAGCTGTGTAAGATTCTAAAGTTATTTATTGATCAGTTTAAGAAGTCTGATATTATGTTGTAGTCTTGTTGGGCATCCGTTTGGTACTTTTAAATTCTCTTTTATGGGCTAAATTGAATTTTTGAAGATTTGATAAAAGTACGTTTACAAACTGGAAAAGAATTATATACAGGATCTTTTGATGTTCTTAGAAAGATTATTTCTAAAAGAGGGTTTCCTGTTTGTTTCTCATATTTTTTTATTGTAGAATATGACTTTTCAGGGGCTTTATCAAGGTTTTATACCGCCTCTTCTTGGCACAGTTCCTATTATTGCAGTTACATTTTGGTATATTTTTCTTCTTTCTATGATACATATATGAATGAAATTTAGTGGTTATGATTTTGGGAAATTTTTAATGAAAAAAAATTCAGGAGCTTCTGATTTAGAAATTCGTCATATAATGTTTGCTGGATTTTTTTCTGCTTTTCCTGCTACATTTGTAACAGCGCCATTTGAGCGAGTTAAAATTATATTACAGATTCAAGGGCAGAATGAAAAGAATAAATTTAATGGTATATGTCATGTTTTAAAGCATTTGTATAAAACAGATGGTATAAAATCAGGTTTATTATGATTATTTCAAAATTATTGAATTTAATTTTTTTAGTATTTAGGGGAGGTTATATGACATTGGCGCGAGATGCGCCAGGTTCTGCCGTCTATTTTGGTGTATATGAAACTACAAAAAGATATATGATGGAAGATAACTCTGAATTATCTCTTGGAACAACTATTATAGCTGGCGGTAAGCAATTTGAAATCTAATATCAGGAATAATTGATGTCATTTAGGTCTTGCTGGTATTGCTATGTGGTCTGCTATTTTTCCAATTGATACAGTAAAATCTGCTATACAAGGTTCGGATAAGATAAGTGTAAAATCCATTTGTACAACGTTGTACCGTCAAGGCATTTCACGTTTTTTTCCTGGATTTGGGACAGCAATGTTACGTTCATTTCCCGCAAATAGTGCAACATTTTTAGGTGTTGAAGTTACTTATAAGATTTTAGATAAATTATTTTAAGTCTCGGAAAAATCAATTATTTTTAAACATAAACAAAAAAATAAGATTAATCACTTTTCAATGATATATTGTATACATAATTCATGAATATTAATTCCACCAAAAACTTACGCTAAAACTTATGCTTAAACTTCTTACATAATGCCACCAGCCTACCTAATTTCGTTAGGTATTTAAATAAACAACAATAAGAGGCTCAACCGGAATATAAAGGCAGTCACCAGGACCAATAATGCTTTCTACATATTTTGCTTGTAAAAATTTGGGAAATTTTTCTGTATCTGGATTATCAAGATCGACCTTTTATATAAATTAACAAGTTTATTCTAATGAATTTCTCCTACCTGACTCGTATTACTCATATCTATGCCCCCTTCAATAGACCGGGGATATAACGCTTCTCTTTCCTCAGGTGCATATAACCTTACATATTTCCATCCTACAACTTGAGAAAGAATATTATGATATGGATCTGTATGTAAAGGACTAACAGTACCCTCCCCACCAAACCATACATTTAAAAGAGGTTCGTCTAGTGTTGGCATCTCTTTAATGTATTCTTGCTGATGAAAAGGTATTGGCGGAGGTGTCAAAAAACAATAATCTGGAATAACAATCTGTTCCCTTAATGCTGGTATTTGAGAGAATAAATCATGTTGTGCAAGATATCCGATTTCTTTTTCCTTGTTTTTTTCATTTGATGAGTTTTTTTTTTGTAATATATATTTTTCCAAAAATTCATAGAAAGGCATTAACCGTTGTCCCCAATCTTCACTTGTATAATTTTTCCCGATCTCCACTGGTACAATACGAAGTCCTTGATGTGTTTTGTCTAATAATGTTTTTATTTTTGCCCAGCCGTCTTGAGCCAATGCTGGCCAATGGTTAATACTATTTTTGATGATAAGTGGTTGCTTAATATTAAACATATCTTTGTGGAATGCTTCTAAAGAAGGGCATTCTGCGTAACGAATAGGGAATTGTATTTTTTTGTGTTTTTCTGTTTTTCTTACATAAAAATCTTGTATTTGATGATCTGCATTTATTTTGGGTTCTTGTAAAGCCAATAGTGTCATTATAAAGGCTTTAACATCCGCTCCGTTGGTCATAATAAGTGCCATGTCAAGTGTTTTAATAATTTCTGCAGTTTCTTCATGCATTTCTGTTTGTATTATAGCCTTAAGAATACTTGCATAGGCATAGAGCTGTTTCCAGGCAAAAGGAACCTTAGAAAATGGATAGGAATAGAATTTTTCCGTGCTTAAACGTAAAGTGTCATTCACCCGGTCTAAAATATTTTTTAATTCCGTTTGTGTTACATCTGTGAAAGGAGTTTCTTGTAGGACTTGTAAACGTTTTAATGATTGTCTAATGAGATAGTCAACGGCCATTCCGCATGGTCGAAATACATCTAACAATATTAAAAACTAGTAGAAAAGAAAGTAAAAATACCTGGAAAAAGCCGTTTTTCAAGTTGTTTAAGGATATTGTATTGTTTTTGTCGGGTCTCCATTAAATGTGTAAAAAAATCGTAGGAACAAGAACGAATTTATAGGTGTCAAAGATCGATATAAATTTTTGTTTTCTTGATATTTGCTTTCTAATAAAAAAAATCGCTAAACCAAAACGTACAATAACGTGATTTTTGGAGTTAAGTATGCCTCTACTCCCAGGACCATTCAACTGTTTCTTTAACACGTCTATTGAAGTTAATGATAATATATATATATATATATATATACCTAATATATTCTTTTTTATTGTCTTTATTGAGTTGTGCTGCTTCCGCATTTGCAGGTGAATTGTTATTTGGGTCATTTAAAAGAGATTGAATACTTGTAAGAATTGCTGCGACATCATATGTTGGAGACCAACGATTCTGAAGAATATCTAAGCATAATTCCCCATTTGTATAAACATTTGGATGGAACTAAATTGCATCAAAAAAAATATATCTTCTAAGAAGCTTACCATTTTTGAAAGAAACCGTACAAATGGAGGTTTGTTTGGATACTAATAATGTTTTTGTTAAAAATTGTATAAACTCCAAAAAAAACCATACTTGTTCATCAAACTGCATTATAAGTCGGAATGTTCCATCTTCAAATGGTGTTTCTGCTGGCCCAATAATTACTGCATTCCTAACATAGTCAGCCATTATAGTAGATTTATATATCTATTTTAACCAAAGCATAACATTATCTGCTATTGGGGATGCGCTTACACCTGCTGGTGGATCTTGTTGCATACGCTATATATAAAATTAAGCCTAGTTTAAACATAATTAAACACAATAAAGTCTTATACTTTGAAATCTCTCATTAAACGTCGCCGTGCTGGACTTGACTAATCATGTGTTATTAAGTTTTATTGCTTAGAAAATTTACCATCTTAATATTTTCTATATTTCCTGCTTATTCTATGGATTTAACTGCTATATATACCTTATATACGTCGTATATCTGTTATATATGCGTTTTCTATGCGTCTTATATGCGTCTTATATGCACTTTTGTAGTGTTTTTGCGGCGTTGATTGTCTCCTATTTTCTTTGATATTTGCTTTGGCACTTAATGAATATATCGATAAAGATGATGTATAAAAATTTAAATCTTCTCACCCAAGCTAATGTTAAAATATAGAATTATATATGTTTTTGTTATATTTTTTTTAAAAATATTATAATTATTATTTAATATACTTTTATATTTATTTAATATAGGGAAATATAAATTTTATGTATACAATGATTTAATTTGATATATTTTATTATATTATTTAAAGAAAAAAAAGATTTTATTTTACAAAAATTGTTTAAAGAAAAAGATTGAATTGTTTATTATTTTGATGAATAAAATGCTTTGTTCTTATTTAAATTTTTTATATTTTTATGTCTCTTTTGTTTTTATATTTATTTTTTTGAATATCTATTATAAAATGATATCATTTTGTAATAGATAGATATGAAATGATTTTAAACGCGTTTATTCATATGTTTTATATTTATCTTTTGTATTATATGCGTTATAATTTATCTTTAAATAAATTTTATTGTATACGGTTTTTCGGTGAATTTATATGTTTAAGTAATTTTTGATGTATTCCTAGCTTTGTGTTTTATATATGCGTTTATGTATGCGTTTATATATTTATTTTTGATCTTGATATCGCGTCTTTCATGAATGGCTTCGAACCATGTCCAGGTAGTTTGTCGGTTTCGACCCTTAAATAAGTTTGAACGTAGTCTTGGAAATGGTTCGTTGATTGTATGTTGTGATACATCAACGGTTGAGATTAATGTAAGTTGAAAAAAGACTTAAAAATGATTTGTTGAAGAAGTGTTAGACAAAAGAATTAATTGGACGATTTGTATTTGATAGAGTTTTTGATGGATCAGCACGTCAATCTGAAGTTTTTGAAGGAACAATTCGATCCACAGTTGATGGTAATATATTAAAGGAGTATTTGAAATGTATTAAAATAGATGAGATGTGTTAAAGGGATATAACGGGACGATTTTTGCTTATGGACATACGGGATCTGGCAAAACATATACAATGATGGTAGGGTTAGTGTAATATATTTTTTGGTCTGAAAAAAGTGATTAAGGGACCGAATATTGATAGCGAACTTAGAGGAGTTATTCCTCGAATAGTAGAGTATATTTTTGAAAGCATTATGAAATCCCAAAGTTTTATTGAATATATGGTGAAAGTTTCATATATGGAGATTTATATGGAAAGAATTCGTGATCTTCTGTGTCGTCAGTAGAAAAGTAATTATTAGAAAGTATTGACAAGTATTTAGCACAACAAGATCATTTGCCCATTCATGAAGAAAAAAATAGAGGTGTTTATGTGAAAGGATTAAAGGAAGTTTATGTTTCTTCATTAGATGAAGTTTATCAGATTATTAAAAAAGGAAATCAAGTACGAGTAGCTGCTGCAACAAGTAAAATAGTATGTCGATGAGATCTTTAATGATAATATTTTAGATATAAACCCGGAAAGCTCACGATCTCATGCTATTTTTTGTATTACGATTATGCAAAAGAATCTTGAAACAGAAAATACAAAGAGTGGACAGCTTTTTTTGGTTGATCTTGCTGGTTCTGAAAAGGTGGCAAAGACGGGTGCTAGTGGACAAACATTAGAGGAAGCAAAGAAAATCAATAAATCCCTTTCTACCCTTGGTTTAGTTATTAATTCTTTAACTGATGGAAAGGTAATTTTTATCTGATTGATATTTAACTATTATTAATTCAAGAGTCAACACATATACCTTATCGTGATTCTAAACTTACTCGTATATTACAAGAATCACTTGGAGGTAATTCTCGTACAACGCTTATTATTAATTGTTCTCCATCTGCATTCGATGAACAAGAAACTCTTTCTACAATTCGTTTTGGAATCCGAGCAAAAAATATTAGAAATAAAGCCAGAATTAATCAAGAACTTTCTTTAAACGAACTTAAATTTCAGCTTAAAAAAGCTAGAACTCAATTGCTTGCTTCTTCTGAATATATCGTTGCTCTTGAAAATGAGCTTGATATATGGAGGAGTGGAGAAAGGGTCCATGAGGAAAAATGGACTCCAAAAATGATTATTGATATTATTCCAAAATCGAAAATTGTTTTAGATAATGAGAAAGATAATATTACAGAAAGTATTATGTTGGAGAAAAAGTCTGTGCCATTTATTCAAAATGTTATTATGGAAAAAGATGAAAGAGATAGTTTTTTGAAAAGGGAAATTGAATTACAGGATATGGTTATAGAAAAAGAGATGCTATTAAATAATCAGGAAAAAGTTTTGAAAGATGCAAAAGAGGAAATTCTGTATTTAAAAGAACAAAACAATGAAACAGTTAAAGTAATAGTAATTGGTTATTATTGACTATTTTTAATGATTTTAGATTAACGAAGAATTGACAACAAAGGTTAATGATTTACAATTGGAATTGGAAAGAATTACATTTGAAAATAAGGAGGCCTATATAACCTTAGATTCCTTGAAATATACAAATGAGAGTCTTGTGTCGGAGTTGAATAATATGAGACAAAGTCTTTTTGAAGCTAAAGCTGCAATGGAGTCTATCGTCGATCATGAATCTTTGAAAAAGAAAACAAAACAAATAATGAAAGAATCCGATTTTTCTGTTAATAAAATTAGTTCTTCAAAACAATTTTTGGATGATTTGAATAATTTTAGTGAAATCACTACTAACAGCACAAAAGTTTTGAAAGATAGATTAACTGAAATGCAATCTGTTATTTCTAGTTTAGAAATTGCACTTAATGATCGAATGAACGAAGCTGATAATCTTAAAAAAAATAATAGCAAATTAGAGTATAGGCTAAAATATGTCGAGGATGAGTATCAGTTTCTTATAGACAAGTTATTGTTTAAAGAGAATGAACAATATATAAAAGTTCATGAAATATTGTTTAATCAGTCATGCAATTTGCAAGTATGCAATGGTTTGTTTCAGGTTAATAATTCTGAAGAAGTACCTTCTAAATTGTCTAAAGAGGCATCTTCTAAATCTTTTAATGAAAGGTTTTCTATAAAAAATGAAGTACGAATGATTCAATTAAATCCTTTCTAATTATAATATAGTTTGATGTTTCTGATAATGATAACTTAGTTAATAGTTCTGCATTAAAAACAGAAGAATTTAGTTTAGTGAAAAAATCTTTAATGAAAGAATTTCAAGAACGTCGTGATAAGGTTTGTATATGTTTTCTTTTGCAGATACTCATGAATATAGGTAGTCGATTTGGAGATTTCTCTTAATGAAATTCGTCAGCAATATACTAATATATTGCGTAATAATAATGTTAAAAATCAACGGAAAAAGATGTTATGTTTGGAAAAAAACCTGGAACAATTAATTGTTATACAAAAACAAGTAAATTCTTCCAGAATCTAATCTATTTATTGTTAAAATAATTTAGTTGGTAGAACAAAATACATCATTAAAAAGAGATATTTCTATAGCAGAACGTAAATTAGTTGTAAGAAATGAACGTATTTCAAGTCTGGAAACATTATTATGTGATGCTCAAGGGAAACTTATTAGTCAAAATCGTGCATTTGAGAAGCAAATCCAGATATTAAAAGAGCGATTGGAACGAATACGAGGTAAAATAAAAAAATTATTGCATAAATAGTAACTTTAATAGCGAAGGAATATTCATCGGAGTTGAGCTTTGGGAAAATAGCTAAACCTTTAAGGGGTGGTATGGGCTAAAAACCTATAAAAAATATCTTGGTTCAAAAGAAAATTTAAGGGATAATATATATATATATTAAATATTGAATATCTTAGATAAATATGTGACATATTTAATGATTTGATTCATTTTGATCTTTAGGGTCATATAAATCAAGACCTATAAAAACATTGGTTTTTGGTTTTTTTAAAGGAGGCGTAATCTGTGTTATTAAATCTGAATCATTAACATGTATGTCGTTTTTTATAGGTGATGATTTTGTTTTTTTGAATAAATTAGATTCTACTTGTGGTGCCATTAGTACGCCTTTTCTCATGGCGTCCTCTGGTGGCCATGGAAAATAAGCAGGTGTTGTTCCATAAAAGCCTTTTGCTGGATTATAGCCATCTGGCGCTGATGAATATTTGGAGATTTTTGCTGCGTAATCAAGAAGCATTGTATGTGGAATTTTCTCTGCTGATAAAAAAGTTTTATCACTAAGATTTGTTTGATGAAGACGTTGACGTGAATTTAAAAGATATTGTAAACATTTATCAATTTGTTGATTAAGAGCAGATGTTTCATCAATTAACGCTTTAATGCGTATTATATTTCTTTGATGAATAGCGACTAAAATAAATAAATTTCTATGCTTATATATTATGCATAGATAATTCTAATGCTTACGTTGATCAAGTAATTGTTGAAATGCAGCATTTGCTTCAAGAAGTTTTATTGTTTGGGTCAAAATTGATGTTGGGTTAGGAGGGTTAATAAATAAGTTACAAAATGCAGTTGCTGTAGTGGCTAGGGTGTCAAATGCAGAACAGTTCATTTATGTATCGGTTTTTATTATTTTTATATTATTTATTTCCGAAGTTTATACGATCCGTTGCCGTTTCTACTAGGGATTAAAAACTTTTTTAAAAGTGATTAAGATTTGCTTTATGCAGTGATTTGAGGAGGAATCAGTAATAACTGTGTATTAACGTTTAAGTTTAATCAATGCATTGTTTTTCTATTGAAAGAATAGCTTTATTGATTGATTTGGGAGATTTTAAATTTTGATTATTCTATGGGTAAAGCTCAATCTAAGCTTAGCCAGGAACAGTTATTAGAGCTTCAGGATCTTACGAAATGTGGGTTAAATATGAATTAATTAATTAAATGTTTTGATAAGAGTTTAATAGTTGATAAAAAGGAGCTTCAACAATGGTTAGTTTTTTAACAAAAAAGAGACGGGAAGTTGATAAATAAAGGTATAAAGGGTTTCTCAAGGATTGTCCATCTGGGCAGTTGTGTAAAGAAGAGTTTCAAGGGATTTATAAGCAGTTTTTCCCATTCGGAGGTATAATTGAATCTTTTTTTTTGATAATTTTAACTAAATTCAGATCCTTCATCATTTGCTGAATATGTTTTCAATGTTTTTGATTCGGATAAGAATGGAATGATTGATTTCAAGGAATTTATATGTGCTTTATCAATTACGTCTCGTGGACGTCTTGAAGAAAAATTAATGTGTATGTATTTAAAAAAGATGATTTTAATATTTATTTCACTTTTAGGGGCATTTCGTCTTTATGATATTAATAATGATGGGTTGATTACGAGAAACGAAATGCTTCAGATTGTAGGAGCAATTTATAAAATGGTTGGAAATATGGTTAAACTTCCTGAAGATGAAGATACACCCGAAAAGGTTTGAAAAATATATTTTTATAATTGATTAATGGACCTAGCGTGTAAATAAAATCTTTGGCATGATGGATAAGGTTTTTAATAAAATTTACCTTTATACAATATTCTAATTTTCTTATAATTAGGATTGCGATGGTTATTTAACTTTAGAAGAATTTAGAGAAGGCAGTAAAAAAGATTCAACAATCGTTCAGGCCCTAAGTCTTTATGATGGCCTTGTTTGATATTTTTTTCAAAAAGTTTGCGTGTTATTTTCAACTATAATATATGTATATATTGGCATATTTGTTTTCTCATTTATGTAGTAGGATATAAATAAAATAGTTCATTTCATATTGAATATTTTTTTTAATTTTTTGATAAGATATAGATCTACAATAATTAACTTAAAAATACCTAATTTTTATTATATTTTTTTAAAATGACTAATTTTGATGTTATTCAAGAGGAATTAAAAGTTCTTGCTTTTTGGAAGGAGATTGATGCTTTTAAAACATCATTACAGCTCTCAAAAGGTCGCAAACAGTTCAGTTTTTATGATGGGCCACCATTTGCCACGTAAGTTTATTATAAATTTAATAAAATGTTAAAAAGTGAATAAAGAGGTCTTCCACATTATGGGCATGTTCTTGGTATTATTTTTATAGCTTTTTATCTTTTTTTAATCTGTTTTAGCTTCTACTATTAAGGTTTTAAATGATTTGAATATTTGTATTTAAATTAGTTAATATACGCCTGTAGGATATTGTAACCCGCTACGCACATAATACAGGACATTATGTTGATAGAAGATTTGGTTGGGATTGTCATGGTTTACCTGTTGAACATGAAATAGATAAAAAACTTGGAATTAATGGAAAAAATGACGTAATGGCAATAGGGATTGAAAAGTGATAAAAAATGCTTTATTTGTTTATGTTTTACCATTTTCTAGATATAACAGTGAATGCCGTGCAATTGTTATGAGGTATTCTGAAGAATGGAGAGAAAAGATTGAAAGATTAGGTAGATGGATTGAATTTGATAATGATTACAAGACTCTTGATACTCTATTTATGCAATCAGTATGGTATATTTTTAAGAAGTTGTATGAAAAAGATAGAGTATATAGAGGCTTTAAAGTCATGCCATATTCTACAGCATGCACAACACCTCTTAGTAACTTTGAAGCTCAACAGAACTATAAAGAAGTTTCTGATCCGTCTAGTAAATTTATTGAATATGTATTTTATATTCTAAATTGAATAGTTGTTGTATCATTTCCTTTATTGGAAGATCCATCTACATCTTTACTTGCATGGACGACAACACCTTGGACATTGCCATCTCATCTTAATTTATGTGTGAATCCTGATTTTGAATACATCAAAATATATGATGAAGCTTCTGGAGAGAATTTTATTTTATTAGAAAAATGTTTGGGTATTCTTTATAAAGATCCTAAAAATGCTAAATTTAGAAAACTGCAAACTATTAAAGGTGTTGATATGAAAGGTTGGAAATATGAGCCTCCTTTTTATTATTTTTATGAGCGTTTTAAAGAAAGGGCATTTAAAATTCTTTTAGCTCATTATGTTACTTCTGATAATGGTACTGGAATTGTTCATCAAGCTCCGGCATTTGGTGAGGACGATTATAATGTGGCTTTTGAGAATGGAATTATTGATGAGGATTTTCATCCTCCTTGTCCATTGGATGAAAGAGGGAATTTCACAGTTGAAGTTTCTGATTTTGCTGGGATGTATGTTAAAGTAAGTTTAATAGTCTTAATGGAATGTTTTAATGTTTTTTAGGATGCTGATAAAGCTATACAGAAAGTTCTTAAACAAAAAAAAAGATTAGTTGTGCAAACTCAAATAGTACATAGTTATCCATTTTGCTGGAGATCTGATACACCTCTTTTATATAGAGTAGTTCCATCATGGTTTCTAAAAGTTAAAGAATATACAAAAGATATGTTAGAAGCTCTTGAATCAACTAGATGGGTACCCTCGTTTGTTAAAGATAAACGTTTTATAAATTGGATTACAAGTTGTAGAGACTGGAATATTTCTCGAAATCGTTATTGGGGAACTCCTATACCTTTATGGGTTTCTGATGATTTTGAAGAAATTGTATGTATAGGTTCAATTTCTGAGCTTGAAGAACTCTCTGGAGAACGAAATTTGACAGATATTCATCGAGATAAGATAGATCACATTACAATTCCTTCTAGAAAGGGAAAGGGTGTTCTTAAAAGAATAGAAGAAGTGTTTGATTGTTGGTTTGAATCTGGAAGGTAAGGAGGCTTTATATATATATATATATATTAATATATTGGTCTAAATAGTATGCCTTATGCATCTGTGTATTACCCGTTTCAAAATTCTGAGAATTTTATGGAGAGTTTTCCTGCTGATTTTATTGCAGAAGGTCTTGATCAAACTCGTGGTTGGTTTTATACCCTTCTCGTTCTCGGCGTTCAATTATTTGGAATTGCTCCTTTCAAAAATGTTATTGTTAATGGATTAGTCCTTGCTTCTGATGGGAAAAAAATGTCAAAACGCCTTAAGAATTATCCTGAATTATCTATTGTTTTGGACAAGTATGGCGCAGATGCATTACGATTGTATCTTATTAACTCCCCTGTTGTACGTGCTGAATCTTTGAAATTTAAGGAAGATGGTGTTAAAGAAGTTGTCGCGAAAGTTATTATTCCATGGTGGAATAGTTATAATTTTTTTGAAATGCAGGTGAAACTACTGAAGAAAACTCATGATCTTAACTTTATGTATAATCCTGTTAACGAAGCAAGTAATAATGTGATGGACATGTGGATATTGTCGAGTTGTCAAAGTCTTATAAGTTTCATTAAGAAAGAAATGTCAGGTTTGGACTTTTTTAAGTTTTGTAGTGTGTCTTGATTTTTTAGAGTATCGTTTGTATACAGTTGTACCAGTACTTCTTAAACTTATTGAGGATATGACAAATTGGTATATTAGATTTAATAGGCGAAGGTTAAAAGTATGTTTCTATACTAATATTTTAATTATTTTCTGAGTTATTCTGTACAGGGAGAGTATGGAAAAGATGATACATTGACTGCATTAAATGTACTTTTTGATGTTTTATATACTTTATGCAGAACAATGGCGCCTTTTACACCATTTCTGACAGAAGCTATTTATCAAAATCTTAAGAAATATATTCCAAAGACTACAGAGGAAGATGTTAGATCAATACATTTTATTAGTTTTCCAGATGTTATAGAAGAGCGTTTTCAGCTTGATGTTGAAAGAAAATTTAATAGAATGCAAAAAGTAGTTGATTTAGCACGTAATCTTAGAGAAAAAAAATCAATCGGATTGAAGGTAGATTTTCCTTATTTTAATGATTATTTCTGATAATGTAGGTACCTTTAAAACAGCTTGTTGTAATACATCATGATGAACAATATTTGAATGATATTAAATCTGTTGAGCAATATATTAAAGAAGAGTTAAATATTAGAGATCTTTTCCTTTCTTCAAACGAAGAAGAATATGGTGTTCGATATAGTCTTGTAGCAGATTGGCCTGTGCTTGGTAAAAAGCTTCGAAAAGATATTGTTAAAGTAAAGAACTTTTTATCAAATGTAACTTTTGAACAAGTCAAAAAATTTATGCAGAATAAAGAAATTATTGTTGATGATATTAAATTAGTTGAAAGCGATCTTCAGGTTTTGTTTTTGGTTTCTTTCATGTTTTTTTTAAATGAATTAGGTTATACGTGTTCTTGATTTTGAAAATGCAATGTATTATCAAACCAATACTGATCAAGATGTTTTTATCATTTTAGATACTAGAATTTATCCTGAATTAAAAACTGAATATCTTGTAAGAGAGGTAATTAATCGTGTTCAACGTCTTCGCAAGAAAGTTGGTTTACAGGGTATACTTAAGGTTTTTTATATTTTTTTCTAAGTAAAAACTAGTTATTGATGATATTCGAATGGAATATGTTATGATCGATGATTCTATAGGTTTGGAGGATGCTATTTTTCAACATCAGATGCTTTTAACCAAAATTCTTCGTAGGCCTTTAGAAAAAAATCAATCAATATTACATGAAATAGATCCTAAACAGATCGTAAGGGAAAAACAGGACGTTCAGGGTGCAACTTTTATGTTATCTTTATTACGATTATAAAATATTTAATATAAATCATTGATATTTTCCTCTTTCTTTTCTATTGTAGTATTAATAGTATATTAATTCTAGAAAATGTATTCTTGTCTTCTTTATTTTAAAGTTTATATCTCTTATTTGTTTTTAGTAAATGTATACGATAAACGTTCATAATATATTCCACTGATTTGATTCCTTTAAGTCTTGTACTAAATGGACTCCGACTCATCAACCAGTGTATCTCAAATAACTGGTATATTTTTTCTATTTGAAAATACATTTCTTTTTCTTTTATAGAGAATCAATGGGATGATTTTCTTGAAACAGAACAACCTGCTGCGCAGTGTTTATTTTGTTTTTCTAAGTTTGACGATACACAGCTTGTTTATAAACATTGTAAAGAAGGTTTATATACATATAATATTTAATAATATTAAATCTTTCAAGTTCATGCTTTTGATTTACAAGCACTTCGCAAACATTTTAATCTTGATTTCTATAATACAATTCGTCTCATTAATTATATTCGTGATAAAGTAAATAAAGGATTATCTCCAAATGTAATGGCACAAGAAAATTATGTTGGCCATGATATATATTTACGGCCTGTTCTTCAAGATGATCGTTTACTTATGGGTAAAAAAATATGGCATATAAAATTAATTAAAAAATATATAGACTTAGAAGATGATGATGATGATGACGATAATAACAACAATTACGATAATATACATACTAATTTAAAAGAAAAAGATAATTCAATACCAAATTTATTTAATGAAAAAACTAAAAGTAATAAAATCTGACTAAAAATTTTATTTTATACTTAAAGTGATAATTCTATATTCTAAAATATATAAACTAATTCCTTTTATTTCATAAAATAAGGAAATATTTATGCCCATATTTTTTAAAAATTTTAACATATTATTTTTCATATCAGGAACACGTGGGTGTCTGCGTAATTTTAAAACATTTTCTTTAGGAAAAAACATTCTTTAAAAACTTAAAAATGTATATTTTCTCAAAAAAAAAACATTTCTTATCCCCTTAACCCTTTTCCTCAAATTATTGCCCGATCACGCAGCAATTAGAATTCAAATTTCTTGAGACAGATTTATTCTTTCAATACATTATTGTTTACATAAATGTCAACAGAAAAAAAAAACAATGGATATAAAAATACAGATTTATTGCAAACTTTCTCCAAATTGATCTAATTCAATACTATTGATGTTTAACCACCAAATCCATAAATCGTTCTTCCTTGACGTTTAAGTGCATAAACTACATCTAAACTTGTAACGGTTTTACGCTTCGCATGCTCCGTATAAGTTACTGCATCTCTAATAACACTTTCCAAGAACACTTTTAAAACCCCTCGCGTCTCTTCATATATTAAAGCCGAAATACGTTTAACACCTCCACGACGTGCTAAACGTCGAATAGCTGGCTTTGTAATACCCTGAATATTATCTCTTAAAATCTTTCGATGACGCTTTGCTCCACCCTTTCCTAAACCTTTACCACCTTTTCCTCTTCCTGACATTTCTTTTAACTAACTTTATTTAATATTAATATTAATTTTTATTTTTATTAATTTATTACCTTTCAATTTTATTTAATAAATTGTTTATAAATTAGCTCTCTATTTTCTTTAATTTTTTTCTTTAAATTTCCGTCTTTTTCTTTGTCTCCGTCTCCTTATCAGTCTTTGAGTACCCAGCAACCATCAAAAAAATCGTTGTTGATAGTGTTAAATTGACGTGAAAAAATTCCTTATTTACTACTTTAGGTCTGACTACATTCCAAGGTATCATATGTCGGAGATTGTCACGTGTTGCTAGGGCGTTGTTAAGGAGAGGGTTTGATGGGGAGGGTGCATATAGTCCGAGGGTGGTTGTAAGTTGAGCGTTTCTGAGTAAAAGAAAAAAAGATGGCGCGTACAAAGGTAAGGAGTGTTTTTTTAATGGCTGAGAGAAAGGATGGGCATATAATAAGTGTACAGCACGCATATAATAGGCACATAGTAGGAATATATGGTGTTTGAAATGAATAAATAATTCATTTTAGAATGTGCTGTTTTTTTTTTTTTTGATTGTTTAAGAGATTTATTAACTTTGATATTAGCAAACAGCAAGGAAATCTACAGGAGGAAAAGCACCGAGGAAGCAGTTAGCTACGAAAGCAGCAAGGAAATCAGCACCAACAACAGGAGGTGTTAAGAAGCCGCATCGTTATCGGCCAGGAACTGTTGCACTTCGTGAAATTAGAAGATATCAAAAATCTACAGAATTATTAATAAGAAAACTTCCATTTCAACGTTTAGTAAGAGAAATAGCTCAAGATTTTAAAACGGATTTAAGGTTTCAATCATCTGCTATTGGTGCTTTACAAGAAGCCGTTGAAGCATATCTTGTATCTTTATTTGAAGACACTAATTTATGCGCTATTCATGGGAAACGTGTTACGATTCAGCCTAAAGATATGCAGCTTGCTCGCCGTCTTCGTGGTGAGCGGTCATAAATTGTTAGTTTAATGTTTGTGGCAGGTCATTGAGTTTGTAAATTTGAGTTTCTTATGTATATAATTTTTAAACATGATTGAATTTTTTTTATTCGTAAGATGTTTTGTATGAAAAAGCTTGTTGATGAATGTTAGAAGGTAGAGATATGTTTTTTTTTGTAGAGGTAGAATGTAAAGGAGTAAGTTGATTTAATGTAGAATGCTGTATTTGAGAATAAGTGTTGAATGGAGTTCCATGGTTATTTTGTTGATGAATAGATGAAAAAGAATAAGGTATTGATGTGGGCCGTGATTGCTGAGATGATATGGCATTATTTTGTAGATGATTTTTGAAAAAAAGTAATTGATTAAGATTGTCGATATGTTGATGGTTAGATAATGGTTGGGATTGTGTATTTATTGATAGATTGTTAATATATGAATAAGATGGGTGAATAGTGCTCGGTTGTGAAAGATATATGCGAGATTTTTGTGTATTATATGATGTATTTGTATCCTTTTCTGAATTTCTGTGCCTTGTAAGGTTTTGAGTTGTGATTTTATTTTCAGATTGAGATTTTGTGCTTTTAATCAAGGATTTATACTTCATTTCTTCCTCGTCATCCGAAAATTCTTGTTCGTTTTCATCAATTTCTTCATCATGAATATTGCTGGCATCGCTTCCTTTGTTTGCTTTTAATTCTTTTGTAAAAATATATTTGCTGTATTCTACTACAAGATAAACTTTTTTACCTATGCTAATTTTTTCTTTGTCAATCTTTTCTCGAGCGTCAAGTCTAACAGAATACAAAGGTTGTGAAACTCGTCCAAATACTTCAAAAATCTGTTTTTGTTAGATCAAGAGAATTTATAAATATTTTTTATACAAGTCCTAAAATAGAACGATCTTCCAAGACTAGCAATGTTTCTTCGTCTAAGACCTTATATTCATCAAATACGAACGATTTAATAACAACGATATTGTCTACGATTTGAGATATCTCCCCAAGATATTCAATTGGAATATTATCAGTTATTATAACATCCAGTTTCTTTATTTCTATGTTTTTATAAAGAATTTCATTTTTTGTTTTTGGAAATTCAAATACATTATTGCTCTTTTCATCATTTGAAAGTGCTTTGTTTTTATCATGTATATTTTTTATACTAGAATTAAGTTAAAAAAAAATAAATCATTACACATTATTCACCTATCGCATTCGCTTTCTTCTGAACTTTCATGAACTGAATCCATTGATGATGCAAAATAGTTAATTTTTTTTTTTTCGCTTTTTAAACTTAAGTCTGAACTTTCTGTATCCGATGATATAAGACTTTCTGAATCATATTCAATAACCACTTCCTCATTTTCAGATGCCTTGTAAACGCTATCAAAATCAATTGTTTTTTGATTTTCTTTAATTTCTATTTTTGTGGAGTCATTTATTACTGAATTTTTTTTTTCTGTAAAAATATTTGAATCCCTATCAATAGGTTCCTTTAGTTCCTCACATGTTTTAAGCTTTTCATGGCCTACTTCCTTTTCTTCAGGATATTCAAGCAAAAAAAGGCCTGGAATATGAAATATTTGATCTTTCTTTATTTCGTTTAGCTTTTGTAGAATCACTTCTGACTTTTGATTTTCGTCTTTTTCTAGCATTCATTAGTAAAAATATAACATTTCATATAAGAATATATGCCTCTATCCTTTTCTGATAGGTTTTCCATAGTTTTTTAGAGTAGATCTTAAGATTTTTTTAAGTCGATGAGAGATAAGATCGTTAGTTTTTGATATTAAAAAATTATGTAAAATTAAGAAAAAAATATGAAAAGGCTTTTTTTCTTAAGATTTATGTTTATTTAATTTTTCTAAGTCTCTTAGATGGGCTTTATTTTCGACTTTATTTTTAATAAATCTTATTCCAAGATTTTTGGCAGCTCGGTATTCTATTATTCATGATTGTGATGAAGGTGTTATAGTTTTTGAAAAGAATAGTTATGAGTTTATTTTCTAGTTTATAATTATTGGGAGCCTCTTCATTATATTCTTCATGATTACGGGTTTCAAACATGGGAATATTCGGGGGAATATTGCATTAGAAGTTGGTTTTATATTTTACTTCATTCAATTATTATGATTGTTCCTAAAAGTCTAGGATTTAAGCGGGTATTTTTATTATTTAGTATGTTTTGAATAGGGCGATATCTTTAGATAACTGAGTTCTTTTTTATACGTTTTGTGTTCGCAATATTATGTGCTTTATCTGAAACGAAGCTTTGTCTATCTATAATTGGTGTTCTTGGGAAAGATATAGGCTTTTTTTACTTTTTATTTACAATTACTTCCGTAGGGATGTTTAATGCGTCTACAGGTGGTTTTATTAGAAAAAAAAAAGTATGTTTAACGCATAATAGCTTTTTTGCCATCTACTTTTACAATGTATACATCTATGCTTGGGTTGTCTGCTTTTTTTGAATCGGCATTGTCGAAAAGAACTATTGAAATTATATTTTGGTTTTTTTTGGGTGGTATTGTTGGATGGCCATTCTCATTAATTCTTGCTATTCCTATTATTTCTTATGAATTCTTGATTTCTATATATAATATCCCATTAAAACAAGTATTTTTGAAATATTTGAAAGCGATATTTGTTTGTATTATTATATTGGTATGTTTTTATGTTAATAATGTTTCATTTATCATAATATTAGGCATTTGTTTGCTTGGTTGATTCTTTAGCTTATAGAAAATTTCAAATTGTTCCGTTAAATATTATTAAATATAATGTGCTTAGTGGTAAAGGAAAAGGGCCTGAAATTTTTGGTGTAGAGCCGTGGTGGTTTTATTTTTTAAATTTACTTTTAAACTTTAATGTAGTTTTTATATTATGTTTTTTATCTCTGCCTATTATGGTGATTTTTTTCTTAGTTTGATCTCTGCTAATTTGGTAGTTTTCTTATTTTTCTCGGTTTTCTTTAAATATTGCTAAAAAGGGATTTCTTCTATCTATTATTAGTCCTTTTTATCTTTGGTTTTTTATATTTACCATTCAACCACACAAAGAAGAGCGTTTTTTTTTTGCTATATATCCTTTTATATGTTTGAATGCATCCATTGCTATTTCTCAATCATTATCGTTGATTAAATCTTACAACAATTTTAGATATATATCTTGCATAGTAAGATATATTTATGTCTTTATTTCTACATCTGTTTTGGTGATATCATTTTTAAGAGTTTTATTAATTATAGATGCATATAGCGCACATATGTCTGTGTATACGAAAATACCGTCTGCTAGTAATAATTTTAGGAGCATACTATGCATTGGTAAAGAATGGCATCGTTTTCCATCATCTTTTTTTGTTCCAGATAATATTAGTGTTAAGTTTATTAAAAGTAGGTTTACTGGACTTCTTCCTGGTGAATTTATTTCAAATAAAGATGAGTGGAGAAGTGGTATGTGGTTAATTCCATCAAATATGAATGATTTAAATATGGAAGAATGGGAAAAATATGTTTGTTCAATACATATTTGAAATTGTTGATTTATTAATTTGCTTAATAGACTGATATTAGTCAATGTGACTATTTAGTAGATACAGATTTTTTTGCACGTTATTCCTTTGAAAATTCGACAGAAGATATTATAGAACCAAGATATGTAAAAAATGAAGAAATGTGGAAGAAAATATTTTGTATGAATTTTTTAGATGCATCTTCTACAAGGATATATAGTCGGATTTTATGGATGCCTTCAAAATTTAGTCGAAGAATATACGGGGATTATTGTCTTTTGAAACGCAAAAAGTTTCATAAATTATAGTTTTAATTGGTATATCATTATTATTGATATAAATGTAATCGTATTTGAAAACAATAATTCTCGACTATAATTATGTATAGCCTAAAAATGAAATGTGTTTAAGTTTGATTCGTATTCTTTTATAATTGATGGTGTATTTAGTACAGTATTATTGTTATGATCATTTAACGGTATTTTTGGATATAAATCTTTATAAGTTTTTTTATAATTTGATAAGAATTGATTTTCAAAATTCCATCCTTGTATAAGATTAAGAGCAAGTGTATCACAGCCTATATAAGTATAAAGATGAGCTACATAAAGTATAAATTTAAATTCTTGATATTGAGAAATAACTGGATTTTTAAATATTTGTGAGCTTTTACTTTTTAATTCTTTATATAAGATAATTAGACTTGGATCTCCGTCAAACATTTTTTTATAATTAATTGGAATTATGCTTTTAGAATTTTTTTCTAGTAATGAAGTTAAGGGAAGCTATAATGTTTGTTAATAATGAAAAATTAAGAATAGGGAAATAATTACAACAAGACTTTTAATGGAAAGGTCTATTTTCCCTAGAATCCAAAATGCCCAACAAGCTAACCATCTATCATTAAATTTTATTGCATCTGGAATTATATAAGTCCTCAAAAGATTTTTAAATATTTGACTATCGTCTCCTTCATATACTCTAGATATACCGATTGCAAGAGAAATGTCTTGTAAGTTCTTTATGCATATATTTACTGCATTTTGCAATTTATCTGCAAGAAGGAAGAATGCTGCAGAGTATTCTAGAAGTATTAATTTTAATAAATATAAGCAAATTTATTATACCATAACGGTGTTTTCCTAAAAGAACGAATGCATTTTTTTGAGCTGCTATTTTCCAACGAGTTTCAGAAAAGTCATTTGATAAAAAGTTTATCATAATTTTTTGATTAGAGTGCCCAGTAGCCATCTTCCATAAATTGAGGAGTATATTCTTTTTCCTTAAAGCGATATAAAATAGTGAACAAAATTCTGGATTTTTGTCATTTATCAGATATTTTTTATATGCTAATGTCTCCATTTGAAGTTTCTTATTGGTTAGTTTTAAAAAGGAATATTATACTATTTTTACCAAATTTTTTCTATCTTTGAGCCAAAAAAAACAATAGGAACTGTGTATTTGAATATAAGTAAAATTTTTTTCATATTCTTGATTAATAAGTTGTAACAAAGTTTCCTTAAAACCCTTAGAATAAGTTAATTAATAGCATAATGAAATACTTGAGAGTCGCTGTGAAAAGCCCATATGGCTTCTTTCATTGATATATTGACCTTTTCATTGTTAAATAGATATAAATTTTTCAAAAAAAATAAATAGTATCGAATCCCATTAGTATCAATAGAATTTTTGTGCAATTCAATCTATAAATGATGAGTATATTTTGTTTAGAATGCATTGTTTTTATACATTTTTTATAGATTTTATTAAAGAAATTAAGTGATGTTGTTCAGAGGTATTAAGATTAGTAATAGTATAAGATAATAGACAATCATTAATCCGAGATAATAATCTTTCAAAAGGAATCTGATCAATGGTTTCTATATTTTTATCTTCAGTACTAAAAAGTTGATGATAATTAAGATGCTTTCTGTCATACTGATTTTTCTAGAACTTGTTAATATGGTATAATTTTAGGATTGATATAAGTTCACTTTTTTTTTTTTTTTTAAAAAGACATCAATTGGTATTCCCAAGAAGCTATCTTTAATTTCGATTCTATTTTTATTTATTGCATAGTTTTTTTCAAAAGAATCTAGAATTTCGTATAAATTAATTAGTATATTTCTTACATTTTCTATATCTCCTTAAATATGTTAGTCTTAAGCAAACATTTTAATCAATAATACCTATTAACAATAATTGTTCAAGGAATTGAGGATGATATACTGGTAATATAGTATTAAGAAGCATTATGTTTTTAGGCGATATGTATTTTTCATTTGTTTTATGAGGTATATTAATGGTATCAACATTATCATTTGCTTTATTATATAAAAATAGTTGGTTTTTGCTTCCAACAATTAAAGTCATATTATTTAAAAAAATTAAATGTTGTATCGAGTTGTTCGTTAAACTATATATTATATTAAATTTTATTTTATTGTTTATGATTAGGATTACCTAGATATATCAAAACTTCTAAAGAGAAACCAAGATTTTTGTTTATTTTCATAATTATGGCTTGTTTGACAAATAAGAATAACCTTATATTTAAAGCATAGAGCAAGTACTAATTGCGAGTTCTTTGTGCATGTCCAATCTAAATTAGATATTTCACTTTCTGTAGAAAAGTAATATCTACATTCTTCAATTTCAGAAAATTCTAAAGACCGGATATCCCAAATTGTAAGTTCTTTTCCTTTTTGACATACTAAAAAAATTAGCAAATATTAGAAAATATAAAATCATGAACTTATAGCAAGTTTTTTTGAAAATTCTTTTATTATTTTTGGTTTTAGTATTTTGGTTTCTAAAGATTCTGCTTCAGGTAAAATATATAGTTTTCCATCTTTTGAAATTTTTTTAGACCATATTTTTAATTGGCCAATAACAGAAATAGTAATGAAGATTTCTTTTTGAAAATAGGAACTTCGTTTTATTTGATTTATTGGTAATACTAAATGCAAATCACTTTCATAAAATAAAGAAAATTCTTGAATTTTCTCTATGTTTATGTTTTTACTATTTTCTTTTTCGCTAATTTTTGATAACTTCCATATCCATACTTTTTTTGTCGCTGTAATAGCCAAGAAGTATGTTTCATCAAGTAAATTTTGAGATAAATTTAGAGGATTTTTTAATTGCATGAAACATAATATAATATCGACTGGGACATCTTCACATGTAGCTATTATATTTGCAGATTTTCTCCTAATTTCTAAAATTGAAATATTTTTGAAGTTTAAAATGATAGAATTTTTTTCTTTTTAAAGTCAATATTAAGGAGAAATATTATTTATTTACCATTAAATATTATTATATGTGTAGGAGAATCCTTTAGCTGTAGACTGAATATTTTTTTAAGATTTTCAGATTTGTTAAAATATTTAATTTTCCAGATAATCATAGTTCCATCCATGGTCTTTGACAATAATATATCATTTTTTGGTGATTTTACCAAAGAATTTATATGATTGCCATGACCTGTCCATGTAGTTTGAAGGTTGAATTTACGTTTTTGAGGAGTAGAACTTATAAAGTCTAAAAAATTTATTTGATAAACATCAATATTTTCGCCGAAATATAAAAAGTATAAGTCAATGTTTACTTTGGAAAAAACATTAGTTCATTTTTTATATAATTAGGTGATATGCCTTTTATGTTCTCTTGTTCACTAGCTGGAATAGCAAAATATTCTGCATGTTTTAAGGACTCAGAAATGTGAAGATTTGATTTTTTTGTAGAAGAAATCGGTACTATTTCGATTTTTGAATTAATCCCATTATTATATGCCTATAAAAATTATAAGAATGTATTTAGAGTATTGATTTTATCTAACTAATATGGCAAATGCCCAGACTTGACCATTATTATCAAATGCTAAACAAATATCTGCGCTTTTATTTTTTATATTAATTAATTTATTTATTTCTTTGTTGGATGAATTTTTAGGTATATGTTGTAAAGATGATGTTAAGATATTATTATCAATGATTAAACAAGATGAATCCTCTCCAAGATTATTTGATGGTATCTCAAATAGCGATGTATTGTTTCTAACATCTATTATATAAGATAATTTAAATATGTATGATTCTGGCAAATTTTCTTGTGTCCAAATACGTAATATTTTGTCTTGTGACATAGAATATAATATATTATTAATTACTCTATTAAATTATTAAGTCAGTTTTAAAAAGAAATTAAAATACTGATCATTATAGGATTTTTTTTTCCATTTTATAGAAGTTATGGGTTTGGGATGTGGGAGATAAACAAGTTTAAATGATTCTATAGGTTCATGAAAATCTGGCTTTTTCCATATTTTTATAAAACAATCCGCCTTCTTTATTTAGATTTTTAATTTTGATCACTAGTAATTTCTTATACCTCTGAAATACAAGCAATTAATTTAGCATCTGGTGATATTATAGCAAAAACGACTGGACGAGAAAGTTTTTGAGACCAAATTATTGCTCCGTCTTTTATATTTGAAGAATATAAATTTAAACATGTTCCTCCAATTAAAATTTCGCCTCTATCACCCCATGATAAAGTAGATATGGTTTCATTATTAATAGTAAATGTTAATTTTAAACTCCACTTTATACTATTTAGTTTAGCGTCTATGTTTTTACATTTTCGTACAGAAAATTCCATTTTTTTAGTGATATCAAATATGTATATATTTGATTTACTGGATACGCAAATCTTATTTTTTTAATAATCAGTTTTTTAATTGAAAGTATTATACTCTCCCTGATCTCCTATCAATAGCGACAGCAGTAATTTCTTTCTCAACTGATAATATCTGGATTATCTTTTTTCCATTAATAAAAATGGGTACTGATGTTCCCGACGCATATGCCTATTTTATTAAATTGGATTTAATATTATTTTTAAGTGAAAAATGTACCACAAACGTCCTGTTATTATAGACCACTGCAGAAAAGGCATGATAGGAGGCCAAAGGTGCTCCAGGAGAAATATTTGGCATAAATTAATACTTTATGTTGTGAAAAAATAGTATTTTTATTATTTGAATCGATAAGAAATTTAAATTTTAAAATATAGTTTTTATTATTATATATGTTAAATATTATGAAGAATTTCTTGTGCTCTTCTAAATTACTTAATTGAATTCTTAGTATTTGGTTTTTAGCATTAGAGCTTTGTAAATCGTAACTTGTTTAAAAAAGGTGACAATGCGAAATTATTGTAAGATATAATATTTGATGAGTTTCCAAATAAGGAAAAATTATCATTCTTTGTACTTTCTTTTTCTGGTACATTCTTTTTTTTTAATTGATGTTTCCAAAAATAAAATGTTTTTTTCATAAATAATTCATTTTGTTTTTTTTTGAAAAGATGTGCTTGAATTTCCGGCCCCCGTAATTGTAATATATGTAATTCCCATTTTCTAATGTACTTCTTTATAAGCGTATGATTTTTTTTTATTAAAATAACTAGAGCGTTATTACTCATGGAAAGTATAATATTTTGTTTTTTTTTCCATTTTATAAAGTATAACCTAAAAAATCGATAAGACTTTTAAAAGAAAAAATGAAATTCTAATATACTTAATGTTCTTTAGGTTTTTTTCTTTTCGAGTTTGTATAAGTATTATGTCGAGATTTTTATATTTATTTGTCCAAATACTAAAAAATTGTATTATAAGGCATTGATACTTACTGGCACGAAATTTAAGAGCAATGTCATAATTTAATATGATACTTTTAAAATAATATTGCCAATGCATAATAGTTCTATGGCAAAGTTTAAGATTATGATTATAAATGAATAAGTTGACATGTTGTTCTCGGGATTTAATTCTTTTATGAAATTTTCCTTTCCAATGAAGAATACTATGTTTTGTATAGAAATAATTGCTTTTATATTTTGCAGTAAGATTATTTTCCTGAATATTGATATTTTTTTTTCTCCATATATTAATAATGTTTCTTTTTATATTAGCAGAATATATTCCCTATATAAGTCCATTAAAACATATATTAATTAGAATTATAGATAATTACCTTTGCGTTTTTTTTATTTTTATTTAAAAGGGTGAGTTTTTCAATCCATTCTAAAAAAGTAACAATTTTAATTCTGCGATCAATTTTATTCTTTAATATGGAGATCAATAGGATATTTCTATCATCTAATGTACGAAAATATTTTTTCCAAAGATAAAACGTTAAATAGTATAGTCTACGTCCTCTTACTCGAAGTAATAAAATCAATCTTTCTTTTAGAATCCATTTGTATATAATTCTTCTTCTTAATTTGTTTTCTAATTTAATTAATAAAATATTAAGATAAAGCACTTGACGCCAGTTTATAAATGTTAAGCGTAAAAGCGTATAGTTGAAAAAATTAGATGCTAACTGCATATTTTCTGTTTTTTTTTTCCAGTTTAAGAAATATTTTTTACAAAGAGACTTATTTTTAAAAGACAAAAATTCTTTTTTTGATATTTCAATTTTATATTTTATATCCCATGTATGAAAGATCTTGATTATATTCATGTTATTCGATAAAGCAATTGCTTTAATCATGTTTTTGTAAATTTTTTTTGATTTCTGGAACCATAATTTGTAATAATAATTTATTATTTTTTTTGAATAATTTTTAATAGCGGTTTCGTTTTTTGTATATATTAATTGAAGTTGTGATTTCCATAATAGAAAAGTATCATACTTTTTTTTTGAACTTTTATTTAGTATTAATTTGTCTAAATAAGTTTTAGTAAACCAACTAATAAATATGTGCTTTAAAAGATGTTGTCTCTGCCATTCTATTGCTTTATACATTATGTTTTTTTGTATTAATAATTTTTTTTTCCATATAGAAAATGGAAAAGATAGAAGATGTAATGCAGCTATTTTATATTGCATTATCCATATTTTTCGCCATGCATTTAAAAAAATTTTCATTAATATGAAATTATATAATTGTTGATGCTTTTTTTTTTTTATATATAACATCTTTAGCCATTTTATGAAACTTTTTTCCATTAATACATAATTTCCTGCATTTTCTGCATTTCTTTTTGTTTTTTTGAGATATAATGATTTTTGGTGCCAGATTTTTAGTGCTTGGAAAGATAAAATATATGAATCATGTAAAATAGCTTTAGAATACATAGATTGAAAATAGTTGAAAATATCTTCCGTTCTTCTAACCCAAATCTTAAAATATTTTTGTTTTATTAGTATACAGCGTTCGTTGTAAATATATTCTGCATGTTTTGCATTTTTTACAATATTGTTATTATATGTTGATATTTTAACATTTTCTTTTTGTAAAGACTTAGTAGTAACGGGTGAACTTTTGGTTATTTGTGAAGCTAAGGAGCTATTGGATGTTTCGTCTGAACTATAAAAAAAATCTTTTAAGCTTTTTGATGATTCTTCATAGTTAGGAGTAAATGTATGATCTGTGTCTCTGTTTTTATGATCTAGAATACTATTCTCTGGAGTCGTTTTTTTTATTGACCTAAAGTCAATGCCCATATTCTAATAATGTTTGTATAAAGTTATTTTTTTATTGTTATATTACCTTTATTAAAGATTTGAATTTATATTCCCATCCTTCTCCCTGTATTTGCACAAGTTTTAAGATATATTTGTAGTACACACGGTCATTGGTTGAATCTATATTTTTTCTTTTTAAAACAGTATCATATGCTTCAAATATTGCAAGAAATGATCCTCTTTGTTTAGAAGTATCTGCAACAACTACTATTTCATATAACAAATTTAAATCTAAAATATATGTTATATGATGGAATAATGTGAAGAAAAATAAATGCCTGCAGTAAACTTATGCATTTTAAATTATTTTATATTACAAATGCTTATTGATTTATTTTTTCTAACATGAATTTTTTTTAATAGTTTTAATTTTGAATTCTTTATATGTAAAGCAGTTTCATATTTTAATGTAATTTCTTGTTAATATAGATAAATCTTTGTTGATGATCAAATATGATTCAGCTTTATGAAATTGTGATTTCGAAATAAAATGGGTTGAATTTTTATTAAATATATATTAAAAATATATTAAGTGATAAAATTAAGAAAAAAATATGAAAATATTCTCTTGTTTTCAAAATTTGTTTTCAAAAGTTGTAAATTAAAATTAAAAAATATGTTTAGATTTTCTATGAGAAAAAATGTATTTAAAAATATTTGTATATTGTTTAATTTGTATATAAAAAGGTTATCATAGACATTTTGAGCTTTTAAACTTTTAAACTCATTGAAATTATATATTTTTAAAATATTGAAATTCCGGTTTTATGTTCTTAATTTGATAAATAAAAAGTTTTGATTTTAAGTCTTATATTTTATTTTATGGAAATATTATTATAAGAATACATTAATACTTGTATCTCTGTTTATGTTATTAGATATATTTTCTATCAATTTGATGTAATAGTTTTAACTATTAATTCTACCAATTTTTCAGCACATTCTTCATCTTGTCTTGCGGTTTCAACTATAGATATAATTCTAGAAATCCCTATACTAATTTCTTCTGAAGGATGAATTTCTCTAATAGATTTTAAAGCTAAGTTGCGCTCTGTATCAGACAGGATTTCTAAATGCCTTAAAACAGTATCTAATTCATGTAAAGATGAAACGTTTGGGACCGGTATATCTGCATCAAATGAAGAAAGAATGCTCATATGTGATAAGACTGTTTTTTCTGATGATGTTACGATAATAAGAAGCCTTCTACTCTATTAAATATTATTATGAATTACGATAGTCCTTTATTTTTTATACCTTCGGAGGCCGCTTTCTAAATAATATCATAAGTGTTTGAAGAACAGTGTTAGAAAAACGTGGTCCAATGGGCACCCAATCTAATTTATTAGTATAAATAAATAATAAAATTATTTAATACCCAAAAGTCTTTCAATATTATCGACAACGATTACGCTTAATGGACTTTTGTAGCTATCATTAAATATTTTACCTAATGCTGATACTTTAGCATTTTCGGAAAATCCAATCATGGATTCTGGTGAAATTAATTTTATAAAAGGAAATTCTGATGCAAGTGCAATTGTTGCAGCTAGCGCTGTCTTTCCGGACCCTGGAGGACCATGTAATAAAAGACTAATTAATGGTGTTCTTTCACTTTTACGAACCTGTTCGACAAAAAGTTTCCCTTCATTTAAAATATTCTAAGTTTTAGTTAAAGTATGAATAATAAATAATACATTCAAACCTCTATATATGAAGAGAATTTAATTATTCCGTTACGAATAGACTGCTCTAATTCTTCTTCATTAACACCAAATGCTGGTTTTACTTCTTTTAAAGCGTTTATAAAATCCATTCTATTTACTTTTAAGTTTTCTACATCCTCTGATACACCAGCAACAGTTCCCACCTAATATAATGAAAAACATATATTAAATTGTATTGAAAATACTTTAACATGTCTATTGAATGCAAAACTACTTGCACTTTTTATTAAACCACCTATTTCAGCTCCTGAAAAATTCTTAGTTAATGTAGCCAATTCGTCTAAATCCACATCGCGATCTATGACTTCGTTTTTCTTCATTTTTGATGTATGTATTTTGAGAATCTGTTTCCTTCCATGTTCATCTGGCAGTGAAATTTCCATGTGAACTTCTAGACGTCCAGGCCTTAGGAGAGCTTCATCTATCATGTCAAATCGATTAGTCATTCCAATTATTAAGATATTATTAAGTACATCTACGCCATCCAACTAAAAATATAAGAAATTTGAAAACATAGTTTTAGTAACATTACTTTCGTCAATAGTTGATTTACGATAGAATCACCTACTCCAGTGCCGTCATTTCTGCTTCCTCTTTGTTTACATATGGCATCTAATTCGTCAAAAATTATTATATGAAGACCTGAATCTTCTCCTTTCTCTTTATACTTTAAACATTAGGTTTTGTCGAAAATATATAAATATATTACTTCTTTTTCTGCATCAAAAAAGAGCTTTCTTATATTTTCTTCACTTTGTCCAACAAATTTATTTAAGATTTCCGGTCCATTTACTATTTTTGGCTCTCTAGCATTTAACATTTTACCTATCTGTCTCGCCATAAGAGTTTTTCCTGTTCCTGGGGGACCATATAGTAAGATTCCCTTTACATGTTGAATACCAAGTTTATCAACCAATCCTGATGGGAATATTCTGGATGCAAATGCTCTACGAAAAATAGCACTAAATTCACTATCTAACCCTCCTATACCCATATCCTCGAATTTAAAGTTAGGTTGAATAATGGAATTTGCATTAGGCCTCCTCGTTGATGCTTTTATTCTTATATTGGAATTCCCTGTTTTATATATATTGATAGAAGTATGTAAAGTAAGAATGCCTCGTGTATATGAATTAGATGAAATTTCCATATCTTCTGTTTTTTTTTTTTCACTGATAGATACTTTTATACATTTTATATTTTTTACAATTGCTTTTATATTATATGATTTAAAATCAAAAATCAATTTTTGTTCTAATGTAAGAATCTGATTTTGAAAACACTATTGTTTTTAACATATTAACATTATTTTTTAAAAATAATACCTTTGAAAACCACTTTGCCATTATTTCTCCATCAAATTGTTCCTCTGTTGTACGAAAACCTGGAACAAATCCTATTTCCAGATCCATCGATTCTATATACATAATATCATTAACAAACGGATCATATGATGTCACTGATACGGATTGCCCGAGAGACCACTGTGCCCAATCTCTTTGTATAAGACTGGCACCAATATGTCCTTGTTTCATTTCTGTAACAACCTTGGTGCTAAAAATATAAAAATCATCACATATTACATATGTATTGTCTTTAAAGTCATATGGAGACACCGCCAAACAATTAGTCAATTCTATTTGTTCTCCTTGAGTTTTTGGTATTTTTACAATGGTATATATTCCTCCTTGCTTTTTTTCTTTATTTAGAGAATAGTTTGATAAAACATTATTTGGTTGTCGATTGTCATTGAAGATATTACTGAAATTTCTATCTTTATATTCCTGTGCTGGTTTGTTTTTATTCATTTTGACAGAAATATACAGATTTTTATTGATATTGACAATTTTGTTGAATTCGAAATGGTCGATTAATTTTAATGTTAACTTTTAAATAATGATATTTAAAAAATAGGAGTGAAATTATTGAAAGACTTGATAAGACTTATACGAAATGCCTCTAAATATTCTTCATCATAAAAGGTAAAGGCTTATTAGTTTTTATTTTTTGTTTTAATAGAGAATATAGTTGGAATGTTTATAATAAGAGTAATATTGAGAAAGTTCGCCGAGATGAAGCCCTTGCTAGAAAGAAAGAAGAAGAAAGGGAAATGCGTATGCGTGAGGCTGTTTGTAAACTTTCTTTATTTGATAGTTTATTTATTTGTTTAGGATGGAAAAAGACGTTTAAGAATTCTAAGAGAACGGTCAGGACTAAGAGAATCTGAAATGATTGAAGATAGGACAGAACATTTAAAAGGGAATTCTTTATATTACAGTAGAGCTCATGTTCAATCTATGAAGGATTCTGATGTTCATTTATTAAAAAATGAGAAAAAAAGGAAGAAAAATGATGACATGGCAATGTTAGATAAAGTACTTAAAAGGAGATGTGAACCATCCCAGAATAAACATATTAATTTTTGGGAAGATTTTGAGTCAGGGGTATTTTTTAATTGTCAAAAATTATAAATGTGTTAATTTTTGATAGAAAATTCATACGGATTATAGTAATCCTGAATATGAGAAAGAAAAGGCAGATGCCGACAAAAAATGGAATGATATTATTACTATGCAGTTAAGTAACTCATCAAAAGGTTTTTTAGTTTCTTTTTTTATTCTTTATAATTCTATTTAGAAATGTCTCCGTGGTATTCTCATTTGAGTTTGCAGTCATCAGCACAAAGAAAAAAGGATCAACAATCCATTGAAAGAGATATAAGGATCCAGAATAGTATCAAGGATTTTAATGATCCTCTTACAGCTATGCAATCATATCTTAAACAGAAAAAGAAAATAAAAAATCTTGATTTGAATAAAAAAGCATGTGATTCTTTAGATAAATATAATCATTTTCGTAAAACATCTTATGAAGAGTATACTCGATTGGCTATATCAGATAAAGTGCATAAAGATATAAATAAAGATAAAGTATTAGAAGGAACACATTTATCTAGAGAATTTCAAGAAAGAAAATTACAATCAATGAGTGATTTTTCTAATCAATATATTACTGATTATAAGATTATAGGGAAATATAGTTCTCAATACAATCCTGAATATGTTAATAGACATGAGTAATGTATTGTATTTTTGTGGTATAATTTTGGAAATTATTCTTGTATTGAAGCAACTTTTGCATTCTTTATTTGACTTTTATTTATGTTTGAGGTCTAATTCTATAGAATAATATTTATGGGAAAAATATATAATATTAATCCAAATATATATGAAATTTATTTGATTATTTATGAATATTTTTCAATGTTTAAATATTTTTATTTTATTTAAAAATAATAATTATTAATTTCCATAATATATGGCATTATAATTATTATTTATGAGTTCTTTTTGAAAATATATTTGTTAATAGATAACATTTAATATATTTGATAAAAAGTATATACAGTTTATGTTAGAGTTAGAAATCCGTTTAAAAATTAAAAAAAACCGTGATAAAAACATCAGTTACTTCTCATTTCTATATTTTCGAATACCACCTCCCACCACAATAAAAGCATATATCACATGCATCTATCAATTTTGACACAAATGAGTGGTCTTGATTTGAAAAAGAAATACGCTTTCTTGAGCAATTTTGACAAGTTTTGGGGGAAGTATCCATTAGAGTAAATAAAGTTATAGAGCACCTTGCTAAGTTTTTTAGACTTAATATAGAAAAATAGTGTTATTACGCCATGTATGTTTTTTTTCACATGTTCCAAATTCTACATTTTTAAATGGTATGTTTGACTTGCAAACGTTACAATACTCCTCTGTATTTATTTTCCAATCTAAATTATTTATATTAAGTTACATGAAAATAATTATATTTGCTATTACCATGAATTTGTAATAATTCGGATGATAGAAAGTGTTGTTTCCAAATTTTTAAAAGACTTAAAAGTAAATTGTCGTTTGGAAAATAATTTATAATAAATGAACAGTAAAGCATGATTAATTTTCTTTCTTTGGATGTTAAAAGAGAGCATGATGTATGTTGGTGAAAATAATTAGATTCTGATAAAACGGTCATTATTAAATGAGATCGAAGATTAGATATAATTGTATGATAAATAGTTTCTAGATCCTTTTTCATCTCATTATAATTAGTTTAGTTATGTCAGTATAATCTACCAATACTTTAAACATATTTATAATTGAATTTAATAATCTTTGTGAATTTAAAAATTTTGAATTAAATAATTTATCAGGTATGGTTTGGCATATTTCATCACTAATAATTCGTTATTAGAATTATTATATAAAGAAATCATGATTATGTACGATATTTCTTTATTAAATTTTTTTAAGTGATCAAAGCATTTTAAAAAATTTATTTCCCTATATGATGTGTTAAAGAATTTAGATAAGCCTAGATCCCAAAGCATGCATGTTGTCGAAAAATGAGTATCTAATAAAATTAGTTTTTAATGTTGAATTATTAGTAAATTTTACTTGATATGACATATTGTTCTACAACTTTTAAAATTTTTTCATTAGAAATATTTGATGACTCCAAAAATACTAGCTTTGCTTCCGCCTGTTTATGTGTAATATATCTTATCTCATCTGATGGTATGATTCTTGATTTTTATTAGAAGAAAAAATAGTAAGTATATATGATTTACTCGCAAATGAAAATCTGATATAGAAATGGAGGAAGCGACGATAATCCGTATATTCTAATATTAAATTCTGAGAAACTGTGCGTTTGCATGTAATCAGAAAGTTGTTCTTTGAGTTTTGAAGTAATATTATTAGTAATAGGCTCTATTTCATTAGAAAGTTTTGAAAAGGTAAAAGTTTGTATAAGGCCATTATGATATGCCACTAAAAATCCAATAGGATCTATGCCATTATATATAATAGAAGTTCCTGAAGTTATGAATTTAGATCAGTTTTTTTATTTTTGCTACCTGAAGCTTGTAAAAAAGTCCCTGTATGTAAATATTTTATGAAAATAGGATCAAAAGTTACTGAACATTGAAAAACTGAGATTCGTTCAACATGTATTAAAATTAGATATAATATTGTCTGTATACATTAATTGCAATTAAATAGCATTTTTGTAGAAATATACTGATTGAAGAAGCCATAAAGAATTGTTGGAAGGAGTCTCAAACTCATTATTATCTACATATAATTTTTTTATAGAAGGGGAGATTAAATAAACGTTTTCATTATTTATAGATACTGATAGTTTTATAATTCTTGTGGGTCCGGATTCGCCAGATACAGATAATAAGCTGCAGTCTTGAGTATATTATTATATAGGTTTCAGCATTTTATGATATTACATGTATTAACATTTTCTTGTATCCATGGAGAAAAAGAAAGTTTTGTTACCCATGTTTCTAAAACTTTTAACTTTAAACTTAGAACAGCTTCTTCTGAAGTTATGCTTTTCTATATTATAAATTATGATAAATAGAGTTTATGTTACCTCCAAAGTTCAATTTCACCATATTCATTTCCTATACCTAGATAGCATTTTCCCCATTTTTCTTCCTGTGTATAAAGTGTTGGTGACCATAAGATACCTTAAAATAGTAAGAGAAAGGTACAATAGAACACGAGAATTATTTACATCGTGCTCTTGATTTTAAAAAATCAGTTATATTAGTGTTCGGTTTTGAGGAATTGAACAAATATTTTATAGTAATTTTAGAAATGTTGTGTAGCTTTTTATATTAGTGTAATAATTATTAAATTATTTTGAATATACGAGAACCCATTTATTTGAATATGGGTTTTTGTATGGCTTAAAGATATAGACAACGTGTTTTGACGTTAATATAGCAAGTACGCAACTATTGATTAATTTAAAAGACAATAACAAAGATTTGAATTTAACTTCTTTGATTCTGACACTCCTGTAGGCGACCAATCTATTTCCTTTATAAAAGTATCTGATGATTCAGAAAGATAAAAATGTTTTTTATCTATTTTTGTTAAATAAATGCAAATAGTTTAAATGATTTACCGTGAAAAATATAAGTATTCTCCTGTAGCTCAAAGTATGAGGATAAATCTATATCTTGAACTTGAAAATCTTTTTTTTGTGATTGAAATGAGGTATTCCATGACTTAAGAGTTAATATTGAACATAAAATGATCAGAGTATAAATTTACAATAAGTTGAACCCTAGTTCCGCATGCAATTCCTATTATTCCATCTTTTGATAATTTGCATGAATTAAGGGTAAAAGGTAGTCCAATTTTGACATTTTTAATCATATAATTAAAATAAAAATGTTAAGTTTCTTGAAATATCGGGAGTTGTATTAAAATATAAAAAAATATAGGTTAACTTATTTAAAATTGTATTGATATTAGAAAATGGAAAAAATGAGTTAAATGTTTTTTCAATTTTTATGTAAATTATTAAATTATATATATTTAAGTGTTGTAATTTGATATTATATATAATCAGGAATAATTGCTAAGTTTATTATTAGTTTTGAAATAAGATTTCAATTTTTGGACATACTCTTTGAATTTTCAACGAGTTTTTATTAAAATGTTTTTTACATAAATTATAATTAAAATTTAAATATTTTATTTGAATTTTAAATTGTCAATTAAAAATATTAAAAGCAGAAATATAAAAATGTGTAACTATCATAATTTTTTTATTTTTTGCACTTGTAGATGATTTAGTATAAAAAAAATATTTCTTGATTGTTTATAGTTTATAAAGTTATCAATAAAAATGTTAAGATATTTTTTAATATTGAAATTTGATTTTTTTATCACATTTAGTATTCTATTGTTATTGTAATAAGAATAATATTAAGGTTTATAAAGGAAGGATTCTGTCACTTTTGATATATATTTTATTTTTTGAGAATTAAATATGATTTGAAAGATAAATTTTTAGATGATTTAGTTTTAAACACTTGGAAATAAATAATAGAAAAAGAATACATATCAATTTAGTAAATAATTAATAAAATTTATTTTTTATTGTATTCTTAGAATTATGTTAGTTATAGGGTGATATTAAGAATTTTGTTTTTTTTAAAATTTTAATAAGAAATGCTTCTTTTTGAGCTTCTTCCATGTGAAACAATTATAATGATAATTACATTTGTAATAGGAGTAGAAAACTTACCGTTTTGTTTTCTATATTGATTAGTTTAATATCAAAATAGAAGCTTGATATTTGTTATTAACTGCTTATACATTTTACTGTGTAAAAATCAAATTAAGCTGACTCTAAAATATATTTGTTTGTATATTTGATTTATTAATATTTTATATTTCAAAAAAATAAATGTATGAGTTTTAGTTTAAAGATAACTTTATAATTTTTGTTATATTTTTATTGATTATTATCAATAGTTGATTAAATTATCTGTTTCAAAATTACAAGAATTTATCTGGAAAATTTTAACAAGTTTTTAGCCTACTTTCTGTTTTCTATAATTGCAAAATATTGTTAAAATCTTTAGATTATAAAAAAAATAGAGAATAAAATAATAATTTTAAATATTTTTTAAAATCTTTCGTTTCTTTTGAGACTTCTCGAATTTGTTTTTAGATCATTAAAAAGATTTATATTTATTTTTTTTGATTTTGAAGTTTTGCTTTTATTTTTATCGGGTCAATATTTTAAAAATTAGGTAAAGTTGAATCATATTTTTTATTTGTTTAATATATGATAATTAAATATTTTTTTTGTTTTCGTTATTTTTTTATGTTTTACTTTTTGATGTTCAATTATTTAATTTTAGAGCGATATGCTTGTATTTTGAAAATGTTTAGGAATTTAAATATTAACGTATAGAAATATTGTTTTGATTTTGTTTGTTATAATTATTCAATGACAAGGCCTATTTTTTTTGATTTTTTTATATAAAATTGTTTGAATGTATCGTTTATAAATAACATTGTAATAATTTAAAAAAAAATAGTTTGTATTTTATATAAATGAAATAGTTTAAAACAATGTTTAGAAGGATTATGGTTCTAGTAGACGTTATAATATATTTTGTTTTAATAGTGTTTAAATTTTAATATTACTATGTGAGCTATATTTTATAAATTTAAGTATAGATAAAATAATTGATAAATTGAACAATTTTTTCCAATATTTGTGAGAAAGAATAAAATTTATTAGAGCGATTTAGGAATTAGTAAAAGTAAGAAATATTCATAAACAATATAATGTTATTATATTTTATTTTCTTTAATATTTAAAGTGGGCTGTGAAAATGGAGTAATTAATGTAAAAGAAAAAATAAAATGTTAGGAAGTTGAAAATTAAATGGTCTGAAGTTTTTTTAAATATAGTATGAACAATATTTGTTTTTTTTATATTAAGTGATATTGAATAACATAAATTTATTTCTAGATAATGTAAAATAGACTATGTTCAGAGGATTTATTAAAAAAATAAGCAATAAAATAAAGAAATGATTTTTATTTAAGAAATAATGTTGCATTAATATATTTTTAGTGTTATTGTATATTTTTAATGTTTTATTAGAAATTTCTATTGGTGAAAGGTATAAGATTTTTATTTGATATTTTATTAACATTATTAAATTTATTAAAAGTAAATGTATATTTCTATTTGCTTTTTAGTTTGTCAATTTAAGATATTAGTTACAATTTTTTATAGAATTTTTAGTTTAAATATATAGAATTGTTTTATATATTCAGGATAATTTTTTTTAGATTTTTTAAATTTCATGAGGATTTTTATTTATTTTACATTTCTTTATAAAATTTATGTTTATATTAGAGTATAATTTTTTATAGTTATAAATGAAAAATTTATTAATGTATAATTTTATAAATCTGAATATTTATGACGTATTCTTGTCAACTTTTAATTATTTTTTATGGTATATGTATATAATATTTATATTTTTTTACAGTTAGGTTTTTTTTTGAAAGATTAACTTATAAGTGTTAAAAGTTTTTAATTGTTTTATTGAAATTAATAGAAATATAAAAGAACGAACATAAAATAAGTGTTTGATTATTTTTAATGATTAACGTTTTTATACATTAAATGATAAATGTATATCTTTTTTAAGTTTTATTTTAATAATTTAAAAAAACGTTTTAGAATAGTAAACTATATCGTAATTAGGGCAAAAAGTGCAAAGACATTATGAATATAATATTTTTATGGTTTTTAAAAATTATATTAATTTTTGAAAATCGACTTTCATATAAGAAACCTTTTAACTCGAATTCAAATTTTGTAATTAATTGAGAAATAAATATATTCTTTTATTTTTCTATTTTTAATATTATGGGAATTTCACTATTTTTATATAATTATGAAATTAATATTTTAAGAATTATAAAATAACGATAAAAAAAATGTAAAGATTAAATGATAAATAATAGAAAAGCATGTTTTTAGGAATTATACAAAGCCTTCAGAATATTATTGGAAGGTTTTTAGTATTTACTAGTTTTTTTAGAAATGATTAATTTGTTGAAAATAATTGTGTATTTTCAAAATATATTAATTAATCCATAATTTCGCATATATTTCCTTTATTTTTTCATAAAAATTGGTTAAATATCTGCTTTTTAGACATTTTTTATGATTTTTATTTGTAATGATAAATTATTAAAACTTTTGAAAAGATATTTTTAAAATGTATAGCGGCGATTTTAATATAGAGAAAAAAAGAGAATAAAAGTATTACTACAAATAAGAAGTCTATAATTCAAGATTTCTGTTTTTGGTATAAATTATTAAAAATGGCGTTTTTTTTTAACAGAAGACAAAAATCTGTTCAAGATGTAGTGCGTGGAGTAAAGGATGGAATTCAAAGATTAGAAACATTAGGATCTATGGCCGATAAAAAAAGAGTATGTTATAAGATATCTTTTTCTTCTGTTTTTAAAAAGGGAAGGTGTTCTAACTTTTTAGGTACAGGAAGAAGTATCTCGGAGTCTTCAAGCAATGAAAGTATTATTATATGGTGATAATGGTATGGGACTGTTCTATTTTAATATAAAATGTTTTTGAAATTATATTCGTGTTTGTAGATACTGATCCTGTACCTGATCAAGTTACACAATTATCTCAGCAAGTATATCAAACGGATTTACTTTATTTATTTGTAGTTAATTTTGTCCATCTTGAATTTGAAGTATTTTCTGTTAAATTTTTAGTTAATTTTTTGTTTATTTTAGAAGTCTAGAAAAGATGTTACATCTATTTTTAATGTTTTTCTTAGAAGACAAATTGGGACTCGTTATCCCACTGTTGATTATCTTGCTACAAAAGAAGATACTCTTTTCATTCTTGTTAGAGGGTAATATTATATTACTTATATTTTTCTTATAATAATTATTTTTAGTTATCAGATTCCTGAAATTGCTCTTCATTCTGGTCTTATACTTCGTGAATGTTTTAAACATGAATTACTTGCAAAAATTGTACTTTGGAACTCCGTATTTTGGGAGTTCTTTACATATGTTGAAAGTGGAACATTTGACATAGCTAGTGATGCTTTTCAAACTTTTAAAGTAAATACTTTTTGTTGTATTATTTATACTAATTCCTATAGGAACTTTTGATTCGACATAAAAATATATCTGCTGATTTCTTACAAAATAATTATGACGATGTAATGTCCTTTATATCATACGAAAATCTTATAATAATATAGTTTTTTGAAAAATTTACTAATCTTTTGAACTCTTCTAATTATGTTACAAAGCGACAATCTATAAAGGTATGATTTTCTGAATAATTTTATTTTCATTGATTATGAAGCTCCTGGGTGAAATTCTTCTCGGACGATCTAATTTTAATATTATGACAACGTATATTCAATCTTCTGAAAATCTTAAGCTTATAATGAATTTATTGCGTGACAAAAGTAGAAATATTCAGTTTGAAGCATTTCATGTTTTTAAAGTAGGTTTAGCTTTCCTTTTATTTTTCTTATTTTTAGGTTTTCGTTGCAAATCCTAATAAGACAAAACAAGTTTTAAATATTCTTATTAAAAATAAAAATAAACTTTTGATTTTTTTATCTAATTTTCATAATGATCGTAAAGGTTTTTTAAAAAAATGGCTAATGAATTTTCTCATATATTACAGATGATGAGCAGTTTAATGATGAAAAGACGTTTCTAATCAACCAAATTGAGGCACTTTAGTTAGTAACTTATTATTATTAGTACATTGCATTTTTGTATCTAAATGTATTTTCTAAACTGTAAATGGTAAATGATATAATAGAAATAATTGATTTTATTTGTATTTTAATGTTTTCGAAAAAATTGTGGATTTTGTTTTGAATTATTATTTGTCTAAAATAATGGTTATTTGTTTGGTCCTAATATGGCATATTTTACTTGATTATAAGGGATATATGTTTCGGTCCATAATAAAAATTGTTCTGAACCTTGTTCTAGCAAAATTTCTAAACCATGTATAGTTTTCCAATTGTATGCTTCTGCAATACTAATAAGTTCTGTTGTATCTGATCCGTATGCCATATCTAAAAATATACCTTCTGATGATTTTCTTTTTAAATTAAAAAGATTTTTTGCTATTTCTAGAACAGAAGGATCTATTGGGTTATCTGCTGGTATTGTAGAGATCCCTATTCGAATATCAAAATTTATATTATTTAATTCATGATATTCTGTTATAGGAATTATGCGATCTGTGTTAAAAAAATAATGTAATTTATTTAGTTTATCTTTGGATCGATTTATAACATAAATTGGAGATATTCCAAGAGAAAGCAATGCATATATAGCTGCTCTACTTGCTCCTCCTGCTCCAATTATAAAACCTGAGAAACTTTCGAAGGATTTTTCGGATTTGTTAAAATTGTTTATTACTTTTATTATTCCTTGCCAATCTGTATTTTCACCTTTAAGAATATATTGACCATTATTATATATTTTTGTTATAGTATTGACAGATCCAATTAATGCTGCATGATCTGATATTTCATCTAATAAAATTGATATGTTTGTTTTTAGTGGAATAGTAACAGAAGCTCCTCCAAAATCTTCTAAATGTAATATTTCTTTAAGTTCACTAATGGAATCTGTTTCAAATAATTGATATTTATATGGAAGACCTAAAATTTCAAAACCTAAATTATGAATATTAGGTGATTGAGAATACTTAATAGGTTTTCCAAAAAGAAAATATTTTTTTTCTGGAAGAAGACCCATTATATGAAGTGCAGTGTTAATTTCTTTAATTGATAGTTGTCCAGGTGCTATTTTGGATGGTAGCAATGGATGAGTAACAGGCGTCATAAATGTATTCATTAATCTAGATAACTGGCCTTTTATGCCTGTGTTTATTATTATTGAAGGTATTTTTTTATTAATAATTTTGTTTTTAAATTCTTCTAATAAGAAATTATCTTCAATTGATGATGAAGTTCCTACTAATTTTATAATCTGGCCATAGTGTTGAGCTTCTTTGTATTTTTGTATCCATTCAAAATCATCGCAGGATATTGGTCTCTTAATATTATGAAAAGAAACAATTATCTTTACATATGGCCAAGAGTTATTTATGGTTTTAAATAATTCAGATGCTATGTCTAACTCTATATCAAGAAATTCAAATCCCAATTTTGCACCATGTAATATATATTCTTTTGCTAATTTTTTTTCAGAAGAAGGAAAAGATCCTCCATGATTCGTTGTACGCAACGTATAAATCAGAGGAAGATTAGTTTTTTGACGAAGTAGCGATATTTTCTCTGCTATATATTCTAAACTTGGATATTTGCCAATTTCCTCAGGTTTTTGAAATAAATCAATTCTTAATTCAATTGCATTGCATCCAGTTGTTATAATATCGAGTAAAGAAAAAATGTTTTCAAGGTCAGAAAATGCTAAAGATAAAAAATAGCTTCTTTTTTTTTTCAAAATTAGAGAGAAGATGTCATTTTTCCCTGTAATCGTTCTTAAAAAATTATTAAAAGAGGACTTAAGATTTAACGGTATATCCCTTTTTTTAAATTTTGTAGAATCTATTGAAATCATGTGAAACTGATGAGAACTACATAAATTATACCATCTTTTTCGTTTTTCCCATACGTGCATTATATCATCTTGATAAGCAGGGCGTGTTTTGTCAGTATTTAAATATTTAGTAATATCTTGAATATTACGATGAATGTGTATAACAATTCCATTAGCTTTTATATAAGATATTAAGAGATTTCTAGCTTCTTCAGTCTCAATAATGCCACCTCCACAAGATACAATATAGTTTTCTTTTTTTTCTGTTAAAAGAGTTTTGAGAAAATGTAGTTCTTTTCTTCTAAAAGCATCCCAGTTATATTTTTGAATGAATTCCAAGATTGTTGTTTTAATATCTTCCTCAATAATTGAGTCTAAGTCAATAAATTTCCGCCCAAGAAAGTCAGCTGCAAGTTGTCCTAAAGTTGTTTTTCCAACTCCCCTCATTCCAATAAGAAAAATAGTGCATTTTGATGGATGATGTAAAATAGATGAATTGATTTCGGGGTTTAAATCGAATTCAATTCCTTTCATTTGAACTTTGAAAGCTGAATTTAAAATATCCCACCAATAAGGCCAGGTTTTATTGACACAAGCTTTATCTAAAATAGTAGTTGGTTTTTGGGAGATGCATGCTAAAACACTAAAACTCATTGCAATTCTGTGATCATTATAGCAATTTATTCCTTCTACTGGATATGAAAGATTGGAAATATTTTGTGCTTTTACATATATTCCATCAGGAAGTTCACCTGCTTCTATTCCAAATTTTTTAAGCTCACAAATCATAGCATCGATTCTATTACATTCTTTAATTCTTTGATTAGAAATTCCGGTGATTTTCGTAATATATGGTTTTGATTCTTCATAAGCAACAGAGGCTAAAACTGCTGCAGTTAAAAAAGTATCAGTCATTAATTCCATATTTATAGTCCCCAATGATTTGAGTTTTCCTTTTGGAGGACCCTTTATATATGTAGTTGTAGGCGATTGGACCACTTCACATCCCATAGGTTTTAAAATATATTCTGCAAATTTAGAATCTCCTTGCAATGAAATACTACCAACATTAGATATAGTACAGCTTCCACCTGTTATTGCAGCAATTGCTAAAGGATAAGTAGCTGAACTTGCATCGCCTTCAATTATATATTCAGAGGGACAGGTGTAGCATCCTTTTGGAATATAATATGTATTTTCTTTTGAATGAGATCTGGTTATGTTAATGCCAAATGATGACATCATAGAAATAGTCATGTCTATATAGGGTTGAGATATTGGTTTTCCTTCAATTAATGAAAGAGTTACTTGTGTTTTTGCATATGGTGAACACATTAAAATTGATGATACATATTGGGATGAAATAGTAGCGGAAAGACTAATATGTCCTCCACAAAATCCTAATTTCCTTGGTTTAATTAATAATGGTAAGCAATTTTCTGACTCAAGATATTCTATACAACATCCATTATTTCTAAGAGCATCTACTAAAGGGCCAATAGGTCTCTGTTTCATACGATGACTTCCTGTTAATATTAAATGATTTTTATTTGAATCAGGTGGTACTAGTGCACAAATACTAGTTAAAAACCTAGCTGTTGTTCCTGAATTTCCCAGATATAATTCCATTTGGGGGTTTTCAAGGTATCCTGATTTTCCTTTAACGACTAATACATCTCCATCTTGTCCCCATTTGAATTCTGCTGCATTTAGTTTTTCTAAAGCAGAAAGCATGTAATATGTATCATCCGAATGTAAAAAATTTTTTAAATAACAAATTCCGTTAGAAAGTGAAGCTAAAATTAATGCTCTATTAGATATCGACTTAGATCCGGGAAGAGTAATTGTTGTGTGTTTTTGAAATGCATTTAGTGGAATACCATATAAAAGGATATTTTGTGATAAAATAGTTCTAATATCATTGTCAGATACTAAAGATGCTTTTTTTTCATATGTTTTTCCTATTGCTGAAAGAAGGACTATTTTTTTATTACTACTATCATTTTTTTTGTCTATAGTCATAATTTCGAGAATATCTTCTATTAAATGTTTTTTTCCCAAAGTTACTTCTTTAAATCGTCTATCTTTAAGAGATGTAGGCAAACCCCATGTATTTAAACATTTAATGAGTCGTGATACCACATTAGGATTTAGTATACCTAAATACCTAGAAAGTTCTGCTTCTTTGACCATCCCGATAGAAATAGATTCTCCATGAAGAATATGGGGAGCTAGGATTGTTTCTATTGCATGTCCTATAGAATGGCCAAAATTCAAAAGAGTTCTAAGATCTTTTTCTTTTTCATCAATAGAAACAATATGAGCTTTGATTTTTATCGAAGATATAATATATCTTTTAAGATCTTTTATAATTTCATTAAGTTTTGAATGTTTATTAGATGTTAATGACATTGATCTCACTTTTTTTGCAATTTTTTCTGAAATGTTTTCCAGAGTTGCAAATTCTGATTCATCCCATATAATAATAGTCTGGATAGAATTAAATTATATAGAAATTCATCTGATTTTTATAACCTTAATTAGTTCTGCTATACCATTTATAAATTCTTTTTCTGTAAGTGTTTCAAGAAATGTAAAATCAATAAAAATTCTTTCCGGTTGCCAAATAGTACCAATTAGATTTTTTCCATAAGGTGTATTTATAGAATTTTTCCCTCCAATAGATGAATCTACCATAGCTAAAAGAGTTGTAGGAATTTGAATAAAACGAACTCCCCTCATAAATGTTGCAGAGACATAGCCTACGAGATCGCCTATAACGCCACCCCCTATAGCTATTATAACAGTATCTCTTGTGCATTTTTCTGATAAAAGCCAATCTTCTATAAGTGCTTTTGTTTTTCTTGATTTTGATTTTTCTCCAGGAGGAATTGTAAAAAATAAAAGACGAGAATTAATAGATTTTTGTTTTGCCATAGAAATGAAATATGTTTTGAAATTAGGAATATATAAGGTTTCAATATTTGAATCCGTAATGATTACATATGTTGGAGAAAATATATATGTAAATAGTTCATTAATTATATGTGGCCATAAGTGAAGTCCAATATGGATAGAATCTTTTCCCAAAATATTAAGTTTGATAATTTCTTCATCCTTCATTGAGAAGGTAGTTTAATATGAATAATTTATGTATTTTTTCGATTCTTGAATGAGAAAGTTTTTTATGCTTAATTTTATAATATGCAGTCTTATAAGTTTAAATATAACTTATATAATAAATGATTGGAAAAATCATATATATTATTAATATTTACTATTTCTATTTTTAGTAATTTTTTTTTTTGTAAAACCATATTTTGATTAATACTTCTGCTTGAATTAACTTCAGCCAAATGTGTCTATAAACAATTTATATTTATGATAATTTTCTATATTTGTTAAAATGTATTTTTATTTGTATTTGAAAATAAATTTATTACAAACCTTAATTTTAAAGTTTATATTTTATGTATAAAAAACTCAAGTTAAAATTATAAAATACTTAAATTTAATTATTTTATAAAATTTTTATTAATTAAAAATCTGTTAAATATCTAAATATTATAATATTTAAATTAAAAAATATGAATATTATTTTCTTATTAGACTTTTTATAGCATTTTGTTCCTAAAAATGAATAATATTTGGTAGCATTGATTTTATTTTCATACATGTGTATTAATTATGTATTTTATAAAATAATAATTTAGTTGTTTATAGAATATATTTATAATATACTGTATCATAATTTTTGATCTGTATATTTATAAATAATTCTTTTTATGTAATAATAGTAAATTGTTTTTTATATAAGGCAATGTATTTTAGTTTTTTTTTTTTTTTAATTGAGATTTTTGGATTGATTTTCTTTGAATTCGATAATTTTTTAATTTATAATTTTTATGTTATGAATTTAAAGAATATTTTAATATCATAATTTAAAATAATTTTGAAAAAATATGATTTACACTAAAGAAACAACATCTAATATATAATTATTTAATGTCTTTTTAATTGACAGTAATGTTTTATTAAAGTTCTGATTTAATTTTATGAGTTTTTTTTTGAATAGTTTCTTGCATAGAAATAACAATTAATGCAAATCCTGCAATGATAAATATCGCAACTTTTATAATATTAAGATTTTGTTGTAATAAGAAAAACTTACACATTCCATATCTAGTAGCATCCCATTTACTTCTTTCTAATATTGCTCGAATTTCTCCAAGAATAATTGTGAATTTATTATTTAATTCTTGGATTTTTATCTCGATATCTTTTTCTTCTACTTTATTTGAGTTTTTTCTCTCATTAACATCTATGGCCACATCATTTTTTAGAGCCATTAAATCTTCTTTAAGTGTCTGCTCTAATGTTTCCAATTGTTTCCTTAAGTTTGATGTTTCTGCACGTAAAACAGTTGTTTCATTTTTCCTCATAGATTGAATTTCTGTTTTAAGCTCTGATTGGGATGTATGGAATAAATGAGTTTCCTAATTTATATTTTAATATGAGTTTTTTTTAAGATTTCTTACATTTTCAAGATTTGAACGAGAAATAAACTTTGTTTTTGCCGCTTCTAAATTATTAATTAATGCGTGAATAGATTTCATAATAGCAACAGCTTGACTATGAGTGAAACCTGTTGTTTCTAGCGTAGAAACTAAATTATAGGTGTCGAATTGATGTATACTAAATTTAGAGCTGTTTTTAAGTTTTGTTAATAGTATTTTTGATGTTGGAATGTGAGAATGTATAAGTATTGCATCTTTCTTTGGTTCTTCTGTATTTTTTCTTCTTTGCAAATATAGATGAAAATGTGAGTTAAAATAGCTCTGTATAATGGCTTTATGCTGGGGTTTATATTTCCTTGCCAATGGATAAAGAAACCATAATCGATAATCTAGTAAAATAAGTGACCTATAAAGGAATATTGATTATTTTTATTTTACTTTGAGTAATTTTGAATTTTAAATTATAGTTAGTTAATTTTAACATTTTATTAAAAATTAGATAAAAAGTTATTTTAAATTATTAAATAAAATATTCAAAATTATAACTCTATAAATATACGAGAATATTTATACTAATTATGAATAGTAAGAAAATCAAACCATATTTTTGTTTTTTCTATATATTTAATGATTAATTTATTTATTATATCGTGATTTTCACTAACGTTTCTCGTATTATACTAAAAGGATTAATTTTATAAATATGACATTAAAATAGTTACGTTTATAATATAATCTATTTTTTCTAATTTATTTTTATAAGGAACGTTTCCAAATAATGCAAGTAGGTATTTCATATCAAAGTATAGTTGTAGTTGACCTGTAATAGTTATATGAATAAGTTGAAAATTTTCAACATTGCAATATAAGTAGTTATTCTCATCTTTGGATTCTTCGTTTTCTTTGTAATCTTCATTTTCATTTAATGATTTAGGATTAAATGCATTTTTTAGAATAGAATAGATTATGTCAATAAAACAATAATGTATAATTAGCATAGCGTCGTAGTCAAAAATATCAATTCCAATATTCGTCATATACCAACCAAGATCTTGAATAATAGTAATTAGTTGAGAACTAGGATGATTTGGGAGAGATATTTGGTTATCTAGTTACATAAGATATTTGCAAATTCTTAAAAACCGACTAACTTTCCCATAAAATGTTTAATTTTTTGGCTGAAATCAATTTGTTTATTTCTGTTTTTAGTTTCCTTTTTATATTTTCATGCAGAAAAATATATAACGATAATGTTTTATAGAGTTTCTTTAAGTGATAATTGCAGAAGAAATTAAGATCAATGCCAAGAGGATATGAAAATTTAACCAGTTTAATAATTCTTATAAAATAACATATGATATTGATATCTTTGGAGAATTATATGTAATTTTTAATAAATTTATCTTTTTACCTGTATTGGATATATTATTATCTGAATTTAATCTTAAAAAAACAGATATGGTTTTTCCTATGTTTTTGGACAACTTATTATATATACATTTTATTAGTTTTAAGTGAAAATTTGAAACATTGTTTTCTTTGTAAGTATCTGATTTTAAATTTTCTAATATAATATTAATTGGTTTCTGTCTTTTTGAGATTATTGATGAATCTTTTTCAAGTTTTTCTTGAATTTTGTTGAGTTTATTTTTGAAATTTTCTATAAAAATAGTTGGTTTATCAATTCGAGAGTTTATTGTTAATTTAATATCACCATTCCAAATTTCGCTATTGTTTTTAAATAAAGATGATTTAAATGATTCTATAGATAATAAAATTAAAAATGAAGTATAAATAAATATTTAAATATTAACCGTTTTGTATTTTTATATTTTTAAGTTCGTTATTTACGTGTTCTTCTAGTTCTAAAACGATATTTATCGAGAATTTAAGTATAGAACTTATACGTTTGTTAAATATAATTTCTGTACTTTGCCAAAGTTTTGATATAAATGTATTTAGTTTGGTATTTTTCTCATTAAAACTAATTATTGTCTGTTCAAAAAATAGTAGAATATTATTCCATTGTTCTACTAGTGATTTCATAGTTTTGATTTCGTTTAAATAATAAGATCCATTATGCTGAACAATTTTTAAAATCTCATTTTCCCATTCTATGTATATATTATTCGAGTTATCTTGAGTCAACTTATCTGACTCAAATGATGATTCTTCTAATTTATAATGTTGCAAAATATGCATACTTTCATTATAGATGTGATAATATTTGGATACTAAAAGACTATCTATTTCTAGTCTTGTTTTTATATAGTTTTTAAATTCTTTTGGGAATATGCATTGACCAATTATTGCAGTATAAAGAATTTTTTTCAATAAAAAATAGAAATTGTTCGGATCCATATTGACCTTATAAGAAATATCAGAAATGTCTTTTAATCTAATTTCCCAAAACATTTTCTCAATATCCAATGATGTTCTTCCTAATATTATATTAAGGGAAAAAAGATCAGATAGAATTATATATGTATTTTTTTCTGGAATAATATTGCAGATTTTCTTTTTAATCATTTTTGCTAAAAACTCTTTTGATTCCATAATTGGAATGCTATTTAAAAGATTATATTTCTTTTTCATCTAAAAATTTAAGTAAAGAATTGGTATTGTTGTAAAATAGTACTTTTAACTCGTCATTTAAAGCATTAATTTTATACAAAAGTGTTGCAGCCAACAAGTACTCTGAATTTGATGCTAGTTTCCTTATTAATTGAGGAAGACATAGTAATAGCTTCGTAGTATAAACATATATTAGCTTATCGTCTAAAATTTATTAAATTATAATCATGTACATGTATGAATACCATAAATAGGAATTTTAAATTTTATGTTTAAGCCTATTGAAGATTTGAATAACTTTTCTGTTCCAAAAGAACCTTTAATCTTTATAAATTGCTCATTAATAGTTTTTAAATCCTCTTCAATCTTAATAATTGAATCAGCGATACTCATTATATTAAAATAATTATTTCTAAAATATTAAGAGATTAAAAGGTGAATTTTTAAAATTACTTTATAAGTAAAAAAATTTCTTGGTTCTTTTTATTAATGTAATTTCTTAAACAAATAAGAGAATATTTTTGAAAAAAAAGTGAATATTTTATACCCAAATTTTTCCTCAAGCTCTTTATATTTTGTTATTGAAGTATTCGAGAAAATGTCATTATAATCTGGCAATTCCGGATCCATTTTGTGTTTAAGCAATCAAGGCTTGCTTTTTATAGAATTATTCTATATTTTAATAAGCTATTTAGTTTTCGATTAACACCTGGGTTATAAATTTTTTTAACGTATATATACACAAATATATATATATATATATATTATATGAATAGTAAATATGTTTCGAATTCATATGTTAAAATTTAAATCAATAAATATCTTTTCAGAATAGTTTTTTGTGATATAATTTTGTAAGTTTTAATTTATATTAATTTTTTTAAAAATTTTTGATTCAGTCTCAAGACTTATAGGCATAGAGGAATAAGTATATTTAAATAAATTCTTTAGCATATCTGAATCCTTTTTTGGAATTTTTTTTAGAATCTGATGAAAGTTTTTACCAAAACATGCCATTAAAGATAATAGCTTAAAAGAAATTTCTTTTTTATGGCTTGATTTTAATTGTTCGTTAGATGCAAAACGAATTAATATTGGCATAATTGTCACCATAGCTATATATTCTAAAAATAATAAGATATGTGTTTATTACAATAGAATTTTAACATACGTTGATTATTTCCCGATATATTTTTAATAAGATCGATTATAATATTGCAAGCGTTTGTTCCTATATCAAATATAGCTGATTTTTTGAAATCTAGATAAGCCTTTTTAATAATATTAAAAGAAGCAAATAGTATAGATTGGAGAATGTAGCGTTTTATACAAGAAAAAGATGTTAAAAGTGACTTCATACAATGTATAAGTATTTTCGCTTCCTATCATTATTTAGTAAAAATTCTATGAAATTTATCTATTTACATCGTTTGTAGGTGATTTCGTAAATAAACTATGATATTTTTGGAATGATTTACTTTTTGGGGGAAGTATTTGTCCGGTAATTGTCATAATCACTGTAGCCAAAGGTAAACCATATTCCCATGCTTTTCTTTTGAAAATTAGTGACATATATACATTTATATATATGACTCACGGTAAATCTTGAATTATTCTTGTTATTTGATCCAAAATATTTTCTATCAAGTTTTGTGAGATTTGATAGCTTTTTTGATCAATTTTAGATGTAGTTAATATATCTTCACAAAGAATTTTAACTAGTGGAAGAATTTTAGGAATTAAATGATAAGAATTTTCATTGAAATATAATTCTGTTTTATTAGTATATTTTCAAGTATGGTTTAATTTTTATACTTAATATTATAAAAAAAGTGCAATCATAAAAATCATATTGAATTATAAGTGGGAATCTTTTTATAATTTTTATATATGATTCTAAAGAATATATTATCAAATTTGACATATGTTCATGAGCCTTTAAGTCTGCATTTATCAATAATCGTATAAATAGTAGTGATAATTTTACCGTTTATAGTAGTGTTAGTATGTTGAAAATAGAATATAAGTGGTAATATTATGATCTCTGAGAGCTCGTGTAGTTTATTTGGATAATTTGGCATATTTTCTTGTTGGTCCGAATAATTTTTGCTAATATTAAGTTAACGTATATTAAAATTTTATGAATATTAGTACTTATTTTTAAAATGTTTTTGGTTTTTTACTGGATAATTATTTACTAAACTTGTTGCAATTCGTATTATTAAAATTTGAATAATTGGATGTTCTGTTAATAATAATCTTTTAAGGAGGGTTACCAGTTCTGAAAAAGTGGTATCAGAATATATAATTTCATTATGTAGAGATATATTTAATATTTTTTCTAAAGCAGAAAGTATATAAAGCTTTTGTTTGTCTGTATTTATGACTTTTTTGTTTGGAATAGAGTGTAGTAATGCCTCAAAACATATTCCAAAAAGTAAGAAAAATAATGTGGAAGTTTTTTTTTTATGGTTAGTTCTTTTGTCTAATTTCATGCTGTCTGAATTATTTGATTCATACCAAGTTATTGATTCAAAAATAATGTTTTTATTTGATTCTAGAAGAATTGAAATAGCATAAACCATATTTATCCAAAATTTATTACAAATCTTTTTTTGTTAGTGGAATTTTACTAATATTTAATGGAATACCTCAAACAATTCATTATTATTTATATTAGAAAATATTTTGTTGAAATTTATTGATTGTGATGTTAAATGAGATAAATTATTAGACAATTCATATGTTCCGAAACAGAATTTGGTATAATCTCTTAAGGATGTAATCCATAAAGGAATGAGAAGTGATAGATTTGGTTTGATTATAAAACTTAAACATGTTTTATGCTCACTAGCAATTTGGAGTTCTGCCCAGACTGAAACAATAGATAATTTAAGCAAAATTTGTGAATTATCAGAACATTTTAGATCACCGATTGAAATAGTATCTTCTGAATCTATAAATATTTAGAAAATAAATAAAAATAAAAATATAATAACTATTTATATTTAAAAGGGCTGATGAAAGCAATTTTATAATTCTTCCTGTCTTCGGAATTTCCTTTAATATTTCACTTGTTAAGAAATATGAACAAATATGCATTGCAAATACTGCAATCTCTGGAATTGAATCGCTTGAAAATGATGGAATAATGGCAGAAACAAGCTGTGCTTCGTATTGTTCAAGTAAAGACAATGTGGGAAAATCTGGATCTTTAAAAGGAGAAAATATCTAAATAAGATAAGAAAATTGTTTTAATTCATTTTTAATAACCTTTATAATTTTTTGTATAATTTTTAGGCCTTCAAAACGAATATCGTAATTTTTACCAGTAGATGCCATAAATCCTATTTTGATTAAGTTTGAAATATTAGAAGACATAGATGAAATTTTTTGAGATATTTGTGAATTTGAATATTTTTTAAAGTAAAATTCCATAGACAATAAGTTATTGATACACTGAAGCATTAATTTTTGTGTTTGCCATCGCAATCTCTTTAATTTTTCTTGAATATTATCGGAATTATAGCTTTCGTCTATTTTAAATATACAAGATTCCTCATTTTTTAAACTTCTACTAATATTTTTATTGACTTTTTGTATAATTTTATTAGATGATTTTTTTTCAAATGTTTTTAAACAAAGATGAATCCAATAATTTTGTAGAGAATCTGATGTATGATATAACCATATTTCAATGATATTTTTTAGTTCTTCAATTTCTGGATTTGAATCATATGCTAGCCATATATATGCATCTAGATTACTTTCTCCCCATTTAAAAACGCTTAATGTATCATGCTGCATAAGTTGGTAAAGTGATTTAACTGATGCTCTAGCTAAATTTTTATTTTTCGACATTATATTTGTTTGAAGAAGTTTTACGAATAAATATGGGTTTAATAAATCAGATGAAAATAGTAAAATATGCTGTGCGCAATATATAGCTTCAGCTAATACCTCTTCATTATTTTCTAAAAGAAGGCCTCTTATTAATACAGATACTAGTTTTTTTGCTTCAGTATTCTTTTGAAGATCTGGACCAAATATATTTACAATTGCATTTAAACATCTTGTTAAATTGCATAATATTGGAAATCTTAATGACAGATTAGATATAGTTATTGAGGTGTTGCTAGTATTATAGTCCATTCTGTTATATATTTTTGAAATAACATTTAATATATTCAAACAATATGAAGACATATCAGGTCCAAAAGATTGAATGCCTATAGCTATACTCTCAAGGGCCCAAAAACAGACTTCGGAATTTTGGTCTATACTTAAAGATTGCAAAACATCTAGTATTTTACTAATGTATGAACTAGGAACCATTTTCTTATAATGATTTAATATTCTACCTAAACAAAGAGCGCTACTAGAACGAGAATCTGAATTGTCCAGTTCAATAATCTCCCTCATGTAAAATTTTATAGAAGGTAGAAGTTGTTTCTTTTGTAAACATGTTAATCTTCCAATAGTTTCACATGAAATTCTCCGAATAGCAGGATTTTGTGAGTTTGTACCATGCTATACAGTTAAAAAAAATAAATGATTTTTCTTAGTTACCTTAGCTATTTGTTCCATCAGATCTATTGCTCTTGTATTTTTTAAGTTATTTATTTGATTTACATTATTTTCAATAAAACGAAGGATTCCAAGAACTGCTAGATTTGAATTACAAATTACTGCAATTTTTTGTTGAAAAGGTTTAATATTAGATGATAATGTGATAAATGTAATTAATTGCTCAAGAATGCTTTCTTTAATTTTATTTGATTGATTTAAAAAAATAATCCCGAATAATAGGATTGATAAGTCAATGATTTCTATATAAATAGACAGTTGATTCCATGGAATTTCATCAAAAGATGATAAAATATCATAAAGTTGTAATGAATTGTTTTTTTGCAAATTAAAGTTCTAAAAATGTAAATAAGAAAGTTTACTTAAAAGAAAAATTACCAAATTATTTCCAATATTGATAAGAGCATAATCTTTTGGAACATATATATAATTTTGAAGCACAATATTATTAATTTCATAGATTTCTTGATAATTTGAAAAATCCTGTAAATGAATAAAGCTTGATATCCCATCAATATTTTGATTAGAATGTAAATGATAATAGGATTGATAATTTAATGTGTTTTTAACTATAGTAACATATGGACTAGCAAATTTAGTGATTAGACGAGATATGAGCTCATTTTGTGTACTATCTTCTGGATTTTTCCATATAATAAGTAGATAGCATTGTAATATCCTTTTATGAATCATGTTTTCTAGCATTTCTTGAGATAATTGAACATAATCATCTAAAAATATACTATTTTTTTGTCTTTTTGAAAGAAGAATAAGGAGTGTATTTGTTTCGTTTAACATAAAACTTGTTTTCTTTAACACGTTTGTTGTTAATAATTCCTTATTATGCAATAAAAAGGAAAATATAGATCCTAATGCATATTCTCGAGTATACAATAGAAATAAAGTTTCTAATTGATTTGCTTCTGGAGGAAGATTATTTATTGAGGGGTTTAGAAGTGTGTCTTTCCATAATAAAAATAATTCAGATAGATGGCTTCTAACAAAAGATGATCCAAGTTTCATTAATGAACTAATCAGTGTCCATGCTATTTGTACATGTATTAATATAGTATGAATTGCATTATTTCTTGTTAATTTTAAAATAGAACATGATATTAAAAATATCTCTGAGAAAATATCGGATGAAATATATAAAGGATTTTGTTTTCCAATACTAATTAATCTCGAAAGAGCCAGAGCATATCCCCTTATACGTAATTTTGAAAGATAATCGATATTATTAATATCTGTAGATATGAATTTTTTGATGTGTTTTAAGCAAAAAATCATTAAATATGTTATATCATTGGGAATAGTAATTGCGAAACATTTAATACACCAGCTTGTATATTTCTGAATTGTTAGACTTGTGCAGTTTAGTATGAATAAGAGATTATCTCTTAATGATTCCTTTTTTAAAAATTATAATTTTTTATTATACATTTTTACACTTACACGAATAGTATTAATAATATTGCTGAGGGTTAGAATAAATTTTGATATTTCACATAATATACCCGTTAGGACAAGCTTCTTTGCTTGAGTAAAGCCTAATTCATCAAGCCATATGCTTAGATATTCTTCGTTTAGTATTTTCAATGCTCTAAATTGCGAATCTTCATCCAATTTTTTTCTTATAATACTTAAAAAACGACAAATGATATTTCTAGTTGTTGAAATTTTTTCTTTATCTTTTATATTATTAATTACAGAGGCAATGTCGGAAATATGGTTTTTGATAATAAATTTATAATGACTTATAATCCATTCTTTTTCATAATGCTCTAAAAACTCTGAGTATATACTTATAATAAATTCTTCTATATGAGAATTTGTTATATGTTTAGCGTAAATATCTGATATATATTTTAAATAAAATATATATTTCTTTTTTGAGTTTGAATTAAAATATATGTACTTTTTGGGTGATGTTGGTAATATTTCATTTTCTGGACTGCCATTTGATTGCATTTCTCTATTTTCTTCTAATGAAAAATTAGAATTCTTTGTATCTAATTTTGAGTTCGTTATTAGCATTATAGCTAGAACTTTTGCTGCTTGATCATGAATAGAAAGAACATGATTATTAATGAATTTAGTAGTCATATTTTTGACAGTATCAATATCTGTATAACCTGAAATTGGCACACAAATCTTAAGAAGTTCTTTAAAGCACTAGTATATATTTAAATAGATTTTTTATTTTATAAAAAATATTACCATCAATGCTTTTAATTTTATTATATCAGTTTTGTCTGATAGACCTAACTTTATAAATTTGAATATTTTTTTAGTTTTGTTTTCATCTATTATACATTTACAAGAATTTAGAGCTACTGATAATGTTTCGAAACAAGATTCGCGAAGTTCAATTATCTTTAATAAATTAGAAGAAAATAATATATGTAATAAAATCACATTATTTGAAATTTTAAATATTTTGAATGTTGCATCTATAGTGTCATTTAGATGAATTGATAGCTGATATTATTTAATACTGTTTATATAAAATGAAATAATAAATACCTTATTCTTAGAAGCTATGTAGATATGTTTAAGAATAATTAACGATGTCCTTAATAATCAGATAATTAAATAAAAAAAAAAGGTGAAAAACCACTTAATATGTAAATCAAAATCTTCTATTTTTGGTAATAAAATATTTTCAAGTAAAATATTGAAAGCGCTGAATATTGAAATAGAATTACCTATTAATAGTTAAAGGTATTCTATAATAATATTTTAAGATTTACTTCTGGAAAAAAGTATTTGGAAACAACGACCTAATTGATTACGTATTATTCTTGAAGGTACTAGGATTTCTGGCTTTATTATTTGAAAAAGTATTTGAAGTATTTCTGTTTGTTTTATATTTAATTGTTCTAATTCGAAATTTTCCAATTCTTCTGATATTTCCAGTAGAATATTAAAAAGGATGAATTCCTTTTCTTCCTTACTTATACATTCCAATTTTGTTAAGTCAATTTGAAAAATAGTCATTTATAACTTAAAATTATTTGAAATATTGTAAAAAATAATATTAAAAATGTATGAGTTATATATATTTTGTTAATTTTTTTTCAATTTTTGTTATTATAAGCGACATGGTTATAAAAAAATGTGAATATAATAAATTTATTAAATTGTTAAGAATTAATATAAATAATATATATAGCCATGTTTCTGTGGATTTTTAAGTATGTCGTACTATATTCTTGAGTTTTTTCTTAAAATATATTTATAGTTTAGTTTATTAGATAATTTTGATTAGGAGAGTATTTAAAATAACTAGTTAATTTTCTTGTTTTTATGAAATATTACTAGAAACAGTGATTTAGAAGATAGACTTATATACTTCTTTATTGTAATAGATTTTGATAAATTTATAGATAGATACATATATTAAATAAATATAACTTTAGCAAAAATATGAATAATAATAATTATAAGAATAAGATGTCTCATAAAGACAAAAGATAATGATTGCTTCATAATTGTTATTTTAATTCATATTTGTTTTTTTGAGATAATTTTATAATTTACAATAAAAATCTGTAAAGGCATTGAATAAATTGATAATATCTATTATATATTTGATTCTCTTAGTTTAAATATATTTTTTTTGTAAAAAATATAGGAACATATTTTCTTTTATAACATAATTCTAGAAAAAAAATCAATTTTTTACGAAATAGTAGATACCTATTTATTATGGATCTTAAAACTTGATATTATGTTGAGCCTTCTTTTCAAAATAATTATGACAATGTTTCCTGTTTAATAAAGAAAAAAAAAAAAAAAAAAAAAAAAAAAAAACATAATGAACTTGATATTTATAGAGTAAGTTTTCATTCTTTAAAACTTCATATAGCTTGAAATGTTTATAATTGAGTATATATATTAATATTATATAATTATAAAGCTCTTGAAAACATTGATTCACATGAATCTTCTTGAGAAATTCCATAAGTTTTTGTCTGATATTTTTCTGTTTTTAAACGATATAGCTCATTTTTAATGTCATTTTTATTTATTGGTAGACAATTTGTTTTTTCTTTGGGTGGCCAAAAGTTTAACTTGCATCAGTAAATAATAACAATGATAATAATAATACGTAATATATTATATGTACCATACCTCTTTTACATATTTTCTATAAAAACTCGGGCTTCCGAAATAATACATGATTCCAATTGGAAATATGACATAAATACCAAACTAATATTGTAAAATTGTTGAATTTGGATAATAAAAAGTGTATACTTTCAAAATTTCTAAGTTTGTAGCGTTCATTTTTTTTTGAATATATCAAGGTTTTAAATCTTAAAATTATTAATATCGTAAAATATTATTTTTTATTGTTTAAGAAATATTTTTCTAGTATAAAACAAAGATTTGATGTGATGAAATGGGAAGTAAAACTAGGTTTCTAGAGTTTCTGTTTTATATTGTTTATGATTAGTTTTTAGATACAATGGTTTATTTCATCGAGAAAATAGATCAAGTTTGAGTAAAACAAAGTATCCACAATTTGATCAAGATATATATTATTCTTCTTTCGATCAACAATATGATGGTAACAGTTTTGGACTTTCTGGAAATCAAAATGAATATGATATTGATCATTTAAGTTCAAAAATTAAAACTCTTAAAGATGTTCGTCATAATTTTTATTTTCCATTATTCATGGATTATGCACTATAGAATTATATTGTTAATATTTTCTAGATAACAATTTCTATAGGTGATGAAATTCGTGAATCATCTGTATTTCTGTCCTCAATGGTAAAAAAGTAATGATAATTATAATGTAGTTTTCTAATTTTCTTAAAAGAATGATAAATTTTCTAGTACAAGAGTTATGTTAAATAGTATATTTAAAAATATGAACCGTATAGCTATGCAACAAAATATTGGATGGTTTCATTTTTTTTTGTTTATTTTTTTTGTATGTATTTTGTTTTGGGGTTTTTGGTATATAAAGTTTTAATGATTATGAAATGGATTGTTTTTTTTGAAAAAAAAATATATTTATTTGTGTATAATATATAATGGAAAATGTTAATTATTAACATTGATACTAGTGTTATGTTATTGTCACGTGCACGTGTTTTTGTTTTGTCTAACGTTTTTTTCCTACTGATTTAATGAAAAAGCAATCTTCTGAAACTTTGCGGCATAATAGTGTAAGGGTTATTGTTAGAGTCAGGCCTCTTAATGAGAGAGGTGATTTATTTCCTTGAAATGTTTGTTTTTTTGTAACGTTTAAAGAAATTGCTCGAGGTGCAAAATGTCTAGTATCTGTTAACACAAATGATAGGCAAACTTTAATTGTCAAATGTCCTGATGATTGTGACCCTGCCAACTCTAGGGCTTCTAAGAGGAGGATACGTGAATTCAAAACATTTTCATTTGATAGATGTTTATGGTCTGTGGATAAAATGGATAAGCACTTTTCAGGTCAAAATGCTTTATATGATTGTTTAGGCAAAGAATTTGTTTCTCATTCTCTTGAGGGTTATAATACTTGTATTTTTGCTTGTATGATATTTGTTTTAGAATAGATGAGATTGATCTTACTTTAGATGGTCAAACTGGATCTGGTAAAACTTATTCAATGGTAAGATTTTTATGCTTTTTTATTATTTTAAGTTGATATATTTTGGAAGATTGGTAGTTCGGATGATCCTGGGCTTATGCCACTAGCATGTAAAGATTTATTTGAACAGATTGAAGAGCGTTCGAAGATGGATATATGTTTTACTGTTACTGTGTCATATTATGAAATTTATAATGAAGTTGCTATGGATCTTTTATCAGCAAGGGATGTTATTCAGAAGCCGGTGGCTTTAAAAGTTCGTGAAAGTCCTGTTGATGGCCCTTATTTAGAAAATTTATCTGAATTTCAAGTTACTAGCTTTGATGATGTTCTTGCTTTTATTCGAGTGGGTAATAATGTATTTCATATTTTCCTCAATTTCAAATAAATTGATAAAAAAAGGCAAGGATAACTGCAAGTACACGTATGAACGAAACATCTAGTCGCTCTCATGCCATTTTTACAATAAAGATAAAGCAAGTCTATTTAGATAAAAATGCGAAAAAGACTGTTGAAAAAACTTCTCTATTTAGGTTGCTTATATATTATTATTATCTTTATTCTTATGATAAATTATAGATTGATTGATTTAGCTGGATCAGAAAGAGCATATGCAACTGGTTCTACTGGTTCAAGATTAAGAGAAGGTGCTTCTATTAATAAATCTTTAACAAGTCTGGGTCGTGTTATAACATATCTTTCTGAGGGGAAATCAGGAACTATAATTCCATATCGTGATTCTGTAAGATTTAATATTTTTTTTTTTTCTAATTTTGGATTAGGTTTTAACTTTTTTGCTTTCTGATAGTTTGGGTGGTAATAGTAAGACCGCTATGGTGGCTTGTATATCTCCCTCCGACTATGATGAAAGTCTTTCGACTCTCCGTTATGCAACTGCTGCAAAACATATACATACTAATGCTGTTGTTAATGAAATAAAAGAAATAAAGTTTGCGTGTAATGCCGATATAGAAAAAGAACTTGATCATATGACACGATTACTTGCTGAGCTTCAGGCTGAAAAAAATGAGTTAGAGGGGCATAAATATGAATCTATTAAATTAAAAACTATAATAGATAATTTGAAAGATGTTTATGGTAAGCAAAATTTTATAGTTTTATTATTTTTGATATAATGAAGAAACACGTATATCGTCTTTGGAAAAAGAGAATGAGGCGCTTAGAATGCACCTGAGATTAGCAATTGATTCCATTCGAAATCCTATTTTTTTTCCTAGATTAACTAAGTCTGAATTTATTGTCAATGATATTGAGTATGATTGTATTGATGATAATGTTTTTGAAGTGTTTCAAAATGATATAGATGCTTTGAAGTTTGATCTTTATAAGTTTAGTCGTGAATTGATTTGTTGAATATTTTGTTCTTTACATTTTTTTTTGTTGTTGAGTTATATAATACAAAGAATGTATATGAATAAGATGTAAATTAGTTTTATTATATAACAAATTTAATAATTTGATTTTGATTCTGTTTTTATTAAATAGATATACTGTGTTTAATAATTATATGAAAATAATGTATAAGTTATTAGTATGTTATAAATTCTTTAAAAAACATAATTTGAAATACTTTTTAATTAAATTGGTAATAGACTTTTTATAACTTGACACAAAAAAAAATATATCAAACGTTATTATAAAATTGCTGTATTTAAAGATTAAATTTCTAAATGCGCTTAATCAGATATTTAAATTATTTAATTATATATGAATAACATATTAATTAAAATATATGTTGAAATTAGTAATTTATAATTGAGAGTATTATTTATAATAATAAATTATAAATAACTAAGAATATATATTAACTCATAATTTTTTATAAAATGTATAAGGCTTTTATAATATTTTATATCAAAAATATATATATATATATTATCAATATACATTATATATTATTGTTAATAAAAATTTATAAAAAAAAAAATAGATATGAATAGCAAATGAGTAAATAGATTAATTATTTGAAAAAAATATATATAAATAATTATAAGATCATTTAAACAATAATTACTAAATTTCTATAAATTTTTATATTTAGTAATAGTTAATATATAATTATTTGTGTATAAAAACTTTTATATTTAAATAGTAAAAAATATAATTAGATTTAATTTACAAATTCAATTATTTTTGAAACAAGCTATTTATTTAAAGAATATTTATATAATATTAAATTTTTAAAGCAAAGTTAAAACATAATATAAAATATAAATAATTATTAAAATTAAACTGATCTTTATAGAGTTTAATATAATTTATATATAATATATTTAATACGTTATTTTTATACTAACAATTATATTTTTACAACCATTATATTTTTACAACCATTATATTTTTATACATTTTATATAAAATTATATTAATTATTTTAATAAAAAATAATTATAAATAATATATAACAATGAATCAATTTTAAATAAAATTAATATTTTTAGATTATTCATAATGTGTCCGTAGTAATTTATTTTTTAAAATAAAAGCACTAATCAAAAAATTAATAATTTTTAATATTTTAGTATTTATTACAAGATATTAGAAATATGTTTGACGAAGGAAATTATTTTAACATCATAACTATGATTATTAATAATATTCTAGAATTATTAATCAAAAATCGATTATTAATTGAAGAAAGGCCATTAAAAAAAATATTAAAACGATGCATTTCAATCATAAAACGTCCCTATAATATCTCTACTGAATTTCAGTATAATCACGCATATCATTAATTTCAAATTTTAATTTTTAGAAAATCATTAGATAATCAAATTAATATAGATTTTACATATTTTGAACTTACCATAAAACGATTATTATTGCTATGGAAAACAAACAAATTAGAAACATTAAATTACTCTAATGAAAAAATAGATATAGGTTATTTAATTCATTTATTTTTTATATTTAATAAAATTATTCAGAAAAAAAAATATTATTTACAAAAACTAATATACATCAACTTTATGATAAACTTCACGAGATTCAAAAAACTAAATCAAACAAGATTGAATACAACAATTTGACAAATGAAATCCAAACAGATCATCCTAAAGATCGCAAAACATTACAAGAGTAAAATGTAATTATGATTTAATTCTATATAACTTTATTTAGTCTTATTAATAAATTACACTCTGAAATTCGTGACCTAAAATTAGAAAAAAAATCATATATAAATACATGGCATTCTAGAAAATCACAATTTGCAGAAACAATTAACAGTCTACAAGCTATATCTGATCAGATTCAAATTGAAAAAGAACAAGGTATATTTGTAACGTTTAATACACAATATAACATAAACAGAAAAATCTAGAAATTTATCTGAAATTGAAACGCATGAACAAAACACTTAGAAATATAGTAATAATAATATGACATTTTACAAAAATATATATAATTTATTTTTTTACGCCAAAAAACTTTTTTTTTTTTATAATAAATTTACATTATAAATATATAAACATTGTTTCTATCATAATATAACGGTTATAATTCATATTTATTATATTTTATGCACAACAGTCCAAACACATAATCGGAATATATTACTAGTTATATATATCGATTAACTAGTATATTGAAACTAAACCGAACAGTATTAAATCCCAGTTTCGTAATATTTATGTGTAACGTTACTAATGTTTATCTCACAATCTTAAGAAAATACTATAAATTATTTTATTAACTTTACAGCACCATTCATTTTTTTTTTACATTTTTATTTTAAAAATGCATAACGGCTAATGATTTATAGTTTTGTATCATAAATCAGTTAACATGCTATAACAAGCGTTATTCCATATCTTTTTGCAGTGTGTTCGTACAAATTGCATCAGTCTGACCATATGTATATGTTAGAGTTCTCAAAAATTTAGTGTTTCTTCGAAAATTACACATTTCTCTTGCACATGCAGTTTTATGTAAAGAATCATCCATTTCAACATAATTCTGCGGCTCACATCTTTCTTTATATTTTTCATAAAAACTTCTATAACCACCATGCAAGATATAAATTTCCGGATAATATAAAAGAGGATACCTTTTCATATTAAGTTGCCTATCCCTATTTCTTAAATATAATGCTCTATTTTTATTTTAATCACAATGTATATATCAAAAAAAAAAACATACAATCTTGGCGCACGATGTGAACTATATTCACAATGAAAAATAATCAGACATCTTTTAGTCTTCGGATTATCTAGAAGAAGTGCATCTAGAGCATCCTTTGTATTTATATTAATAGCTCCCATAATATGACCTCCATTATATTCATATTCAAATCGACAATCTACAATCATATATTCATCACATTGGTCATGATAATGCCCATCTAGCAATCTGACAATCTATGAATGTTAAAAAGAATGATATTATTAGTAAACTTTACTATATCACTATCGATTCTTTTCAAACGATCGTCTTTAATACTAAAACAAGGCAAAATTTGACAATCATTAGAATTAAATTCAAATGGAGACAATTGTAAACATAGATCACTATTTTCTTGTCCCTTATACTTCGTAGAAAGAAAATCGCAAGAATTCTTATATAAGCTTTGTGTCCTTCTCCACTTTACTAGCCGATGATCCATATCATCATTATCCATAAATGAAAGTGGGGAGGCTTCTAAAGCAATAGAATAGCGAGAAAATAAAGGTTTTTTAAAAGGCTGGAGAAATTCAGAATCAACATTTCCAGTAGAAAACCGAACAGGATTTGGCGAATTAGAAAAAAGATCATTCAAAGCAATATCACATGATTCATTATCATTCTTTATCTGATCATTGTCTGCATTTTCTTTATCATAATTAGTATCAAGAATGGATGGATTTATCTTCGACTATACAATGTTATATAATGTTAAAATAAGAAAACAAAATTACTTTTTCATTAACCATAAATAATGAATTCAATATATTATTATTCAATTCATTAGAGCTAGATATATCATTTAAAGGTGCTTTAGAATTCTTTATATCACAATAATCCCTAATTATAATTTTTATTAACTACATTTATCAAAGTTCATATAAATACCTTATTTCTGGGTTTACATATGAACATAAATTCTGGTCATCAAAAGCTTCACAATACTCAGTACTAAAAGCAGTTATAGTATGCTTTTGTGGTAATGGGGAATAATCCATAGTTTCTATAGGGGATGAACATGGTGTAGCTATATTAATATTTCCCATCGTTAATGAATCAAATTTAGGAGTAATAGGATCTTTTAAAAAATTCAATGCCGGTGTTGATTGATGATCGCATGAAAACTTAAACAAAAGCGAACGTCTTGGAGTAGGAGGAACAGGGCTATATCCAAGTCAATAGCAGATATATAACACATTACAACATACCTCTTATCAATATAAAAATTACCAGAAAGTTCAGCTACAAGTGATGTTGTAGGACTCATTTTAAATGATCCAGTATCAAAACATATGCTATTATTTCCACTCTTAGAAGATTGTTTTAAGTTAATCATACCGAATTTATTATTCTTATCACTATATTTCTTCCCGGAAACCATGAAATTAGATTTGTCAATCTCATTGTATCCTGATATTGATGTCATGCAAGAATTCTGATTTCCGGAAAAACAAAAAGCAGCAAGAGGTGAAGTATCCATATATGAAATATCTATTATCTTTTCCACCACATAGAATAATAATCTTCAAACTATCATTATAAAAAATATATTGAAGAAAATCAGGAAAAGAGTGCCAAATACTATGAAAATATCTTAAAAAGATAAGCAAATTAATAAAATAAAACCAAAAATTTCTTACAAAAAAATAAATTAGGAGAAACTAAATTCTTTTATATTGTAAAAAATAAATATACCAAAATAGCTATTTCAAAATACAATGACCCAAAAAGCTCTGAAATTTTAATCAAAAACCTAATAAAATTCTAATAGATAAAAACGTTTAGACAAATTTAAATTGTTTATTATGAAAGTGATAAAATGGATACCATAGCAACCATAAATAAAAAACAGCATTTAAAAAAAATATTTCAATTAAAAATGTAAAAAACTAGCATTATTTTTACATTGTTTTATATTATATATGCAAAAAAACTTCATATATATAATAATAATAACTATTTTTTAAAGAACACATTTAATAATATAATCTATCAACATGACAACCTTTTTATTAAAACATAAAATTATATGTTTTTATGTTTACAAATATAAATTTAGATTACCTTATATATTTCAAAGTGAATAATAATTACATTATAACAACTCGAGTAAAAAATATGTTAAATGTATGTTTTTTTTATAACAAAAATACACAATTCATACTAAAATATTCATTTTTTTTAAATAAAAATCAAATATTTTTTAAAAATTTAAATACAAATATATAATTATATATGTATTTAATGATTTCACATGTACTTTATGCTATTTACCAAAGATCGAATATGACTATTACACATCCTAATTAATAAGTATCAAATCATTATAATTATATTTTATAAAATGACATTATTTCAAATATTAGTATTATATACAGATTAATTAAAAATATTTAATAAATATCAAATAAAATAAATAATTATTTTACAAAAATTATATTATAATAAACCTAAATATATCATATTAAAAACAAAATGTCTATTTATGACATATTTATATCCTATTAAACAAGTACTACAAAAAAAATATTTTATAGAATATTTTTTTAAATAATATTATCAAATATAATTTCAAGTTTTAAAAACTGTTATAATTTTCGTGCAGTCCAACCATGATAAAATTAACCAATTAACATAATTCTTATAGAATCTAATTAATCATTTATTTTTCTATATTCTAGCTTATAACAATATTATACATAAAAGATAAACATTATGTTATCATCCAAATCTATAGGAATTATAGGTCTTTTATACATTTTATTACCATAAATCCTAAAATTAACTAGGAGGTGGAATTTCTGGACTATCTACTGCATGGTATCTTTCTCGTTTGTTTTCCCCATCTACTAAAATAACTATCCTTGAATCATCTAATAGACTTGGAGGATTACTTAATACAAAAAGAATTGACTCTTCTCACGGTACAATATATTTTGAAGAAGGCCCAAGATCTCTTAAACCTACAGGAATTTCTGGATACATAACTCTTGATATGGTATATTTTAAATTAATTTAAAATTAACTAACATATAGATAAAAAAATTAGGTTTAATAGATGAAATGATTCTTGTGCCAAAAAATTCACCAGTAATTAAAAACAAATATATATACTTCCAAAACCAATTAAACGCTCTTCCTACTTCATTATTATCAGCATTTATATCGAAAACACCAATTTTCCGTTCCTTTTTATGGGCAATAATATCTGAACCATTCAAACCAATTAGAAACAAAAATATTTCAGATGAAACAATTTCTAGTTTTGTATCAAGAAGATTCAACACATCAATTTCTGAAAATTTAGTTAGTGCTTTTATACATGGAATATATGCAGGAGATATTGATGATTTAAGTATTAAATCTACTTTTCCACATTTATGGAATTATGAAGAACTTTATGGTAGCGTTTTAAAAGGAATTTTATTTAATGGGATTTCTCTAAATAAAAATGAAGAAAATATAAAATCAACTATTGAAAAAGATTCGAAAGATATTATAAAAAAAACAAAAAACACATATATATATTCATTTAAAAATGGATTAGGTACACTTAGCAGTGCTATATCCAAGAATCTTTTTACTAGAAACAATGTTCATATATATTTTAATTCAGAGGTTCAATCACTTGAGTTTAACAATATTTTCAAAGTAAAATTTACATATAATTCTAAAAATATTAAAGATAATAGATAAAAACAAATACATCAGAATTTCATTTTGATCATTTGATATCTGCATTACCAATACAAGTTCTTACAAAACTACTTGATCCTTTTAAAAAACTAACAAGAAGTTTTTCAAGCACTACTATTTTAGTCGTAAATCTTTTTTTCGATAATCCAAATCTTTTACCTTTTCAAGCATTCGGATATCTTATTCCAAGGTCAGTTAGTAAAGAGGAAAATCCAGAGCAGGCTTTAGGTGTTATATTTGATAGTAACAGTTTTCCCGAATTAGACACATACAAAGGAACAAAAATGACAGTAATGATAGGAGGAAGTTTTTGGAAGCATAAAGCTATATTCCCTAAAGAAAGCGAGTTTATTAAATTAGCACGAAATGTTATTTTGAGACATTTGAGAATAAAGGATACACCTGTTATCGTCAACTATAAACTCCAAAAAAATTCTATACCACAATACAATCTTGGACATCATCAGGATCTTAAAAATATTCACAATTATGTTTATAATACATATAAAGGTAATTTGTCTCTTGTTGGAAATTTCTACGGAGGTATTGGTGTCAATGATTGTATAAAAAATGCATATCTCCTTACAAGAAGATTAAAAGAAAAAGGAAAAGCTACAGGACTAGAATCCATAGAATAAAGCTAGCTATGCTCTAAATTATTAAATTATATACAAAATATATACATGTTAAAAAACTAAGAATCATAATATATATTAACCGTTTTATCAAGAGATCCTGAAGCTATAATGTTATGGTCAGGGTGTGTGCTTACAGAAACTACCACATCTATATACTATTAAATTAATAACATAAATTATATCATATTATACCGGAATGTCCATCCAATTTTTGTACTACTTTTTTAGATTGAAGATCCCATATAAAAATCAAATTATCTTCAGAGCCGCTAATACTTTAAATTGTTAGACTATATCATCATATCTAGCATTCTATTTACATCCATTTACCACCAGTTACAGAAAATGAGGCAAGCATACAATATCTTTTATTAATATGACCTTGATATGTCTACATCTATAAATACTTTCAAAAATACGAATCAGTTAAAGTTTACTTTCAGACATTTTCCACTATGAAAATTCCAAAGCTTATGAGTACTGTCCAACGTACTAGCAAGAATATATTTTCCATTAGGAGAAAATTTAACAAATGAAACAGGAAGGTTATCATCATCAACAAGAGTCTTTAAACAATGCCCTGTTGCAGTATCCCATATTCGTCTATAATTATTAATAATATAATAGTAAAATTTAAGTTTCCAACATTAAACCATCATAACTACAAGAAACAATCATTGTACCATCTCTGTTAAAATGGACAGCAGACACAGGATCAGAATGTGCAGGCAAAGTTTTCATACATTTTCCTTTTCTTTTTATTAAAATTTTTAGCGCTTTTAAAAATAAAACCTTTCTTAACATCCCATATACGAATACTTTCATCAAAAGATCCAGAAACAATTAAATTACTTTGAGGATTATAATTTATACAAAATACATAATTTGTATGTCCCTTCAACACTTTTATTGTTGTTCCCTAAAACAGAAACTTAAAAAATACAGAAAAACATGATCAATTTAAATACAGTCATTAAATTCCAAATACGAATCGTTTTGTCATCACTAGCAGATGCTAATGATTGTGAATCAGATGCCCATGCAACATCAGAAATACCCATTAGATGTCCTTCAAGAGTTTGTTCAAATTTTCCATCTAATGCATTCCATATTTTAATTAATTTATCAGCAGCTAAATAACTACATAAGTTCTATAGATGTAAGTCAGAAACAGCCTACCAGAACTTGCTAACCATTTCCCATCAGGACTAAATTTAACACTAGATATAGGTTCTTTATGTCCTATCAATGAATATCTTAAAGTATAATTTGAAATTTTTGGAATAATATTAAAATTGCAATTATCAGGAACAGAAGTAGAAGTATTATCTAAAGAAATTAAAAGCTTCTTTTCAGGTTTTATCCTTTTTGTTAAAGGCTGATTGTCTTCGTCCATTTAATGAAAAAATCAGTTTTAAAAAATCGAAAAAATACATCAGCAAAAAACTATAATGAACAAAAAGATTAGAGTTTTATCATTAAATTGTTGGTAATATTCTTTACATATTAACTATATCGTACAGTTAAATACTACAATAGGGGATTAAAATACATATCAAATTATCGCAAAGAACGTCTTGATTTAATTTCTAAGCGTATTGCGTCAGAAGATTATGATATTGTAGGCCTTCAAGAAGTTTGGGTATATTCCGATTACGAGAACATGAGGAATAACACAAAACACAAACTCCCTTACGGAAAATTTTATTTTAGTGGTATTTTTGGATCAGGGCTTGTTATTCTATCTAAATTCCCGATTGAATCAACTTCAATATATAAGTATTCTTTAAATGGTAGACCAAGTGCTTTTTATCATGGTGATTGGTACGTGGGAAAAGGCGTAGCAATGGCAACACTATTAATGCCTAATGGAAAAAAAATTGAATTTTTTAATACACATGTTAAAAAACAATCAATACAATTACCTAATTAATTATTTCATAGCTTCATGCATCTTACGGAGGAGAAAATGATGAATATTTATGTCACAGAATATCACAGGCATGGGAAATTTCGAAATTAATATCATCTGCTTTTACAGCAGGAAAAATGATAATTATTGTAAATTATTACTTTTAAAACCATAGTTTAACCATTTAAAAAGGTTGGCGACTTTAATTCAAAGCCAGATAGTATTATTTTCAAAATTATTTCTTTCAGTGGTTCAATTTCAGATTCATGGAACATTAACATAGATCAAAATCAGTATAATAAAAAAGCACCAAGTCACGAAAAAATTATAGAAAAATTATGTTTTACATGTGATTCACCTATAAATACATGGAGGATGAAAAAATGGAAAAAATCACCAGGGAAATGTGAAGCAAAAAGATTAGATTATATATTTATAGATACATCTTGGTTCATAGTAAAATACGTCAAGTTAGCTTTTACGGAAATAATACCTTCCTTAAACTGTTCATACTCTGATCATTTCGGAATTGATGCTCTTATTGAATTCATGAATGGTCCAAACAACTCTAATCCTAATAAACTTAAAATTGAAGACTTAGAAATTATACAGCAAGAATTCAATAACCATATTAATCAAATAAAAAAATACTCTTATTTAAAAGCTATTTATTTCTTCATATCTATTATTATAACAATTGGCTTACACATTTCAGTCTTTTGGCCTCATAATATATATATTACATTTCTTCTTTTTCTTATTAATAGTACTATTTTCTTGACTTGTATTTTTAGTCTATTAGAATTCATTTTTATATGTTGGGAACTTCGAACACTTTCGGAATTTCAAGAAGAAATTTCTTTAGTAAAACATTTAATTTTATTTAGTTAGTCTTAAATATCGAGTGCATCAATAAAAATATTCTAAAACTAAATATATATTAGATTTTAGTACAAAAATAATATTAAAAATATTTAAATATCGATTTTTTTTTAAAAATTTTTATAATTTTACAAAAAAAATGGTTCTTAATAAATTGTTCAAAGTAAAATAATCATATTAATTGATTCAGTGATTAATTATGTAGTTAAATACAGGTGGTTATATTCCAGCATTAGGACTAGGAACATGGCAATCCAAACCAGATGGTTATTTTACATATTTTAAATTAATAATTGCTAATAAGAAATTAGAAGTCTCTATCGCAGTAGAAACTGCTTTAAAAGCAGGATATCGCCATATTGGAATTATTAGAAATTTATAATTTTATTATTAATTAATAATAGGACACTGCTTTTATGTATTTAAACGAAGAAGGGGTAGGACAAGGCATTAAAAATAGTGGAATTCCTCGAGAGGAAATTTTTGTAACAACAAAATTGTAATTTATTTTTAGACTCATTATATCTGTACTTATTTCTAGAGCGTGTACCTTTCACTCTCGTGCAGAAGAATGTTTAGATCAAAGTCTAAATAAAATGAAATTAGATTATGTCGGTATGTATACATATCTTAATAACTTAAATATAATTGTTTAGATCTTTATCTTATGCATTGGCCTCTTTCCCTTAATCCAAATGGAAATCATATTTTTTTCCCAAAAAAACAAGATGGTACTTATGATATTGAGAAAGGATGGGATTTCTTAAAAACATGGAAATCACTTGAAAAACTCCTAAGTACAGGAAAGGTTGAGTATAATATATTGTAAAGATGCAAGTATTCAATTGCATAAAGGTAAAAGCTATTGGAGTTTCAAATTTTAGCACTGTGAATTTGGAAAAACTATTGGAAACAGCTGAAATAATACCAGCAGTCAACCAATGTGAAGTATTTTTTTTCAAAAAATATTAAAACAATCTTAACTTTAATAGTTACATCCTTATCTATCACAAGAAAAACTTCTTAAATTTTGTATTGAAAAAGGAATTCATTTAACTTCATACTCACCATTTGGTTCTACAAATACACCACTTCTAAAAGAGCCAATGGTTACAGAAATTGCAAATAAAAATGGAATGACAGAAGCACAAGTCATTCTTGCTTGGTGCATACAAAGGGGTACATCTGTAATACCAAAATCAGTAACTCCTTCACGAATTATAAGTAATCTTCAAGTTTCTGAACTACCAGAAGATGATTTCTTAAGATTAAATGAACTTGGAAAAACACATGTATTTTATTCTAACTCCCCAAGAAAATATTAATATTATTGTAGAAAGTTCGTTACATTTCACTAAATAAGGATATAACTATTTTCCATGATGACGAGTAGATATATTATAGAAATACATAATAAAATAATGTATTACATTGTTTAAATTTAGAAATTTATTTTAAAGTTTTGAGACGAACCATACTTTCTTCATTATTTATAACACTGATTTCTTTTGCTATTATATTATCTACGCGACTAAGAGGACTTCCTTCATATTGTAGCCATTTTTTAAATACATCTAAATCTTGCTCTGTACCTTCTGCTTCTATTTCAACAGAACCATTTGCTTATCCTGAATTAGTCTTATATTAAAAATACTTAAATCTAACCTGTATTTCTACACCATCCTACAATTGACAAAGATTTCGCTTTTTCAACTATATAATTACGGAAATATACGCCTATAATAAATCAACAATTTTATAAATCTATTTAAAATTTATAACCTTGAACCTTTCCGAAAACTTCAAAATAAACACGTTTTTTAGTCATTTTTATATTAAAATTTATTCGTTACAATCAATTTTTAAAAAATCGGTCTGCTTTTTAAACTTGAAATATCTTAATAAAATGCTTTATACCCAATTTCAAGGATCTTCAAATATCAAGAAATATATAATTATATATTAATAATAAAAACTTTTAATAAAAATTTTTAATTTTTATACAAAAATATAAACGATAAATATATTTTATTACAAATTATATTTAAATATTAACAACTTAAATATAAATCATTCCTATTAAGACTGAAAACCCAATAACAATTAATTCATCTTTACAAGTTTGACCTCAAAAACAAGATCAGAACCAGCTAAAAAAATAATAAACATTCTAAAATAAAATAAAAACATATATTACTACCTGGAATGCCTGAAAGCGCCTTTTTTCCATAGGCCATAGAACAGGGAACTGTAATACGTCTTTGACCACCCAATGACATCCCTTTTATACCAACATCCCATCCTTTTTAAGTCAAAAAAAAAAAAATACAAAAGAAGATTTTACCTTTAATAACTTCACCACTTCCTACAACAAAAGAAAAAGGCTTCCCCTTAGTATTAGAATCGAACTGCTTTCCATTTAAAAGTTTCCCAATATAACGCACCCCAACCTATATATAGAATTAATTTTGAACAAAATAAAATAAAATAAAAACCCTGCATCCATCTTTCACCTGAGGGCCTTTGCCAACTACTTTGTCCTCAATAACCACACCTCCTTCTAATGTTTTAGATTTAGATGTTTTAGTAGAATACTGATCAAGATCCTTAGCAAAGGTAACACTAGGTTTAGAATTCTGAAAATTACGAGATTCCGAATCATTATTTTTCGAGAAAATATTCGATTCACTTTTTTCCTCAGAAAAAGAAGATTTATCAGAATTATGTTTAAATTTTTTTCTTTGTTTTTTAGTAAGCTTTGAAATATCGACATCACCACTGTCTAAAATTCTTTTTTTAGAAATATCCTGTTTATTGCCATTATTTCTTATCACACTATCTAAATTATCTAGACCATCTAAACCATTGTCTAATAAATTTCTCTTTTTTTCTGAATCAGAAGCTTTACTTTCAGACGATGAAAGTTCTTCAATTTTAGGACTATCATCACCTAATTCATCAGATTCAGAATCATTAGCATCAAGATCATCTGAATATTTATCAAAAAGCTCATCCTCATTAGAAGAAATATCATAATCATCATCAAAGTCTAATTAAATGTAAATATATAAAAACCAATTCTAAAAAATTACCCGAAAGAATAACATGATTACCTGTAAGATATACAGGACAATCTCCACTAGTAGTAAAAAACACTTCTTCATCCGCACTAAATGTCAAATCCAAACTTTGTTGATATTGATCGCCATGCTTTAAGGTACAAAGTACAAACTCAACTTCAAGCTCTTTAAGATCAGATTCAGAAATATCATCACTATCATCAATGTTATCATCATCGCCATGGAACCTTGGTCTACGAATAACTTTTATGGTAGAAGATTTAGAAGATTTATCAGATGAATCAATGGCAGCCATAGTTAAACGAAATGCACCAGCTGTATCCTCATCATCATGAGCGGGAACACGTTTTCCTGGCTCAACTTTACAGCCCCATAACGCTACGGCTTGAACCATTTTTTTAAAAAAAATAAAATATAAAAATAAATTTTATTCGCTCGATGCAAAAAATATACTTTTTTTTGCTTAAAAATTATTTAAACATAAATATATTATATATGTATATATAATTCGAAATAATCAATGGAATACCTTTCTGGATTTTTTTTTAATATATTAATTACAAAATTATAATAAAACATAATATATATGTACATAAAATTAAATATATGTAAAAACAATAGATAAAACATTTTCTAATAAAATTACAAATACATCTTAAAATAGTTTATATATTAATAAATAAAATTTAAAAAAAATGATAATTACAATCAATTAAATGCTATTTTTATAATAAAAATTAAATAATTTATAAAGAAATATTTTTTATATTTTAAAAATATTCAAAACTTAAAATCTTATATCTAAATATTTTATACAAATCATACCTAAGAAACAAAAACATAATTTAGATTTATACTTTGCAAATTAATTTCTAAAGAAAACTTAATAAAAACAATTATAAAATATAAATAAAAATATCCTTATTAGATAAAGAATAGAAAATTTGAAACTTTACTCTTGTATAAAAATATTACAAACATATTTATAATTTTCAATATCTAGACCTATTTAAATTATAACAAATTACGTCTTTATTTAAACATTTATAGATTTTATAAACTTTTATAAAAGTACTAACTATTTTTAAAAATAAACTAGAAAAAATATTTTAAAATGATTAAACTAGTTTTCATTTTTTTTCAAAAAAAATACCAAAAAATAAAACAAATTTATATTCAATTATTTCTTAAAGATACATTTTTAAAACCTTATATAAATATTTAAACAAAAAATTAATCATTTTATCATTTATTTTTAACAAATTACAAATTAAAATTCAAAATTAATAACTTTAAAAATTATATTAAAAAATATTATAAAAAATCCTATTAATAGATTTATAATAAAAACTAATTAAAAAATATCTTAAATTGAACAGCTCTTTTAAAATTATTTTTCGTAAGATGTTAAATTATCTCGTATATTTTAAAAAGCAAATTTGTTAAAATTAATGTGATTAATAAAAACAATATAAAAAAAATAACTAAAATACACCATGAACAATACACCAAAAAAAAAAATAAAGAATGTAAATTATTAATATTTCTAAATAAAAAAAATAATACCAAAATAATTTTTAAAACATATGTTCTAAATAAAAATACATATTAATATCTAAATCAGAAATATATCTAGTTTAATATGTATTAATTTATCTTTATTAATATTTATAAACACATTTAGGATATATCTTAATATTTCTATAATATTACTGATAAATTATGTCAATATAACTATAAACTAAGTTACTATTCATTTTTTGGTCGTTCTAAAAGCAACTTAATATCCTTATCTACAGATTCCACAACCTGATTATTTGCAAATTCCCCATAATATTTGCAAACTTTTTCACCTTTTTCTTTCATAATATCTTCAATAGTAATATTCTTATCGGAAAATATCTTAAGATGATCAGAAACTAAAATAATATTTAAATTTAATCAATTTTTTCAATATTAACATACTCAAATGACGATTTTTGCAACGAGGACATTGAATAATCACAGTACCATTGTGATAAGCCTGTTTTGTCATCCTATGTGTTGTTCTACTTAAGCATCTGAAATAAAAATTAAAAAAATATACTAAATAAAAAATGCAACCTCTGACATGTAAAAGTAATGAAATATGAAGGAGTCTTCTCATATCCACATTTTAAAGTGCCGATACCTTTTTGCCGAAAAAACAAGATACTATTTAACGTTTTTATAAAAAAATGCTTATTTTCAAATTTTCTTGATATATTAATTTTTTTTAAATAAAAAAACATTAATATTTTTTATTTATTTTTTTTTTTTCAAAACACTTTAAAAATCAAAACATTATCCTAATTTCATAGTTAAAAATCTACCTGAATAATTTTATTTAAAATAATTTAACATTCGAAATCAATTTATCTACATCTAATCTAATTTTTATATCAAATTTATAAAATAACAGATTATTCTATTAATTTTAAAAACATATAACAAAAATTAATGAATAATAATCAAAGACTAAAAATAAAAATCCCTAAAAAAGTAAAAATGATACATAGAATTATGAAAAACTAAATATAACTAGTTTGAGAAAGAAGCGTTAGAATATGACTGGAATATATCTTGGAATTTTCTTTCTCAAGCAATTAGAGATATATATAAAAAAAACTCGTCTGTATTGTCATTTGAAGAACTATATCGCAATGTATATAACTCCATTTTACATAAGCAAGGGGATAAACTATACGATGGAATAAAATCAATAATACAAGAACATTTAGAAAATATTTCAAATTTTGAAATACAACCTGCATATAAAATAATCAAGGCACTGAATAAAATAAATATAACAGATATTGAAATCATAAAGGCTAACTCTTATTATTTACAAACTCTAAAAAATGTTTGGAATGAATACATTCTTTCTACGAATATGATATCTCATATAATGAAATATATGGTAAATGGATATATAAGACGTACGTATTTCCATCCTTATAATTAACAGGACAAAGTTTATACAAGACAAGCGAATAAACTACAAATTTATGACATAAGCATTGTACTTTTCAGAGATTGTATCATAAAATGTCAAGAGCTAGCATTTGGAAAATGCGCTATTACAATTATACTAAACCAAATACATATGGAGCGTCAAGGAAATACAATAGACAGATCATCAATTAAATCATGTATAAATATGTTTAATAGCCTTCCTGATAAAGTAAATACAACTAAAACTGTTTTTGAAGTAGATCTTGAGACATATATTCTTTTGGAAACTCGAGAGTTTTATGCTAAAGAAAGCAAAAGACTCCTAAAATTATCAGATGCTAATGAATATCTTATTCAATGTGAAAAAATCCTAGAAGAAGAACATAATAGAGCTAATAATTATCTCCCATTTGAAACTGAGTCAAAAATAAAACGTATTGTAGAAGAAGAAATGATTTTACACAACATGGGTACAATAATAAAAGTAACTGAAATGTCATTTAATATTTTTACTAATTAACAAAAAGATGGAGTCATCTGGCCTTTTTTTCATGCTAGATAATGAAAAAATAGATGATCTAAATCGTTTATATAATTTATTTGTTAATGTAGATCCAAATTTAATCGAATTAAGAGAAAATATTTATAGTAAAATTACTGAACTTGGAGAAATTATAAATTCTAAAGTTAATGACATGCTTTTATTAGATAAAAGGGAAAATATGGAAGCTAGAGGAACCTTAGCAACATATGCATTTGTTTGGGTTAATAGTATTTTTCTACTTAAAGATAAATATAATAAAATTTTAAAATTAGCATTTCAAGGGAATAAATGCATTCAAAATACTATCAGCGATGTAATTCCACGCCCCTCATTTATATAAATTTAATATTAATAGGCATTTTCTAAAAACATAAATACAAATCCTAGATCTATAGAATTTATATCTATATTTATTGATGAAAACTTAAAAAAAAAAAACAAGGTATTCATGAAATAAAATAAAACTCGACTAAAAATTCATAGATTCCGAAGAATGATATAAATATTGTTTTAGATAAAGCCATTACTTTATTCCAATATATTAAAGACAAAAATATTTTCGAAAAATATTATAAAAATTATTTTGCAAAACGGTAATTTTATATAATAAATAACATTTTGTATAAAACTCATCACTTACATATATTTAAAGACTCTTGCAATCCTATTCAATATCAAATGATACAGAAAAATATATGATTACAAAGCTAAGACTCGAAGCAGGCTGCAAATTTACAACAAAATTAGAAGGAATGTTTAAAGGTATTTTAAAAATTTAATTGTAATAATTTAATTATTATCAATTATATAGATATTCAGCTTTCAAAAGACATAACGATAGAATATAAAAATATGTTAAAATCAAATTCTTTGGTATTTTTTTCTTCCAATTTAAATATTTCACATGAATATATTAGAAAATCCCTTTTGAATTAAATGTTGCTATTTTGACATCAACATTTTGGCCTATAACACTGAATAATAATTTAGCTTGTATTTATCCACAACAAATTGAAAATGTAAAAAAGTCATTTGAATCATTTTATCTTTCTAAATATAATGGAAGACGACTTTTATGGCAAGAAAATATGGCATTAATAAATCTATAACTAATTATTTTTATTTTAATATCATTTAGGGAAATTCAGATTTAAAAGTATTACTTAAATCAAATACTTACAAAATAAATGTATCTACATATTCAATGATGATTTTGCTTTTATTTAATAATATTGAAGAAGGGGAATTCCTAAGTTACAAGGTATACTTTTTATTAATATTAAAATCATTTATTAATTTCTATACAGGACATTCAAATAGCAACATCAATACCAAATCAAGAACTTACAAGAAATTTGGAATCTTTAATTTGTGAAAAATATAAAATTTTAATAAAACATCCAAATTCACAAAATGTTGAAATTTCTGATAAATTTTTATTTAATCAAAGTATTTCTTTTCCTAAAAAAAAAATAAAAATCATAATTATAACAAATGATAAGACCAAAAGACAAGAACACGAAAGCATTATAGAAAATGTAGGAGAATCTAGGAAATATCAAATAGAAGCGGCTATTATTCGTATTATGAAGTAATTATTACTTTTTTTTTTTATTCTAATAAAAAAAGATACCATAAAACATTAGATCATAATACTTTAGTAGAAGAAACTATAAAACATTTATCGTCATATTTTATTCCTGATCATTCAATAATTAAAAGAAGAATTGAAGCATTAATAGAGAGAGAATATTTAGAAAGACATGTATTTGAGAAATTGATATAATATTTACTGATTTTATATATAGGATAAAAACCATGAAACATACAACTACTTAGTATTATTAAAATACTTTTAAATGTTCCGCCATCTAACTGTTTACAGGCATAGTAAAATACATTACAAATTCTTATAAAACAAATATATTATTAAATATTAAGGATTTATGTAAAAAACAATATTTTCCAGCAAAACATCCTTAATACATTTAGCAATAGAAAAGAAATGCTCCAGTTTTTCTTAAATTAAAAAGTTTTGATAAGCATTTTTTTTAAAATAACCTGTATTATAAATATAGAATCTTTTAATATAAATACAATCTCAAACCGATTTTTTCAATTTGTTCCTTTTTTCTTTTAATAACCATTCTAATCAATTTATTAAAACATATTCAAATGAAAACGTTATTAACATTATCAATGTTTGAGATATAATTTCAGAAATAAAAAACAAATAATAATATTAATATCTTGAAATAATATAAGCTTATTATTTAGATTATTTATGCTACCATCATTAATTGAAAAAATCAATCTAGTCAATTTTTTCAAAATTATAATAAATATATAGAAAAATATATAGCTTATTAAATATTTCTAGAAAATAATTTCTATATTGTACATTTTCTTAAAATTAAAAATATCAAAAAGTGTAGAAAATAAATTATTTAAATCTAAAAAAATAAATATCAAAATTAGTTTTTAAATTTATAATTTTTCATTATTCTTAAGTTCTTAAAATTCAAAAGAATTTCACAAAATCAAACAACTCCATTAATCCATATTTATTAAATAATTGATATATATCATTTATTTTAAAAATAGAAAAAAATTACTAAATAAAAAATATCATTCAATTTCTCAGAAAAAAGAATAATATTCCTGAAATTAACAAATTTGCTTTCTTTTAAACATTATATTGCAACATAAGAAAAAAGAAACTATTAAATATAATTCATTTTATCCGATTTTTCTTATGACAATTTTATATTTAACATTAAATAAATACCATCAAATTCTTATTCAGATCATTAACCAAAAATATATTTATCATTTTTTTTCAATTAGTATCCTTTATACCTTTGATATTTAGCCCTTTTAAACTTTAAAAAATATTTATGCAACTACAAAATATTATGTCTTAAATTTCTTTAAATTATTTAATATAATTTTATTTAAAAACATTATAAAAATAAATGAAATACATCCTAAATATAGAAATAAGCTATATTCATGTTTACTAATAAAAACCAAAATGCAAGTAAAATATTAAACAAATCAACATGCAATATTTTCATATTAAAAAATAAAATATAATTAAGCCCTAAAAACAAAGAACATAAGCGCAAAAGAAAGTTAGAAAATTAAAACACTTTTTTAATCTACAATTAAGTAAACTTTCAAAAACTTCTAATAAAATTTACAATTTTAATATCAAAAAATTACTCTAATATATAAATTTCAAAAAAATTCATCTGAATCACTAAAAATAAACAATATGAACTATAAATAAATAAATTAACATTCCAAAGCCATACAAAAAGCCACTTGTTAAATTAATAAACTAGCTTACTGTACATAGTATAAAATAATCATTGTTACAAAAATAGTATTTTTTTATTAATATTTAAATTTAAATATTACATTTTAATTAATATATTAGTAGATGATTTAAAGACTAGGGTAAAAAAAATCAAAATCATTTTACAATAGCTCTTAAAATTATTTTCATTTTCAAATATTTTTAACAGCTTTTTCCAAAACCCTTATATCAATATTTTAATAAATATCATTTATAACAAAATTAACATGATTTTTTATTAAAAAAGTATAAAAATAAAAAATATTTTTTAAATAATGTCATTAACTCTTTAGATAATACAATTTTTTTCATCTATAAAATTCCATAAATAATATACTATTGTCTAATAATAAAATAAATTTAACTTTGTAAAATATCTTAATTAAAAATTAAAGATATAATGAAAGACTATGAATTTCTAATATATATATATATATTTTTAATATTTCATTTTCCAATATCTTAAATTTCAACATTGTATTTTAGCCTTCGAGGTAGCTTTAATTTTTTTTATTATAAATTATAAGTGTAAACAATTTAATATCATACAAATATGAAAGTATCATGGATTTGTATGCTATTACTAGGATCTTTAGGAAGCAAAGCTAGTCAAAAAGAAATAAAAACGGACAACTCATGGAAAAATCTAAATATGTATAAAACACATGAAATTTCTATTCCACTATTCATACAAATAGAAATCGAAAAATTGATCTTTCAAGATCCTATATTCAAGAAACATCTACAATTGTTATTCAGAATATAGGAAATACTCCTTTAGATGAATATTTTTGGATCATTGATAATGATATAACAGATAAAATCAGCTATATTAAGGCAAAGGAAAAAGATGAAAAAAATCTATTTATTGAAGTAGCTCCTTCAAAAGAAAATCCTTTTAAGTAAAAAATAATTCTAACATTAAATATTCTTACATATCTAGTGACGTTAAATTATATATCATAAAACTGTCTAAACCTGTCCTCCCTCAAAGATCAATAACCATAGAAATTGATATAGCTGTAATAGATACATTAAAACCGTTTCCTGATGTGCTTTCTCAAGATGAAATTCAGCATCTTAAATGGGAAGGGTTAAAATATTCTTTGTCAATTTATTCTACAGAAAAACAAAAAACAATTTTTAAGTGAAAACATAGAATTTTATTATATACAGTAGTTAATCCTAAACTAGAATCAGTGCTAATAATATTTTATCATATTCTCAATTCCACAAAGGCAGTTCAGCAAATCCAGTATTATTAAAGTCACATCTTATATATAACTTCCCTGATATTGTCAAACCATTTAACAAGGAGTTTATTTATATTCATTATACATACGAGAGACCCATTACTGTTATAAAACACTTAAAACGTGAGGCGGAAATATCCCATTGGGGCAATAACATTGCAGTAAGAAATACTTACTCAATAATAAATGCAGGTGCAAGGTATTAAAACTATAAACTTCTATATATGTCTAAAATAAATAGACTTAAGGAAAATTTTTCACGTTTAAAATGGGTACATCAATTATATTATGGAACATTTCATGCAGCGATACTTTCACTACAGATCAATCTTAAAACCGAAACTAGAGACACTTATCACATTGATAAAGTCGGAGTTGTTTATACAGGAGAATTCATATCAAATTCAGGAAATACAACTATTAAAATCAAACCTAGATACCCAATTTTTGGTGGATGGAATTATTCATGTACAATTGGATGGAATATGAACCTAAACAATTTTTTAAGAAAAAAAAACAATAACGTATATATTTTAAAAATACCTTTTGTGGACGGACCTATAAATGTTTATTATAAAAATATATCAGTGAATATTATTCTACCAGAAGGATCTAGGTAATTATACATGTACAAAAAAACTTTTCCTTAATCGTCTTAGAGTTTTGGACGTTGTTTCACGTATCCCTATTTCTAAAAGTGAAATATCAACCTATAAGACATATATGGATGTTATAGGAAGAACATCAATAAAACTATTTGCTACAAATTTAGTTGATACAATATCATCAGAAGAAATTTTTGTATTTTCTAATTTAGTTTTATCTTTATTTTCTAAAATATTTTAGATATTATATGATTATTCACTATGGAATAATTTTAGAAAGCCTTTAACGATTTCTATAGCTTTTGGAGTACTATTTCTTAGTTCATCATTATTAAAGAAACTTAAAATTAAAATTGGAGAATGAAGCTCCAAAAAGTGTAAAATAATATTTTATACATATTAAAAATACTATATTTTTTTTTTTGAAATCGTTAGAATTCTATTAAAATTCTAAAATATTTTAATATCAGATTTATTTTAATATATATTCAAAAAAGTTAGAGAAATTATACCCAAAGACATATAAGGGGACTAGTACATATATATACTTTTTAAATATTCAGAAATAACGAAAAGACTTTATTTTTAATTTAAGTAAAAATAAATGCTAAAAATTTATTAATTTTAACAATAAAGATTTAAAAATGGCACATATATCAAGACAGTCAAAAACACCACAACTTCCTGTGCTTTACGTGAAGAATTTAAGCTTTAAAGTATCTACAGAAGAACTTTTTGATCTTTTTGGAAAATTCGGACCAATAAGGTATGAAATTAAATTATTTTTAATATTAAAAGCACCAAGTTTGATGAGGATATAGACAGATTCGATTGTAAGTAAATATTACTCTTTTCTTATAAAATTTGCAATTTTAATATTATAATTCATTGCATTCTCTAAAAACATATATATATATATATACATATATATATATACATATATACATACATACTTGTATTTAAATTTGAATTCTAAAATAAATAGGGGGAATGATAATACAACACGTGGAACTGCATACGTTGTCTATATTGATTATAATGATGCAAAAATGGCATGCGAGAAGCTCAACGGCTTCAATTTTTCAGATCGATATCTTACAGTACTTTATCATCAGCCTGAAAAAATATCTGGAAAAACAGATACAGCAGAAGATATTGCATTAAGACAAGCCAATCTTGAAAAACTCAAGCGAGAATATAATATTGAATAGCGTTGTATATTTCTATAATAAATCATGCAATAAATACATTTTTATACAAAAAGAAATTACCATATATTATTTCTAAATAATAATAACTAACTATATATTTTATCGTACTATTATTTATATTTATTATTGTATTATATATTTATTTTTATTATTATATTATATATTTTATAAATTAGGTTTAATCACATGACTCCCATGACCACAATACTAAAATATAGTTTTATATAAATCATAGAAAAAATTTAAAAAGAATAAAAAACTCAAAAACATATAAGCCATATATATACATTATATATATATTTAAACAATAAAGTTATTTCTCATTGTTTAGTAAAAAAATAATCAATATGGACCCTATAGAAGGGTATATTAATCTTTTAAAACATAAAACTAAAATTTAATATTTATTTAGTATACCTGATGAAATATTAAAAGAAATAAACGAACTGGAAATGTTTGTTATAAAAAAGGAAGAATTAAATAATATCATAGATAAATTCGTTCAACAATTAGAGAAAGGTAATTCAAATTAAAAAATATAATTAAGCCAATAATTTTATAGGATTATCAAAACAAGGGGAAACAATTGTATGTATTCAGAAGATCCTATGCAAAATTTTGATATATCTAAGCCTATGTTTCCCACATGGATTTTAGGATACGCCAATGGAGACGAACAAGGCACCTATTTAGCTCTTGATATAGGTAATCTCGAAAAAAAATATTTAGTTTTTACTTAACTGTTTTCAGGTGGTACTAATTTTAGATTATGTAAAGTTAATTTATACGGAAAGAGAAAATTTGATATCGTACAATCAAATTACAACATTGTATCTCATAAAAATCTAGAAAACAATCATAATGAAAAATATAGTCTCAAGAATTAAAGAAAAGTAATTCAGACGTATTTTTTGGATTCGTAGCGAAATGTCTTAAAGATTTTTTGAAAGAACATCATGAAATCAAAAAAGACATAACACTAGGGTTTACTTTTTCATATCCATGCAGGTAATATACAAAGAAATTAAAGCATCACAAATCCTGATTGTCTCAGACAAGACAGAATTGATCAAGGGATTCTCAAACATTGGACAAAAGAATTCGACATAAAAAATGTCGAAGGTCATGATGTTGTAGAAATCCTTACCAAAGCAATTGAGAAAGAAGTATATATCTATTATATATTTATAAGCTTTTAGTAAATTTATAGAATATTTCTGTAAAAGTTGTTGCTCTAGTAAATGATACTGCCGGTACTTTAATAGCTTCAAATTATGTCGACAGTACAACAGAACTTGGTGTGATTTTTGGAACAGGTAAGTTTTGATAACAAATTAAGCATTTTTCACATGTAACAATATAAAGGATCTAATGGTATAAAAATAATAGCAAAATATTACTATTAATGTCGTTTATAGCTGCATACATGGAACAAGTAAAATACATTCCAAAAATTAAACATTTAAATCTGCCTCCAGATCTTCCTATTGCTATAAACTGCGAATGGGGTAATATCGTTTAAATATTTCTGTCCTTCTTAAATAATGCAGGTTCATTCGATAATGAGCATCTCGTTCTTCCACGTACAAAGTATGATATTCAACTTGATTTAGAATCTAGATCTCCAGGACAGCAAACATTTGAAAAAATGGTATCTGGGTTTTATCTAGGAGAAATCCTAAGACAAATTTTATTGGATTTATATAAGAAAAAATTATTTTTTAAAGAACAATATCTTGAAATGTTGAAATGTCCGTATTCTCTTCAAACATCATATTTAAGTATTATTGAACTGTAAGTAAAAGTTCTAACTAAGCTTTTCCTAAAAAAAATAGAGATACTCATGAAGATCTTACAGAAACATATAAGTTAAACATTAAAATATTGTTATCATATCTTATGTTTTTAGACTTTTCAAAACACAATTTCATATAGAATGCACAATATTTGAAAGGAAAATTATTAAAAGAATTACGAAATTGATAGCAAAGCGATCTGCATATCTCAGCGCTTGTGGAATAGCAGCAATATGTAAAAAAAAAAATATTAAGGTTATAACACTCTTCTATTTATTTGTTTTTATTTTTTTTTAGGAATGTTCTGTAGGTGTGGATGGCAGTGTAATAAATAAATATCCTGGTTTTAAGAAACAGGTTTGCGATGCATTAAAATGTATACTTGAGCCATATGGTAAAATATTTTACCTATTAAAGTCAGCTCTAATATGAATAAAGGAGACAAAATTAAATTAATCAATGCACAAGACGGAAGTGGTGTTGGTGCAGGTTTGCTATTTTATAATAAAAAAACCATTTTTTATCATTATTTTAGCTATTATTGCTGCTATAACTACTCAAAGAAAAGAAAAGGGCGAATTCATTCATATTTAATTCAGAAAATTCTTAATTTTCTATATGCTATGTTAGAAAATATTATATATATTCATTTTTATAAATTTATAAACACCCTAAAATATAATTTAATACACGCTTTAACTATATATTCCTTAAATATTATTCATAAATGACAATTTTTTAAAATACATTTCCTAGAACTCATGAAAATTATTGAATCATGTATAATAATATGCAAAGCGCCACAATCCTATTTTTCCACTTTTATTTCCAATAGCTATTTCGCTTCCCGATGGAGAAAATTTAGTTACAGTAACATCTCCAAGAGGTGTAGAACCAGTTGGCCAATTTTTATAAACAGATCCAGTTGGAAAATGCACTAATCTAAGAAAATCACGCTTTTCCTTACTCGCCATAGCCAATATTTGCCCGTCGGGTGAAAATTCCAAAGTATTTATAGAAGTTGTCAAATTATTCAACGTTTTATAAAGAGATGGATTATTCAATTCTCCTGAAAGATTTCTTCTATCATAGACATTAACAATACCAGTATTACTCCTACATCGATCAATTTTATTAGATGTAACAGTATAATACTAACCCAAGTGCAAACCATCTATCATCAAAGCCACCTAAAGATATTTTAGTAATACCATAGCAACTATCGTCATTCCATTTTGACATAACTTTTTGTGATAAAATATTCCATTCCCATATTCCACCATATTTATTAGAAACACATATTCCTTCACCAGATCGTAGCCAAGAAACATCACTAATTTCACCTTCTATTTTAAAACCAGTAATCCATTGTCCAGTTCCAGCAGACAATACATTAAACCATCCTTTATTTCCAACAATACCAATAAATTTTCCACAAGGGCTAACTGAAATTTTTTCCATGCTTCCTTGAATATCATCATGACCATAAGTCCTGCTGACCTTTCTAATGTTTCCACTTTCAAGATCCCAAATATAAAAATATTTTCTTTGACCACCTACAATTATTTTATTATCATTCGGATGAAAAACTGCTGTTTGAATAGAAGATGAATGAAGATATAAAGATGAAACAAGTGGATTAACATCTCCATCAATATGAAATATCTTTAGAATACGATCATATCCTCCCGACAATAACAAAGGATAAAATGGATGAAAAGATAATGATAAAATTGCAGACTTCAACCCAATTAGCAAATTCAGTAAAAATAGTCTAATATAAATACTTCAGACGGAGAACAGGCATTTGCATCTTTTAGTCTTTTTATATTAATGGTAGTAGGAGGCAATACTGATAACGTTTTTCTAATATAACCTTCTGAAGATTCAAATAATGACTTTAATGATTTTGTAAATATTGAAACATCATTTAAAAAATAAGAATTATCAGAATTATCATCGCCAATATTTCCATTTTGCTTTAAATTTTCATCATTTAAAGATTTAGATAAAACTACCCAATTTGGAACAGGATTTATCCTTTCAAATCTATAAAAAATCAATATAATATTTACAACCTACAAACAGAATAACTGTTTTCTCAAGCGAATATTATATTCTTTACCATTAATTATATCCTCTTTTTCTGATTCCCTCAATTTTCGTAATCTTCCTACAGAAGCTAAAGAAATTAACAATCTTTCATCATCACTATCTTCCCATGCTGGTCTCTCTTCATCTATGCGCAGAGTCGCTGTTTTATTTAAACTGTCAGCCAATTCATTCTGGCAAGTAGATGTATCAACATAAAAAAGCTACAATATTTACCGACATAAAACTAAATACTCAAAAACAAACCTCATGGTCTTGAAGCAAAGAAAAGTCAACTGTTCTATCACCAAAAGATTCTGACTCATCTGAATTAGATATATTTAACAATGAATTCTTCAATTCTTCATTAAATGAATTATTATTTCCAAAAACTTTCGCTTCCAATATTTCTTCTTCTTTATCTTTACCATTTGAATTTAAGGAAAAGTCAGAAAATATAGAATCAATATATTTTTCAGATGGTCGATTCTTATGAATCGCCTTACTTTTCTTTGACTTTTGGCCCATCCTGTATGATCGTCAAAAAATTTCGATATTTATTTTTAATATGAATCATAATACAAGTAAAGTGTAAGAGATAACTAATTAAATAAGCACTCTATCTTACAGGAAAAAGATTATTTTTTGGCTCTTCAAATGGAAATTTTAAAAAGATTTTTGAAAAAACTCATGATTTAAACAAAAAACATAACTTTGATTTTTTATTTTGTATAGGTGATTTTCTTCCAGAATCAGGAACAGATGAATTAGAAATCATAGATCTACTTGAAGGAAGAATACAAAGTAATTGATGGTTAATATTTTTTATATTGCTTAAGGGAATTAGTTCCAATAACTACATATTTTTCAATTGGAAAACAACGTCTTCATAAAAAAGTTGAAAAAAAAGCAATTAAAAATAATGGAGAAATATGCAAAAATTTGTTTTATATAGGCACGAGAAAAAACAAATATTTAGGACTTAATAATATATCTAGGAAAATTAGGAACTTTAACAACATCAAAAGGAATTAAAATATCATGTCTAGGAGGGATGGTATATTAATTAATTAATAATTATTTAAAATAAGCTAAAAACAAAAGTATGAAGAAAAACAGTTTTACTGTAAAATATTACCAGAAGTAATAAATCTGATGTAAATTTTCAACTTCTTAATTATATAAATAGGATACTGAAATAAAACCGTATATTTATGAAAGCGAGGTAGATTTTATTATGAAAAAAGGGAAAGATTCGGATATTCTTGTTACATTTGAATGGCCTAAAGACATACATAAATTTTCATGCAAAAAGATGTCGAAAATGATTCCTGGGGTTCAATCTATAGCTAAAGTAACATCATATATCCAACCTAAATATCATTTCTCATCAAATGGTTCAATATTTTACGAAAGAGAACCTTATAAAAATATTTCTATTGAAGATAGACAAAAAACAAATATTACAAGATTTATATCATTAGGCTCATTAGATAACCCAGACAAAGAAAGAGTATACTATATATCATCAATTACATAAGAAATTAACATTATTTTAGTCTTCTTATGTAAGGTCTTTTAAAAATTTTAAATTTATTTAATACAAATCAGGCTTTTAATATCACAGCATCAAGTTTATATGATACATCAAATACGTTAAATATACCAAATGTTACACGAAATCCTTTTACAGAAGAAATAAATACAAATTCTAAAGAAATTAAGCATAATCTTGAAGATTCACAATATACCTTTTTCTGGAATAAAGAATCTTCAAATAGTATTAAGAGGCAGAAACATGATACCGAAATATCTAAATCATATGATCATATTATGTAAATTTCATAATTTTTATATCTCATTTTTAATATTTTAAAGTAAAAAAGAGAAAAAAGAAACTAATTCTGATCAAGTTCCTCAAAACTGTATTCGTATGTATGCACTTTTTTTTAAATGTTTATTAATTTTAAAGAAATTCACAATATAACAGATCATTTAATTTATAATTCATCAAAATTAAACAAAGAAAAATATGAAAAAGAAAGCACTATTCCACCCAATTATACTTGCAAAATATGCATGCAAAAAGGTCATTGGATTCAGGTAAAAATTAATTACAAGTATTCACTTATTTATTAATTAGAATTGCCCACAAAAAAAGACTACTGCTTCGAGAAAACCTATTCGTAATCATCCTAAATGTATTTTTTTTCTATTTATAAAAACATAGCTAACAAATTAGTGGAGTTTTGTTTTTTTTGTCTTTCAGATCCAAGAATTGCTCGTCATTTAATTACCTCTATAGGATCAGAAACATATCTTGCACTCCCAAAAGGTCCTTTAACAACAAGTTCCACTAATTCACCTTCTCTTTCATTCCCAGGGCATGTTTTAATTATTCCTATTGCGCATGTTCCTACAATTAACGCTATTGAAGAAGTAAACAGAGATAAAACTAAGGAAGAAATGGAAAGGTAGGTATCTCGTTTGTCATTTTATCCCTAACAATAGAAGATATCGTATATCTATCAATGAAATGTTTAAATCTAAAGGATGTGACACTGTAGCTTTTGAAATAAGCAGAATAAATGGCATCCACTTACATTGGCAAGTAATTCCAATAAAAAAAAATCTATCAGATGAATTAGAAAACACTTTTATTTCCATGGGAAATGAAAAGAAATACAATTTTGAAAAAAGAGACATCAAAAAGGATGAAGAAAATTATCTTCGTATTTGGTTACCCAACAACACTATTTTAGTTCACATAATAAAACCAGAAACATATTTTGATCTAAAATTTGCACGATATGTCATATCAAAAGTTCTTAATTTAGAAGAAAGAAGTGATTGGAAAAATTGTGTTCAAACAAATGAGCAAGAATTCCAGGATTCAATTCAATTTAAAAAACATTTTAAGGACTTTGATTTTACTATCTAAATACATTTCATTATTTATTAAAATCCAATTTGTACTATATTTTTTATTACCAATCATTTACAAAAAATTATCATTCTAATCTACAAAGCAATCTTCATTTCAATTTTTCATAATTTACTATATACATATTTTCAGCACAATTCTAATGAAAATATCCTAGATATATTGCTAATAATATTTTAATATATCTATTATTTATATTTATATCTTAACATTCAATATATCCGACAATTTTGATCTATGAAAAAACGCAATCAAAGACCAGAAAAATTAAGACAAGAAGAAATCGATGCAGGTGTATCCATTAAGTATGACGAACATGGGGAATCTTATATTGTTATTGGACAAACTATTGTTCGTCATAGTCGATCCAACTTTCCATCAAAATTAAACAAGTAAAAATAGAAACTATTTTTAAAAAAACCTAAGACAAAGAAGATATTGGCATCAAAGACGTCGACTTTTTAAATATTTTGATAGAGGAATATGGCTTGATGAAGAGTCTTGGTATAGCGTCACTCCAGAACCACTAGGACGTCAAATTGCAACACATTTATCGAAAATACATGACCACAATTTTGTCGTAGTTGATGGCTTTTGCGGTGCAGGAGGAAATGCTATACAGTTTGCATTAATTGATAAAATAGCAGGTATATCTTTTATTATTATTAATAATATTTCAAACATTTTCAGTCATTGCAATTGATGATGATCCAATAAAACTTATATGTGCAAAACATAATGCACGAATATACAATGTAGAACATAAAATTGTATGGATTCTTGCAGATTTCTTTAATATCTCAAAAAAAATAAAAGTATATTTTAAATTATATAACATTTAAATAATATTTTACAAGGGAGATATTATTTTTTTAAGTCCACCATGGGGTATTATGTATTAATCACTAATGATATTGATATAAATTAAACAGGTGGGCCAGATTATCAAAATTCAGAGGTGTTCAATATAGAAGCCATGAAGCCTTATCCTGCGTATATTTTCTAATTTTATTGGTTATTACTAATGAAATAAGCTCTTTATTATTTCATACAGCAAATTGTATGGTAAATAACAGCAACAAAATTGTCATGTATCTACCACGTACCTCATCTTTAGCCTCGGTAAAAAGAAATATATAAAACTAATTTCTAACATTTCTAGATAACAGCCTTAGTTAAATACCCACATAAAGTAGAAGCACATTATTTAAAGGCATCTGGAAAAACAAAAGCAATATGTTGCTATTTTGGCCCTTTAGTTCAATAATCATATATAAGTTATAAAATAATAAAAGTTTTGTATATATTCAACCATTTTATTTATCGAATACCCAATGGCCTACTTTTCTAACCGCATCTAACCCTCCATTTGCTAAAGTTTCATCATTTAACAAAGAAGCAAGACATTCCCATGGATTACGGCTTCCACCCCATTTCAAGACTTCTTTATAATACTTTTCTCCTGCAATACGAGATGTAGGATTTTTGGCAAATATATCCTTCCAAACTTTTGCAGCAATAGCACGATCAAAAAGATATGAATAATAAGTAGCGCCATATCCAAATAAGTGAGTAAATTGTGTCTGCCAAGATGTACCAGGAACCGATGGAAATAAACCCCATTTATCTTGTAAAGAATGTAATACCTTGGTAGAATCAAATCCTTTATCTAAAGGAGCGGATGTATGATATTGTTGATCCAAAAATGCCATTATAATTTGAGAATGCGTTTCAACTGTTTGCATCTTGAAATGATTTTTAATATAACTACTAAAATATTCAGGGGACAAAAATGAATTATCTGCTGCATGTCGAGCAAAAGCAGGTGTTATAGAAATATCAGAAGCAAAATGCTCCATAAGTACAGAAGGAAACTCAACAAAATCAGTCGCACAACGTGTTCCAGAAACATTATGAAAATCAGTACGTCCTAGCATAGCTAAAAAAAATTAAAATACTATTTACAAATAACAAATACATACAATGAAGTGCATGTCCCATCTCATGAAATAACGTCTCCAACTCAGAAAAAGACAATAAAGTAGGACCTTTATCAACGACTTGCCCAAAATCACAAACCAAAACAATAATTGGAAGTTGATATAACTTTCCATAACTCTTGAGAACTGGATTATTGTAATATTCAAAACTTGTCTCTCCTTTTACTAAAACATCATCATCTATTCTACGAGAACAGCGCACTGTATAATGCGCAGCACCACTCTGCTTTCCAGGTCTTGAGAATAAATCACAATAAATAACACCTATATGACCCTCCTCTGAAAATACATCTAGTTTTCTAACACTTGGATGCCATATCTCTCCAGGATAAACTTCAGATTGTACAAACCATAAACCATAAAGTTTTGTAAACAAGGTTGAAAGACCTTGAATAACAGTTCCAATCGAAAAATATGACATAATTGAATCTTTTTCAAAAAAAGTTGAATATTTCTTTTCTAAATTTAGATAAAAATCTTTATCCCAAGCATTAAGAAAAGATATATTAGAATCGAAAAGATGGATCCTCTTACTGATCAAAAGAGGCTCCAACTCTTTTTTTGCAATAGGCATATTATTTTTTGCAAGGCATTCTAAGAACTCAAGTACAAACATTTGATTTTTCATCATTTTATCAAGCAACGCTAATTCAGCATAGCTTTCCATGCCAACAAGTTGTGCCAATTCCGCTCTTTCTCTAAGAAGATTTTCCAAATTTAGGATTTTAGACTTCTTTGATTCTTGTCCAGAAATATATAGACGTTTTCTTACATTTTGATCAGGAATCAACGTCATTCCCATCTGATATATCCATCCCGAAGTAGGAAACTTAAGATTCGATCCATCTCCCCTCTTAAGCATAGATAATACCTCTGATGGAAGATCATTTAACAAATAAGATGGAATATCAATGTAATCTTGTTTAAGACTATAATGACTAAAAAAATGACGCCCTAATAAGGCTATACGACTTGAAATATCAACAAAATTCTTCCGTTTTTCATTTGATAAATTTATTCCCGATTTTTCAAAATCATGATGAAACCCTTTGGCAACAACTCTTTCTTCTTCTGTCAATTCTTTAACAATATTACCATTTTCAATAATCCGCGTTAATACCTTCTCTTCATATCAATCATATTCAGGAAATCTTAGAAAAACTCACCTTATAAAGTCCTGTATGTGTATTTAATATATTCATAAAATCGTACATATAATGATATGTCTCTTCTGCCGCCGCTACAAATTCTTTATCTGGATGAACCGTTCTTAATAATTCGGAAAGATCAATCACTCTACAAAGCCTGTCACTCAATCTATCCAAATCTTTAATAATTCTACGTGCGTCTTCTACGTTCTGAACTTGACGTTGAGTAATATCATCCGACAACAACTGCGCATTTTCTACTGCATCTCTAGCTAAGAAAACCAAGTCATTTGAAACAATTAGACCCGTATTCCTAAATAACCCCCCCTTATTTTCCACCAGACTTGAACATTGAACAGATTGTCCTGGCTTAACCCGATCAAAAACAGCTTGAAGTTCAGATACAGGTGTAACAAGAGATGTTAAACTCCTTGATACACATCTCACCGTAAAGCATGCATTTACACGCATCATTGGAGGGCCAATAAACCGATGCATAATCAAAAGCAGTTTCTCTGAATAAATCGTGCAAAACTCTGCATCGATAAGCAATATAAGATATATAAAATAATATATATATAAATAAACATTTGTACCAAATAATATAAAAATACTATATAAACATTGTATATATGGAATGATATTCTTTTTAATCAGTAGTTTCTTGGGAAACAGGTTCGGGGGAAACGAATACTACCTTTCTTTCTATTTCTTGACTTTTTTCTTCACCTTCTTTCATTAATTCAAGGATCTCTTCATCAAAGACTTTATTGGTTTTCCGAGATTTTGTTTTCAATTTAGTTTGTGAGGTTAATTGAGAATTTAATGAAACTCCTAGCATTTTCTCGGTTTCAGTAAGTGGAATTCCAAGTGTATCCTGTAATTCTTCATATACAAATGTTTCCGAAACCTTAGATACAGGTTGAATCTTTTTTCGAGTTATACCAGGTAATCTATGAAGATATCCATAACCTAAACCACATCCGAGTGCACCAGAACCTCCCCATTTTCTATTAGGTATAAGTATTACTAAACGCGTTGTTTCATGACGCCTATTATAAACATATAAACCTAAAGATCGGTTCATGTACTTTACTTATGTTAAAAAAATATTTTATAACTCTTACATACATTATCAATTAATGTTCCTAAATCAGATTCACTACGAAGAAGATCCTCTGGTGTACCAACAATATAATCATCATAAGGAAAGAGCCCAGCAGCTTCTGCAGGAGATCCAGTTTCAATACTCAAAACATGCCATACTACTTTTTGAGCAACACTTATTGAACACCAACGTAATGATAAACCGAAATGTTCTGAGGGTAAAAGAAGAATACATCTCTCCATCTGATCTTTTAATGACCAAATTACCACGCGAAGAGGCCGATCAGCACCTAAAAGATATGTAGAAAGCCATCCAAAATCCTCAGTCAGTTCTACTCCATCTACCTCACATATAAAATCATAATAACTCTCAATGCCTGCTTTGTCTGCAACAGATCCTTCAACAACTCGTAGAACATGAAATCCTATAATATATTAATTATAATGGCGTATACTATTTTCTTTATATACCATGAGTTCTACTTCTCTCCTCATCCTCGCCACGCAGAGCTGCACTTAATTGTCGCTTTAAACTAGACCACATAGTAATATCAAAAATAATAAACCATATTTCCCTATTTCTATAATTTTATAAATAAACCAAAGATATTTTTACATCTATCAATTATCGATTATATCGCCTTTAATCAAAATATAATTAAAACAAATGAAATAATAAGCATAATATTCAAAAGCCAAGGATATCATCAAACATAATAAGAATTATACTTATCCAAATAAATATTTATAAAAGATTTTCTAATATTTATATATTACAATATATCATTTAAAATAATATTATTGTTCGTCATCAGAAAGGCCAGAGGTATTATATACAGCATTTCCATGCATAGAACATCCTCTCCAAGTCTAAATAAGTTAAGCATTATATCATGAATATACAAAAAAAACCTTCATATGACCAACCTGTCCTAAAAAGATTTAATATAATATATAAAAAGCAAAAAAACACACCACAATTTCCACAGCGTCTATTAGTACTTGAAGTATTTTTCTTTATATTTGGTAAAGATGTTTCATACAAAACTGATGCTTCAGCTTTTTGAGCAGCCTTAGCAGCCTTTCGAGCCTGCCGTCTTTCATGATTGTGCTTTAATCGTGTCAATTGTTCTTCTAATAACTTCTTACGCCTTCTATTTACATCATCATCATCAGTAGGTCCCATTTTTTCCATCATTGTAGCTTCATCATCAATAAGCTGTCTATGCCTTATATATGCTCGTATAACATTAATATTATGAACAATCTCAACTTTTCTTTCTAACTGCCCAGAAGAGTTTCGAGTAAATCTTTGAATTCTTAGAACTTTATTAATTTGACCAGAACCCATTTGCGAATTCATAGATACATAATTATCATTTTCAATCAAATCAGCAGACTGTGGAGTGGAAACATACCATCCACCATCCATTTTATTATCATTAAAAGATTCTTTTTGAGAATCTACATATTCCGAATCACTCGTAGTTGAATCCCCTGTCATGCTTAATCCAATACGCTGAGATTTCCATATTCTTGCAATTTCATCTTCGTAAGCTTTTGACTGTTTAGCTATATTATATCCATGACTTGTTTTTGATTTATCTCCATCGGTTTTTTCATCCATTGTTTCATCCAATGATTTAAACCCCCCTTTCATTGACGTTCTTATAAAACTAAAACCTTGACCACAACCTGTTGGATCTCCTTCACCATGCAATTTTAACATAGCTCTCCCTTGAGTAGCATTAATAAAGTTTCTTGTTAAAATCCAAGGAACTAATTGTTGATCAATGCTTAGACACGTTTCATCCATATTCTCATCTTCTACAGCTCGCCCATATCCAGCATCTTCAAGATTCTGAAGACCAACTTGCATACTTTCGATAAGACATACCATTTCAGGGGAAACCATATTACGAATAACCACTTCAGAAGGAAGAACTTCGGAAGACTTTAATCTCCAATATCCTTGATCATCACCTTTCCTTTGAAAATCCATAAATTCCTTAATAAAAATAAAATATTGAATAAATAAAATAAAAATAAAATCAAACCTTAAGACGTTGTCTGAGTTGCATTTCATTTTGATCAGGAAAATGATGTGCCATCTGTTTAATAAGAATTTTCCCAGATTCTTCGCGACGTAAAAGACGAAAACAAATCATTTTGAGCCTGTTTTTACTAACCATTGTTATTTTTCTTGAATGAGGACCAGGAACATCAACTACAGGAAATGTTTGGCCAATAACATATAAATATTTTATATTACGAAGATAATATCTTGATCCCTGTGAACAAGTATTTCTAATATAATTAATTATGAATTATCAGAACGAAATATTTTACCGTATAACTAAAAAATCAGTACTTTGTGGTTCATGAGCAAAAATTGGAGCGCGTATCATCTTATTATACAAAGTAAGTACCGTCTCTCCAGGATCCACTGTTCCAAAGTTCCAAAAAGGAGAACGATCTTGAGGCTCTAAAATATGAGTTTCACCAATTGTCATTTTTGGTCTTGTATAATCTTCATTTGATTTTTTACGATAAAATACAACAACTTTGGATGCCATCCCAGGATTAGAAATAACAGAAGGATATTCCTCAGAATATTCCATCAATACGTAAGTAGAATTATCACTAAGAGTAATATCTTTAGTTGTGTTCAGTAATATCTTTGGATCCTTTATTCTATCCTTTTTTTTCTTTCGCAACCCAATTTTACTAAATTTAATTTCATGATCAATTTTAAACGTAATCACTGGCCTATGAAATAAGCGGCATTCTGTCTTTGAAAGCCTTGTCTTATAATAAGGACTCTGTAATCGATCAGCAACCAATCCATGCTCAATTGATAAATGGCCAAGAGTTTGACGAACACGAGATTGCTGATTTTGACGCAACAAATCATAAGCTTCATCATTAGATATATTATATCGTCTCGATAAATCATTATATAAAAAATGATCATTCGTTAAATGTTTATAACAATCAGAATTTGCCCTTTGAATATCAAGAAGAAGAAAAGGATCATTAAAATTAAGCTGTACAGGAGAAGCTAATTCAACATTTCCATTAAATATTCGGTCATCAATTTGAAGTTGAGAAAGAAACCCCTCTCCCATAAACTTAATCTTTGAATTCGATCGAACCAGCGTCACATTTTTACTGGGAGAAAATTCGTCTGAAAAGACTTTTCTATACCAATCGAAGCATGTCAAATGCAGATCATGATTCATTTCATTTGACGAAGACGAATGCTGAAATGTATTAGCCAGGCGTATGGGATATTTCAGAAGAAAATACGAAAACATCCGAAGACTCTTTATCGAGCTTTATTTCCTCATTTACCTCCTCAGAAAATGAAGAAATAAATATAACCTCATCATCCCATCTTGGCCGTATTGAACGATCAAAAGATGCAAAAGCTTGAGAATCATCCTGCTCCACATCCAATCTTACCCATGAAGGAAAGCAGGCTTATATCTATCAGATACAGCTCCATCTAACCTATTCTACTTACTACGAGTCATTTTATGCTTAACAGGAACAAAAAATGCTTTTTTAGAAATAAATAACTCACAAAACTTAAGAACCTCATTTTCCTGGAATTCTGGAAAATACTTCTTTAAAATGGCTTCACGGGAATGCTTTTCAATCGTCTTAGAACCACTTAAACTAGGATCAAATTCTTGTAGCGATCCCCATCCTAATCTTAACAATTGTATAGGTATCATTTCTGCTTCACCTTCTCCACAACCAGAAGGCACATAGCCTTCCCTTAAAATAGATTCTAGTTCGTTTGAATCATCTTTCTTCGATTCGCTAGTAACTACATCTTCTGGAAGATCATTATCTAATAAATCCAAATCATCCATCCATCTTTCTTCAAAAGCCTCCGTCTCCAATTCCTCCGTAAAACAAGGTTCAATAGAAACACGCTGGTCATCATCTGACGATAAAGACGATCTTATATTCTTTGACTTAGGGGGACGACCCATTTCTTAGTAATTGGGCCGCTACGATCTTAACGAGTAAACATGAGATTGATAGGCAGTAAAAATAATAGTATAAACAGGAAGAAATAAATAAATGAAAAATATTATTATATAGAGATCTAGAAGGCAAAGAATAAGAATTATTTATAAGAATCTTTATATTTAGAAAGAAATTGTATTTTCTAAAATTAGAAGTAAATAAAAGAATTAAATATTTATAAATAGAAATAATTGAAATAAGTTGACGATATAGAAGATTATTTATCAGATATTTTTGATCGAAACAAAATAAATATAGATATTGTCATAACCATAAGTAAAAAAAAGAATGAATATCGCATATTATGTGTGAAATCTATAATAATTAAAATAATTGTAAATAAAATTTATGGAAATATTACGAAAAATATAGCCAACAAGAGCGGGGCCGAAAAATGAACTAGATTTTTCAGTAATAGAATATAATGCATAAAATCTAGTCTCGTAATTTTCAGGACATAATTTGCCAAAAAGAGCTCGAGAATATCTATATTAATGAATAATTCTATTAGAGATAACTTGTTTATTATAATACCCTTGTATTCCTCCATAAAGGAACCCGAAAAACATAGATAATATGTATATTTCTATAGGTCGTTTTAATCCTAAAGAAATTGGAAAAAGACCAAGAATTCCATAAACTGGTATAAAAAGTGATAAAAAAAGAATAAAAACAAGGACTTGGGAAAGAGAAAAATTCAAACTTCGAGCAATATAAGGCCAAAGAAAAGCGCCCATTACACCAAACAATGTAGACAAAAAAGTTATTATAATAAAACCAAGAGGAGAAATATGCAAAGTAGATTTCACAAAAAGAACAGTTGTAGAAGAAATTGAGGAATATGCTAATGCTAATAAGAATTAAGAACAAAAAAATTATTATAAACCATCCGAAATAAAAAACCAAGCAATTAAAAAAAGCATTATTTTCTTGTATTTTCGTATATCTAAAAATGTCTGAATTAAAGATTTCCATGAATATAAAATATATCCTATAACAGGATAATTTCCCAATATGCCTTTAGACAATGAAGGTAAAAGAGGAGACCTAAGCCATAGTGCAACAGGAATAGTAAAAACCAACCACCATAATCCTAAAATAATATAAATAAACACAGCAATAAAAACACTGTATACCTGTTGCGCAAATAATTATTTGAAAAGACTTTATTCCTGAACCAAAAACAAAAATTATCATAATTGAAACAATTTGAAAAATAATAGCACCCAAATAACCTATAGCAATACCTCGAGATGAAAAAGTTGAAGATAAATCTGATATCAACGAGGATATATGCAAATCATATGTCTTCAAATAATCACGATAAATATGATTACCTTTAGAAACATTTTCTTTTCCAAAACCATCATCTGATAAGGATTGCCAAAGAGAGTCTAAGATCTTACGCTCCTTTAAAACTGAAGGATGATTTCTGCACAATCCGGGAAGGAAGGCATTAAGAAGGACAGTAGAAGCACTAAAACACATCTTTTCAACATTAATATAAAAACGCCATTACGAGACACATTACACTACTTAGAACAAAAAGAAATGAGGCAAAAAGATATCTCCTATTGATGAAAATGAAAGAAATAGACGATATACCTCCAATAATTGAAAAAACAAGAAACAACATTTTACGATTCTTTCCATAATCTGCCAAACTGCTAATACTAATAATAACGATGACCTGAAAAAATGACGCTATAGAATACACATACAATGAGAAACTATAACTATCTATCCATCCTATCCCATGAATATAAATAACACATAAATTTGATTTTTTATCAACCCGAAACAAATTAAACGCAAAAAAAGAATCATGGAATAGACACGGTGTACTCTTATCTGATAATAAAACACCCGAACTCCGAACAAGCTGCTCTAGTAACACAGGAATAAAAGTAGTTATTGAAACAGAAGAAAAAACTTCATTAGAAAATCCACAACTATACCATCCTAAAATATCCTTTTTAGATGTAAAACCAATATGCTCTTCTAATATAGGACTATCCTGCTGATCAGCTATAAATGTCATAAAAAAATCTTTTTAAAAAAATTCAGGAGATTTTAACATCTGTTATTCCTAAAAGCCCAGGTCACCTTGTTACCATAGCAACTTCAATAAAGATAAGATTTTTAAAAAAGATCATTTAATATCCCTGTTTCACATGCTTCTATATCAGGAAAACACATATCATACATTGAATCATAATTGTTTGTACTTATACGAGTTAAAAATGGTTTAATATCAGAAACATCATTAATTGTTTGAAAAACAAGCAAAGGAGATCTCTTATTATGATTACGAGTATCTATAAAAGTCTAAAAAATAATTAATTTCATTCTAATGCCACAAAAAAAGAAATATCCTACTTCAGATAATTCAACAGTAGATGAAGACTTCTGAAGAAATGTAAAAATTTTATGAAAAAGTTTATCTACCAAGGCAACAGGTTTCCATTTATCATAAAAATGGACAGCATCAATTGTATCTGTTATAAAAATCCATTTATAACTATAAGTCTTTAAAAAATTAAAAATTGAAAAAAAAGACATACGCTAAAAAATCCTCTGGCTCAATAACTAAAATTACATCCAAAAGCTTGCATGTATCAAGAAGTAAATCAAGAAGTTCCCTATTCCATGGGAGATCCCTCTCCAAAAGGTCATCAAAAGAATATTGAAGCTCAGATAAAATTATTGCCCAAAGTGAAGTTAAATGTATCGATGACATAGATACAATTAGTGTTCTAATTAACAAAAACACTTCTTTTCGAAGCACTCTTCTTAATTCCCCTCTAATATTTTCCAAAACAACATTTTCTATGTCTTTAATTTTATCTGCATATTTATCTTTACCTGACGAGATTAAAACAAAAATCAGCCGCTTTAATTGATATTTTCGAGCAAAGATCTCTGAATCTCTGAAAACGAAAATACTAGTAGCAGAATAAAATGGGAAACGAATTAACATTTCAAATAACCTCTCTTTATTATTTCCATATAATTGTTTAATAATAGGTTTCCATAATAAAGCTTCATTAAGAGAAATATAAAAAAAGGAATTATCATTAAAAGCATCTAAAACTTCTTTTCTCCAAGATTTATAAGAGCCAGGAACCTCACTAAGTTTAGCCAATAAAACGAGACTATCTTCTGAATACTTTCGAGGCCTATATTCAATTAATTATCATTATATGAAAATAAATAATCATACGACTGAGAATTCCGGTTTTCAAATCCAATAATGTTTGTCATAATCATGTTACAGGCTTGCAAAATTTTTTCATTATCCATTATTATTTTAAAAAGAGAAGGAATTACATATCTAAATAAAATAGAACCTAATTCATTACTCGGAAACGTAGGAGATGTAACAGATTTATTATTTCTACCCGATTTATTAGCACTATTAGGAACCTTACTTTCTTTTTCCTCAATATCTAAAAGCATTTTAACTTTAAAAAAATAAATAAATATAACATACCATTATAATCATCGAGTAATAATTGATTATCAATATTCTTATTTAAAAAAAGAGTAGAATCACAAGGTCTAGATGTCTTTAAAACAGCAAAGTTCAAAATTCGTAGATAAATATCCTAAAATCATATAAAAAAAGACAAATAATAACAAGAATATTACCGCCATTTCTTTTCTAGTCCGTTTTTCATTATCAAGATCCATTTCACTTAGTTTCCTAATCAATATTGTAGAAAAATGGAGTATGCATGTATTAATTATTTGATATTGTTGAGGAATGTTAACAACATCTCGGAGAAAAGCTAAACATATTGGCCAATTCTGCTTTAGAAAAGTTGTTTGAGAAAATTTGACAAAATTTGTAAGAAAGCTAACAATTGAATTCGGTGTTCTATAAACATCAAAATAAACATAAAAATGCAAATTGTTAATACAAAGAAATAACTAAACTAGATTTGCACTTGCCAGTAACAGAAAGAGGATTTATTCTAGAATTAATACTATTAATTAAAAAAGGAATTATTTCATGTTTTCTAGAATCATCAAACTTAGATAAAAAAGAGAAAATGCACTCCTCAGCCTTCAAAAATTAATTCAATCAATATACCTATATATATTTTTACCTTTATATCTCCTTTGTTTACTGAACTTATTAAGCTTTCTAATGTTTCTATAGGCCTCGTATCATAAAGTACATAGAGCAACTGCCTACTTGCAGTTTTAAGTCTCATATTTATAAATTTATATGTTTCTTGCTTTCCTAAATCAACAACAACAGTATTACCTTCTAACCAGGACCAAACATAAAAAGTCAACTTTACAACATCTTGAAAACATAACAATATAGAATTCAAAATCTGAATATCATTAATATATATATATATTTTTAAAAAACATACGTCAGTAAAAAAATCAACACTATTGGGAGCTTCAACAGAAAATACACCGGACATAACATTACCAAAAAATCCTACATTTTCAGAACTCTTAGAAACAAAATTTTTGAATTTATAATCATGGTTTTCAAGTGCCCAAGAAATTGTGCATTGCAAGGCATCAAAACAATGTAAAATAATTTCATAAGAAGATAAACTCCCCATTTTTGATTCTGAAAAACCAACTTCTAAGTCAACAATGCTAGAATTAATTCGACCAGATAATGTCTCTACAAATGGCATAAATATCTGAAATATATCACTGGTAAATAAGCCCAGACAATTTTTATAAAAATCTATTAAGATTTCAACATTTGAAGGAATGTTTGTTGCAGACAATCGAGTAACAAAAAATTTAACTAACATAAATAAAATGTTGCAAACTGATGACTTTTCTGGATGATCAATAGACTTTTCTTCCATAGACAAGAGACGAGCATTGTTCAAAAAAAGCTCTTTAAAACTAATTTCATATTGATTAATATTCCGTTTTAAAATAATATATAAAACATCCAAAACGTATTTATCTAGAATAGATTCAAAAAGAAAGTCCTTTATTATAAGCCTTTTTAAAAATACTTCAATGAGCTCTTCATCAAATAAATTAGATTTAGAAACAATATAAAAAAGAAGTTTGCTTGCAAAAAAATGAAGCTTAATAACTATTGATTTCGAATTTAGAAAATCAGAATCCGGAATCATATAAAGAGCTCTAGTTTTATAAGTTTATAAATAGAAAGAAGTCTCAGTTAACCTTATAGCAATTCTTACTAAAATACTAATATAACTCATATCAGGAAATGTAAAACAATCTAAATCACCCATTATTGTAAAATATCAAAACAAATATTAACTCACATTTAAATAACAATTTACTTCTGTCAATATCAACATTTAGAAGTTCTGTAAAAGCATGATCTAAAAAATCGATTCCTCCTGATTCAATAATTTCTACACATACAGATATATAATAAGACAACATTAAGACATCATCTGTTTCTCTAAACAGAAACAAAGAGATCTCTAATTCCTCAATAACTTGATCTTTAGGAGAACAAATAATTTCCAAAGATAATAACTTTGTAATTATAATGTCCAACAATCTTACACTCATCAATAATTATAAATAAAAAAAAATATATACCTAATAAAAGAAAAATCTAAAGTTTTAATCCAAGACTTCACTAAAAGTTTTGTATGAATATCATCAGAATGAAGAAAACCAATCATTATTAAAGACGGCCTTCCAAGAACATGAACAAAAAGAGACTCATCAACTTTAACAATTTAATTCTATCATAATAAAGATTAGAAAAAAATTACCACTATATTTCCATAATACTGTAAACTTAAGACAAGAAGTATATGAACTTTCACGAATATTCATTGCATAGACTATTATTGTTTCAATATAGGAACCATCAAGTGTTCTATGTAATGCCCATAACAACCGTGAAGCATCAATATGATGTTTTGAATTTCCAGGAGAAAAACAATCCCATATCTAAAATTAATAAGTTTCTAAAAATACTTGAATTTTCTAAAAAACATACATAAAAAACTAAAGGAATTAATAAATTATCAGTATTAATATCTTCAACATTAATCCATGTTCTTTGCAATAATACAATAATAATTTTAACTATAAAATAAATATGATCAAAATTAAGTTCCTTAAGACCAACAACAAATTCTATAACATCCAATATCCTTTTTTTTTGAGTTTTTGAGCATTGAGAGGCCTTTGGAATAAATTCATAGATAAGCAAGAGTACTTCAAATAAATAAAAATTATTATTAAGACAATGCTCTATATTATCAATAAGCTGATAAAAAATAGAATCCATAACAATCTCCCTAGACAATTTTGTAGAATTATGGGCAGATGAATAATCCTTATAATATTCTATAATATTATCTCTCAAAGCTACTCGATCTTGAACATTGTATTCATCCAATAAAACATTAGATACACTATTATTATTTGGAATATGAAATAATAATTTATGTGTAATCAAAAACAAAGTTTTCTCGACTGTTATATTCTCTGACATATCAGGAATATTTGAAATAATAATAAATAAAACCAAAGAAATATGAAAAAAAATCATATCCTCCTCATGAATATTAAAATTTGAAATAATATATAATGCAAATTTATAATCTAGAAAATCACAAACACCCCGTTTATCAACCAAAGATAATATTTTACTCCAAATTAACTTTGAATCTATAGAATCAAAAAATGTTCTAGCAGAAGATAAAACATTATTATATAAACTATCATTGTCAAATGAACTATATATATATATAGTTCTTATAGAGGGTAAAAAAACCTCAGAGACAACAATATTTCCTATGCTAGGCCTATCCATAAAAGACAAAAGAATTCTAAACATTTCTCCAAGTTTTACGGGATTGTTCTCATACTGAGTCAAATATTTTTTTATACTATTTATCATATGATCCATAGCATAATTCCTAAAATAAGATCTTTCATCCATGTTTTGTTCTAAGTCAGAACCCATAAGCCATGACCAAACACGTCGATTAAGAGATAATTCTTTTCCTAAAACAACTTTAATTGCAGATATTATTAAAAGCTCAATATCAGAAGGAAGAATATTTCTAATATATTATTAAGAGAAAAAAATATGAAAGTAAATACTTTTGGAAAATATCTGATGATAGAGGAACATTTTGAACTAAAAGCTCAAGAAAACCACGACAAATTAATAATTGTTCATCATTAAGTCCAGCACTAAATGCTCTTATAAAGAGACCAGAATCAGGATGTATTATTGGAAAAATATCTAATAAAGCTAAACTCAAATATAATCTAATAACAAACAATATAAATTTACCATTAGAGCTTCCTTTCAAAACAGGAAGACGTTTAGATAAATATTTTAAAGCTCCTTGCCTTTGTTGAGGAGATGTAATTATACAAAGCCAAAAACATTGCCAAAAAAAAGATTCGTCATCAAGCTTTTGTCGTATAGAATCCAACACATTAAAAGTTTCATTAAAATACTCTCCAGACTCTTCTTCTAAACCAGGAAGCAATGAAATAATCAAAGATTTTGTACAAGGGCGAAGATCTGAACCCAATGGTAAATAAAACCTTTCAATCAGCTCAAGAAAATGTGGCTATTTTTTTAAACAAAGAAACCCCATCCATAAAAAACTATACCTTAATCTTTGTAGATGCAAACGTCATAACATGTGCAAGACCACTACTCCAAAGAGAAAGGGATTCAGAAAGTCCTTTTTTCTTACATATTTAGTCCTATATATTATCAAAACGCTTAACATACTCCAATCAGCGAAAAAATATAAGAATATACTTCCAGCGTTTTCTGATGTACACCAGAAGGAAGATTCGGATTCAAACATTGCGATAACCTGCATGCAACAAGATCTTGATAAGGAACAACTGCAAATGTAGGATATGCTTGAAGAGTCTAATAACCCTTAATTGTTATAGTTCTTAATCTATTTAAAACTTCAATTACTTTCAAAAGTTTTGAAAGAAATGATATATAATCCGCCCATTCCTCAAAACCATCAAATGATTGAAGGATTTTATCCAATCCTCCTGAATATTTCTTAAATTTCTGAGAATTTTCCGAATCTTTTTTTTAAAAACTTAATATCATGAAATCTCTATATAAAACAACTTAATACCTTTAGCATGAAGGGGAACCTGAATCATTTTAGACGAAGATATAGATACCCTTTCTTTTTTCAGAGTAACCTGTTTAATCATATTTTTTTCCATAAATTTATCTTTTAAATTCTAAAAAAAAGAACACTATAATTCCAGATACACTTATTTCTATTAAGATAATTCAATCAATAATTTTCCTCAATTATTATATACTTTTAAGAACATCTATTTTACTCTTAAACATTTAATTGAGATTTCAAAATCTAAGCCGGACCTATTCTTTAACTATTCAAAAATATGAAAAACCCTTTTATAAGTTAAAAATCTACAGAAACATATGCATATCCTAGGAAGAAAAGAAATATAAAACTATTATAAATATAATTACATAAAAACTATACATCTTTTTAAAACATAACAAATTTGTCTAAAAAGAATATTTTAAAGATTTAAGGATTATTGAAAAAGAATAAAAATACAAGAAAACTGTATAAATCTACATATTTAAAAGAGTTTATATTTATATTGATAATTCAGCGACTATTACAAAGATATTTATAATTGAAAACTATAAATTGAAGGTTTAAATAGATGCACAACCTTAATGAGGCATCAAAATGTCAAAAAGAGAAGATCAATGTAAATCCTACGAAAGACAAATCATGTCTTGAAAATTATGATTTTAGTGATTTAAAAGTATACAATGAAGATTCTAAGAACAAAAGTAAATTGAAGGTTTTTTATAAAAAAAACATTAAAAAGATATTAGTCAGCAATATGGAAGTACAGAAACCTAAAAAACACTTTTTTATACTTTCAAGAGCAGGAAAACCTATATATGCTAAATATGGAGATGAGATAATAATATCAGAATATATGGGAATTATACAAACAATTATAAATCTTTTTCATAAAAAAGAAGATAATCTTAAGTACGAGATTATTTGAAGCTATTCTAAAGTTAATTATTTTTCTATAGAAGTTTTACGTCAAATAATTTAACAGTGGTTGTTTTATTAGAAGGTCCATTATACCTAGTAGGTATTTCAAAGCTCCAAGAATCAGAAATTCAGGTTATTTAAAAAGAAAAAGAAAAAATTGTAACGTTTTAAAGATTAAAGCGCAACTAAATATACTATATACTCAAATAGCAACAGTACTTACACTGAACAAATTATTAAATATTTTTATTCATAAAGAAAATTTTGACCTAAGAAGACTTTTAGGAAGTATGAAACAATAAGTTTAATTAAAGACTTATTATTATAGACACAGAAATATTTCTTGATGCACTTTCAGATATGATTGTTGAAGGAGAACCTTCTGTTCTGCTTAACGGATTACAATGCTTACGGTTAAAAAAGACAGTTAGAGAAAAAATAGACTCTATCCTGATTAAGACAAGAGCAAAAGTATAAATAGATGATTTTTTTAACAATAGCTTATAAAAGGTACAGAAGTTATTATGTGGAATAATTGCATCAAATCTATGTATAGTTAGTATGATAAAGCCACAAAACCGTTCTTTTCATTCATCTGGAAAGTGATTTAAATTTATATTTATAATTTATTTATAAAAAATAGAGTTATTTTTACTGTTTTCCATGATTTTTAATACTACTTCATTTAAAGATGAAACAGAACATTGGATACCATTATGTTTTCCTAAATTCGATCCTAAAGGATTTACATATTGTTATATAACTTTCATATGTGATTCAACCGCACTTATATTAATTTCAACAGATAAAGATGCTTTTTTTGAAATGAGAGAAATGAAACAAAATATTATTAATGTATTAGTTATATTTCAAGAACATATATCTAAAATTTATAGGATTTTAGGATTCATGGTATTTTAGATATAATAAAAATTGCAGCCGAAACATCATATACAACACGTAAAGATTAATTATATTATCTTAAATTACTAACAAATATAGTTGATACTAATACTCCCTGTATCTATCATTTTATCTACAAATCGAAAGTGGATACTCAATTTACTATGCCACAATGGAAAACATCTGAAAAAAATCTTCAAAAAAAAAAGTAATCTATTGTTTATTGTAAGCCTAACTTATTTCTGAATTTAGAATAATGAAAATTTACTATAAACTCCATTCATTAATTCACAAAAAACCGTTTACTAAATTTCAACTTATTTCTACTCAAAATTATACAGCAGTTGCTTGGGTAACATTTTATATGTTTTTGAAATCCTTTAATATTGTTTACAGATAACACCATCTTTCGATTTTTTTGCAATAGCTAATCCAGAAATAACAAAACAATATTTAATTAAAAATATAAATTTAGTATTAGAATGGATAAAAAAGGAAGAGCATAGATTATTTATTAAAAGCAGGGCTACATTCTAATTTTATATACACATTGTTTTAAAGTAAATTTAACTATATATTTATATACATTCAAAAATTAATATCAAATTGCATTTTTTTGAAGATTGCGAACAAGTTTTAATTCATTTTGAATATCCATTAATCTTTCTATATCTTTTACCTGAACACACTTAGAAGCATTTTGAACATATTTTTCAGATTTTAGTCTTCTGGAAATAATTTCTTCTTGTTTTTGAAGCCATTTAATCCTGTTCATTTGTTTAAAACTATTCAAACATAGTTTCTCAACACGCAAATGAAGAACCAATTCAGAATTAACAAATTTAGAATGTACATTTAATAAGCCACTATTCAAATCCTAAGAATATTATTTTGATATGAAATAATGTAAAAAACTTGCATTTAAACTCAAACTTTTCATGCCAATCATATTTCGAATAATATTTTTAAATTTTACAACATCTTCCTTAAATATCTTATTTCTATCATTAATTTCAATAATACCTTCATGTTCATAGTTTAAACGACCAACATTTGATATCATAGATCTAAATTCATGTACTAACATCATAATATTTTCTATTCTTTTTATAGAATCATAATCCAAATAAAAAGATCCATTTTTATGAGGATAATTTGATATCATTATACTTATTTTCGAATATGGATCAAATACCAATAATTTTTGATACAACTCCTACAAATAAATATTAAACGTAATAAAAAAAATTAATTAACCTCAGTAATAAAGGGTGCTATAGGATGTAACAACTTCACTACAGTATATAATGTGGAGTAAAGAATACTTAAGGCGCATTCTGCTCGCTTTTTTATATCAATAAAGAGAAAAAAATAAAATATATCACCTTATTATCATTCTGTTTTAATTCTTGTTTAATAAATTCTAAATAAACACTACATAAATCATAGACAATAAATCTCCTCAAGCATTTTGTGACGTCAAATAACCTTCTCAGCTCAAATCCCATATTACACAGATTAATAGTTTCTTTAAGCCTAGATATTATATATTTATCAAAAATATGCTCTGATTTAAAATTTTCATCTATAATTTTTAAATTATAGTATTTTATTTGACATAAAAAAAACTTAGTAGCATTCCAAAGCTTTGAAAAAATATATTTTGCAGAAGATACATTAGCAATATCCATGTTAATTTGATGAGTCTATAAAATTTTAAAATTATTAACATTTAAAAACTATATTTACTTGTTTTGTGTAGTCTATCAATGAAAATCGGAGAGAATCCGTTCCCATTGCTTTTACACCATTAGAGAATTGCTGCTTGGCTGTTTTTAAGTGATGTTTCATGTCCTGTTCTAAATCATTTCCATTAAAAGCATTATCTTCTGAAATTTCCAAAGAAACACCCTTTATAATTTGTAAAGGATCTATGATATTTCCCAACGATTTAGACATCTTTCTTCCTTGAGAATCCCTAATCTATAAAAATGTAAATTTATAATATATATGTATATATATTTACTAATGGATGAAGAATAATTTCATTAAAAGGAAATTTACCCGTAAAATGAGTACAAAGTAATGCCATTCTCAAAATCCAAAAAAAAAGAAGATCAGAGCCACTTTCAATAAAAGTTAATGGATATTCTAAATATTCAGAAATGAATATTAGTATTTATATTATAACTCACCAATCGGAATATTTTTATTGTCCCAGCGAAATACAGACAAAGGAAGCAATGCAGATGAAAACCATGTATCTAAAACATCAAGATCCTACTATGGATTAACAAAAAAACAATATAACACAATTTTTACTTGTTTAACATCTTTTCCACCTGAAATTTTCAACGCAGCCTGTTCAGATTCTGCTGCAATCCAATATCCATTTTCACAGTCTACATACCATGCAGGTATTCGATGGCCCCACCATAATTGTCTTGATATGCACCAATCTTCAATATTTTCCAGCCATTTTATCCATTTATTACTATAATGCTGTGGAAGAACAGAAAACTTTCCAGCCATATTATCATACACCTTTGAAGCTAAAGATCTAGTTTTAAGATACCTTTAATCAATTTAATAAAAAGAAAAATAAAGAAAAAACAAACCATTGTGATTTCAAAAAATATTCGATAATATCTCCAGAACGAGAACAGAAAGATATAGAAGTCTGATAATTTTGAGATCCACGATATAATCCCTTATCTTTCAATTTTGACAATATATATTTTCTACACTTAAGACGATCAATATGCTAATCAAGTTAAAATTAATTTCAGTAAAAAATCCAAAAACCTGTAATTCTGGAAGTAAACATGATGCATTCATTCTTCCATCAAAGTCAAAAACATTTACAACTGGTATTTTGTGGCGAACAGAAAACATATAGTCATTAGGATCATGCGCAGGTGTTATTTTAACAGCCCCTGTTCCAAAATTAGGATCAACCATTTCATCAGGTATAATAGGAATCTTTATATGAGGATCAAGGGGATGATAGCAATATTTCCCATGTAAATTCTTTCTATGTTAAAATATGATAAAAAAATAAATGATATCAACCAAAAATCTTATATCATTCGGATTAACTGAAATAGCTCTATCACCAGGAATTGTTTCTACCCTTGAAGTCGAAACAACAACTTCAGTAATATTACATGGATCGACTAATGGATATGCAATTTTATGTAACACTCCAAATTCAATACTATATTTGTTTTAATACAAATTTGCAAAAAATAAACCTTACGGCTCCCCTCTAATCATTATTTCAGTGGGCTTGTTGATCACTTTATGATCAACCTCAATGTCTGAAATAACCGTTTCCAATGAACATGACCAATTAACCATTTTCATATCTCTGTAAATTAAACCCTCATTAAATAATTGAATAAAGCAATTTGTAACAACTTTAGATAAAGATGAATCCAAAGTAAAGAATTCTTTAGACCAATCAAGAGAAGCGCCCATAAAAGCCTTAAACATTTTAATCATTCCAACAAAAGAAAAAAAAAACATATATACAATTTGATTATAAATATAAGCTACATTAAGACCTTTCCATTTCCAAATTATATCCTCAAACATACTTCTTGTCATATCTTTTCTCTTTAACTATTTTATATTAAATATTTTAAATTAACCCTTAAATCTACTTTTTGTGTTTTCATAAGAAATTGTTCCATAATACTTTGGGTAGCGATTCCTGCATGATCTGTCCCGGGAATCCATATAACTGACTTTCCTCTCATTCTTTCCCACCGAATTAGCGCATCCTAGACATTTAAATATAATAATATGAGAATTATTTAAGTCACTTGAATACTAATAGTTAAAGCATGACCAAGATGTAAAATACCAGTAATATTTGGGGGAGGAAGAATAGTTACAACACGATTACATGACGAACACTCATTAAATGGGTGTTTTGGTGAAAAAAACCCATTTTCTTGCCACCATTTATACCAATCTTGTTCTATCAGAGTCTATTGATATCAGTCAATCTTTTAACAAAAACAAATATAACAGGATCATAAGGGCCATCAAGGGAATGAGAAGGAATATGAGAATAATTCTTAGTAAAGAAAATTTGACGAATTTTGCAACGTCTTAAAAACACCATAAAATAGTTATCGTCTAAGATATGAAAGATAAATAAAACATTAAAAATTAATATACATGTTATATAAGTTTAATAACGTAAAAAGACCCCATTTCTTTTTTCATGATTTCTTATCTCAAACATAATTTGAACAGCAGCAAAAAGCGTGCAAAAAAGAGATACAAGAAAAAAAAAATCTATAAAATTTTAATATTAGAAATAAAAATATAGAAATTATAAACTTTGATAATTGATAAAAATACGGGTAAACATATCCTTCGTACCCTCAATACCAAGGGAAAATCCCACAAGATTAGCAATCATCATCATAATAATATTAACTGTAGCACCTAAAGCACATAAATGCCGATAATATGGCCAATCTTCCCACTATAGATATAATTAATAGAAAGAAAAAAGAAAGAAATATAAGTACTTCTTTTGAATGGAAAATATGGTAAGCTATGATCTCGGGAAGAATAAATAATGTAATTAACCAACCCCAAGCAAATAATCTTAAAGTAATATCATGCCATAATGCAACAAAAGTGAATATAACAAAAATATTTAGTACTAAAAACTTAGAACCACCAAGAGGAAGATATATATATCTACAAATGAATATTTTTTTAAAAAAAAAACGGTATTACCTTATTATCCAACGATTAAAGCTTCTATGCCAAGCCCTCCAAAAGCCTAAAAATGAATAATTATTATTTATGCATCTAACCATATTTTCGGGGGGATCAATTTTATCACAAAGAGCCCAAAGACGAAAAAATCTCCAAATAAGTAATAACTAAAAAATGTTTACAAATAGAAAAAAAAAGTAAATAAAAACTTTAAACCAAATAATCTGCAAATTAAAATACCCAATCATACTAATTTGAAATGGAGAGTAATTTTTCCATGACTTTGTTTTAGATATAGCAACAACATAAAAAAAGTGAAGAATCAGTTCCAATAAAAAAAAACAAAACAGTAATCTTAAAAAATACTTTATTGTCGATAAAATAGTAATATCTTTCGACGGATATCGTAACTATACTAACATAAGTCTCTCTATTTTAAGCAATAAATAAAACCTGAGAAATAAAGTTATTAAAAGATATAATTGGCCCTGAAAAATACAAAGGAGCATAAAACACATATGAAAAAAAATTCAATAAACAATAATCTGCATGAAAACACGAGCTATTAATGCGATTTTTTTCGGTTAATTGAGAGTCGGATAATTTCTTTTAATTTGATAATAAGCAATTAAAAAATTATTATTGAAAAATATAGATTACCTCAGAAACATCATTATTTAGTGACCAATAATAATCTAAATTATAAGATATAAATCTCAAAATAGTAGTATTAAAATATATTTGCCATCGAGGTACAAAACCATTATAACGATCCTATATCTTATTAGAACATGTAACTTCATCAATCCATTTTACCAAGAAAGATAATTTATGATAAAAAGAACCAAATAAATATCCTTTGTATATATCATTAAGAAATAGAATCCCAACATTAAAAAACCAAGTCAGTATAGGATTCAATTTATTCTTTGAGAAAATACAAGAAATACTATAATTTATATATGCTATGGTATAGATTTTAATAATACTAGTACCATGTAAAATAATAAGAAAAATAAATGAGTATATATTGTTGTATAAAATACGCCTTTGAACATCATTTAAAATCTTAAAATGTTTAATAACATAATTAGAAAAAGAACCTAAGGATAAATGAATAGTTGAAGCAAAAATCAGAATAGGAACATTTCTTCGAAACACTGCATATTGTATATCCGTATTATCCTAATCTCATTAACAACATAACTATACCATTTACTTAAAACCATTTTACGCTTTCCAATCCAACCAGAACGTAAGAGCCCAGAGAATTGAGCATAATTATGATGCGACGCTTATTTTTCATTAGAATAATCTAAACATATCTAGAAACACTTACTATTTGAAATATCATATGTAGTTTTTAGTGAAAAAATTACTGAAAAAAAGATAATCCAATAATAAATAAAAAATTCATAAGACATCCATTTAGATTCTAATTCCTTAGATTTCTTTGTATATAAAATTTCTTTATCATCCATATCAAAATCAGAATCGTCCTCAGAGTGACGCACCCCCTTAGATATCCTTAAAGAAAACAACGATAACATGTGTCTAAACATTTATCAATTTAATTTCTCTTAAATATTAAAATCGAAAAATCAACTTTCGATAGGGTTAAATATCTTAAAAAATTATAAAATATATAACCTCTACCTTTATAAACATTATCATACCATAGCTTCAATGCTTAACCAATTTTTAGGATTATTTTATTTTCTTTATTGTTAAATTATAGACTATAATTTTCATATATTCGTTATCTAAAATAAGTCATAATATATAATAAATGTTTCCACAAAAAGATAAATTATCATAGGAAACAAATATTTTATTATGAAAATTCAATATCTCTAATTAAAATAAGAAAATACAAAATAAAATATCATAAAAACCTCAAATTTTCCTCTTTCTCCTTAATATATTTATCTAGAATATCGATAAAATAATAACCCCATTTTTCAAATCTAGCATGAAATGTTTTATCATCACTTTTCAAAGCAATTGGATCTAAATCTTTACAGAAAAAAATTGATAAGAAAAAATTTAAACATAAAACATATCTTACTTTTTAAGAGTTTAGTAGCAATATCTAACAATTCCTTATCAGAAAGAATAGACGCAGGAGAAATCCCTTGCTCATTTGCTGTCTAGAATATTTTAGAGACCTCAAAAAAAAAATTAATAAAACATTATCACGCAATTGACACATCTCTTGATAACATCTTTCAAGAACATCCAATTCATATGGATTTAGATTTAAAGACATTTTATTTAAAAAGTGTTTAGGTGATGTATCTATCTTTGCTTTGAAATTTTCGAATCTATTTTTTTTTACGTTACAAATAGGAACAATTTTAGAAGATTTCTTATAAGTCTAAAATTAATTATTATTAATAAAACCATTTAATCATCTTACTTTCTTTCTATTCATTTTTAATTGTCTAACAGAAGACATATTTGATAATAATTCAATTGTTTCTTGTTTTTGAGAAAAAGTTTTATTAGATAAATCCGAATTAGAATTAGGTTTAAACGACATAAAAAGAGATTCATTCCCCTTCAAAAAAGACATTCCATTTCTTCCAACCTAAAACATAATTAAAAGCAAGAATAAAAATATATTATCCTACTTTAACATATGTAACAACAAATCCCATTTCGGTAATATCACTTACTTCCTTTATAATATCATAAGAAATAAGAACGTGAAAAAGTCTTTCAGCATCTAATCTTGACAAAGAAGATCCAGATCCAAATGAAGGCAATGCTTCATAACCAAAATTAACAACTTTATTATTCTTTATTCCTCGAAATATGTTTATACATTGTAATGCCGTAAACTTATTTTCTTGAACAGCAAGAACAATTTTTACAATTTCTTTTCCCATATGAAACATATCTTTTTTTACAACAAAAGATCCTTCTCTACAATTATCACATGTCTGATTGCACTCTTTTTCAGAAAATTTTTCATTAAAATAAGCCAACAATTGCTTTCGTCTACAATCAACTTTATTTTCACAAAATTGCAGTACAAGGTGCAAAGATGCTTTCTGGCGATTTTTCTGACTCCAATTAGCATATCCTTTATCAATCATCCTTTCTAGCTTTGTTTTATCTTTATAACTGTAAAATAACCAACATTGAGCAATATTTCCATCCCTTCCCGCTCTTCCTGTTTCTTGATAATAACCTTCTAAAGATTTTGGAAGAAATAAATGAATTACAAAACGAACATCTGATTTATCAATTCCCATACCAAAGGCTATAGTCGCAACTATAATATGGTATTTTCCACCTTTCCAGTCCCTTTGTACTTGTGATCTCTCCTTATTAGTCATTCCTGCATGATAATGATGAATTTTCATTTGATATTTCTCACGAAGTTTTCGTGCAGTATCTTCACAATTCTTTCTAGAGAAACAATAAATTATCCCAGATTTTCCTGCATAATTGGACATGATTATATCACGAACCTGAGAATATACTGATGTATCTCGAAATGCTACATTATAATATATATTTGGTCTGTTAAAACTTTGAGATAAAACAACACAATTATTGATATTCAAATTATGAATTACATCTTTCTTTACTATTTCATTCGCAGTAGCAGTTAAAGCAATAAATGGAACATTATGATACTTTTGTTTAATTTGTCCAAGTTGTTTATAATCAGGACGAAAATCATGTCCCCATTGACTAATACAATGTGCCTCATCTACAACTACTCTTGCAAAGTTATTTTTTGAATAAATATGATCCAAAACCTTGCCAAAAGAGTTATTTCTTACTAAAAATTCAGGAGTAACATAAAGTAACTTTAAAGACATATTGTTGGAATAAAGAATTTTCATAACTTCTTTCCTTTTAGAAACAGGGGTTTCACCATTTATTAATTCAGAATTAATATTAATACTTAGAAGATGTTCCACCTGATCTTGCATAAGGGATATAAGAGGAGAAATAACTAAGGTTAGACCTTTAGTCTTCCCTGAATCAATTAATGAAGGGAGTTGATAACAAAGGGATTTCCCTCCTCCAGTAGGCATAAGAAGAAATAGATCCCTTCCACTTAATGTTGTATTAATTGCTTCCAATTGATTGCTTCGAAATTCCTTTAACCCAAAAACATTTTTTAAGATCATAAAAACATCTTTCGACCATGGATAACTTATATTATAGCCGGAAACTAAAGGCATATTTGCAGTAAGCACAGATTTTTTAAGAGTAGATGTCTGATTTAATGACACTTTATTTTGAACAGAGTGAGATTCTTTACTAAATACAGTATCATGCTGTCTGGAAGTCACAAAACCATCAGATGAAAAATCAGATACGAAATTAGATGACGTCTTTTGAAAAAGTTCTTGGTTATTCGAGTTAAATACACTATTAGTTTCTGTATTTTTATCAAAATTATTTTCATGAAAAATGTCACATTGAGAATCATGGAATTCATCAAAATCGTCAGCATCTGTATTATAAATAATATCTGAAGATAAAGAATCACAAAAATTATCGAGTATTACTGGTGACTTCACAGGGTTTTGTTTATTTCCTAAAGAGTCAGCAAAAAGACACGCTGACTTATCAAAGTTATCATTATCTCGAGAAAACAAATCACATTCCTGAAATTTACATATAGAAGCTTCTAAATTTCCATTTGCAGTTTTTTTAGATAAATTGAGAGATTTTTCATCTTTTAAAGAAAGAGAATATGACAAATGATTATCAAGTTTCTCTAACCTTTTTTGCATCTCATCATTAACCTAAAATCATTAAAAATATTAACACATGAATTCATATAAACGCATCCTACATTAAAAACCTTCCGTGTCTTTTTTTGCTCTATTATATTTTCCAATTCCAATATTCTATGTTTTATCTCTTTTCTAAGGGATTTAAAAACATCCAAATAAATAATCTATTCAAACCTCTCTTCTAATAATGTACTTTTATTTTTCAATGACGCAGGGGAATCAGAAGCAACTTTAAGAAGTCGTTCCAAAACATCCTTCTCATTTTTATGAGCAAGATTCAGCTTTTCTTGGGTATCCAAAAGAAATAACTAAATAAAAAATTAAACTTTCAAAAAAAAACATATGTCAACCAAACCAAATCATTATAAGTTAGTGATACCAAAGATTCATCCTTAGGTATATCTATTTGCGTCAATTCAAAGTCATCTATAAGACTGTCGCTAGAAAATTCACTATCTAATACAACATGAGAATATTCTTTCAAAGGTTTATCAGATCCAATATTCATCTTTTGGGAATCAGCTATTAATATTTCAGGATCATTGTGGCCATCAGATTTATAATTATCGTCAAGAACCTCAAAGCGCATTTTTTCCTTTTCCAATTCATTACTATACATAAATTTTTTCATTATACTTACAAAATTATTAGAACTTTTACATCTTTTTCGATCATATACATGAATAAAATCAACCTTCCGTTTTGAATAATCATCTAACTTCTTATTTTTATCATCAAAGCGCGTAAGATCAATGAATATATTTGATTGAGAGTCCTCTGAGCTTTTTTGATTTATATTCGATATAAACGAGTTTTCATTCAGATTTTCAAAATCAGAAAGTAATTCTAAACAATATTTCATATCAGAAGAAGGGTCTGTCTCGGATCCTTGATCTATTTTCACAGGAAATGACTGATTCGATAATTCAGGTTCTGGGATAACACGTTGACATCCATATAAGGTCTGGGTCTTTATGTTTTCATCGCTCTTACAAAATCTTTATATTATATCAGAATATAAATCAAAAGTATTCTAATTTACTTCATATTATCGACTATTTTCTTTCTAATACCTTGGCTTGGAATATGTGGTTTTTCTTTATAAAACCATTTCAAATAAATATCTATATTATTCTTGACTTTCTGAAAACCCATTTATAAAAAACATAATATAAGGACCTCTTAAGAAGATATCGACTCTTATATAACAGGATATATGATGCCTATACCTAAATATAAGAAGTTTTGACGGTTGATAATATTTCATCAATAATCCTTCAATTTAGCTTTAGAAAAAAGAAAAAAAAGAGAAAATAACTTAAAAAGACAATTAGAACAAGATTTAGAAATTTTTAACGTTGTTTAGCAAAATACAAGGGAATTTTAAATAAAAAACAGTATTTTAAAATAAGGTACGTACTTGAGCCTTGGCGATTAATTACTATAGCAACGTTTCTAAAGATCTCTACGTATTCAATCAAGAAATTATGAAAAGGACTAAAAGGGCTAGAAATCAAGGAATTCACTACAAATTCAATGAAAAAGAGGATTTTGAAGTAATAGAAGAAGACAGTAGCAATTTTTCCCCAAAAAAAAACATGAAAAATGACAAAAAACGACGAATATATCATACAATTTTTCATGAAAAGAGAATTAAACGTATTGATAAAAAAAAAGAAGAGAACACAATAATTAATGAAGAAAATGAGGGGGAAAATATAAAAGAAAACTCGGAAATTAAAAAGATAGATATATTAGAGGTTGAACAGTCTAAAAATACTAACGGAATAAAAAATCTAATTAAAGAGAAAAAATCAAAAAAAGAGCTATATCAAAGAAAAAAAGAGCTCCTTAAAGATAGAATGAAACTTCCTATATGGACTGGTATAAATTTTATATTTTAATTGAATTATTTTAGTTATATATAGCTCGATTAAGATTAATAAAAGAAATGGAAAATTCAAGAGTAATAATTTTGTTAGGAGAACCAGGATCAGGAAAATCAACACGTAAGAACTTATATCTAAAAATTGAGTTTTTTTAAATGCGTAAGAATTACCGCAATTTCTTCTAAAATGCAATTATACAAAAAATAATCGCATCGCAGTTACACAACCAAGAAGAATTGCAGCTATCAATTTAGCAAAAAGAGTTTCAGAAGAAGTAGGAACAAATTTGGGGGAAAGAGTAGGGTATTCTATTAGATTTGATGACTGTTCTTCTTTAGATACACAAATTAAATATATGACAGATGGAATGTTACTACGAGAATTGATTGGAGATCCACTTTTATCGATTTATTCAACAATTATTCTCGATGAAGCACATGAAAGAACACTTATAACAGATATGCTTTTGGGGTTCTTAAAAAAAATAATAAAATTGCGTCCAATGCTTCGTGTAGTTATCATGAGCGCAACATTAGAGGCTGAACGATTTTCCACATTTTTTGATAATGCAAAAATTTACTTTATAAAAGGAAAAGAGCATCCCGTTAATATTTATCATACACTGCAACCCGAAAATGATTATGTCGATGCAGTTTTAAGAACAGTATTTCAAATTCATATAAATGAACCAGAAGGGGATATTTTAGCATTTCTTACAGGTAAATAATCCTTAAATATCTAAAATTGTTTCTTATTCTTTAGGTCAAGATGAAATTGAGTCGTTAGAAATATCCATTTGTCACTATGCAAAACAATTAGAAGAAAACGTTCCAAAAGTATGTTCATTTTCTTAAGAAACAATATTAATCTATTCTTCATAAGATGCTCATATGTACATTATTTTCCGCTTTACCTCAAAATATACAACAAAAGGCTTTTATTAAAACTCCATCTAATACTAGAAAAATTATATTAGCTACAAACATAGCAGAAACCTCAGTTACAGTAAAAGGAGTTAAATATGTAATAGATACGGGCTTAGAAAAGGCAAAGAAATATAATAATCGACTTGGTTGGTATTAAATATACTTAAAAAAATTAATTAAAATACTAGGCATTGAGGTTTTGCATATTGGGCCAATTAGCAAATCATCAGCACGACAAAGAGCAGGGAGAGCAGGAAGAGAGGTAAGAATGTTATTTTTTTGATGAAGAATGTTATTCATATTTTTTGAGGGACCTGGAAGATGTTATAGATTATATACAAAATCAGAATTTAAAAAATTAAAAAATACATCCACACCAGAAATAAAAAGAGCAAATTTATCATTTGCTGTATTAACTCTAAAGGCCAGGGGTGAAAATGATGTTATAAATTTTGATTATATAGATCCACCGTCTCATAATTCATGTTTGTATACATTTTAAATGTCTAACATAAATTTATTATTATAGTATTACGTTCTCTTGAACAATTATATTCACTTTCTGCTCTTGATGAAAAAGGGGAAATTACAAAACTTGGTTATGATATGTCATTAATCCCATTAAATCCTCAACTTGCACGAGTTTTAATTGCAGCAGCAAATGATTATGATTGTTTGTCATGTGTCATTGATATTATTGCATGTCTTTCGACGGAAAATCTTTTTATGTCATTTCAAAACAAAAAAAATGAAGCTAATAATGCAAAAATGAAATTTTTTAATAGAAATGGAGATCATATAACATATCTTAATGTATTAAGACAATTTATTGAAATAAGGAAAAATGAGTCTATGGCAAAAACATGGTGTTATCAAAATTTTATAAATTTCAGAGCGATAACAACTATCATGGTAATAATATCTCTAAAAATGTAATTTTTCATTTATAAATATTTAGGAAATTAGAAAACAATTAATGAAACATTGCAAAAATGCAAGTATGAAAATAGAGTTTTCAAATAAAATAGACACAGAACTTATTCTCCGATGTTTTCTTACTGGATTTCTTATGAATACAGCATTATTACAAGCGGATGGAAACTATCACACAGTTATGGGAAATACGGTATACATGTTACAATATTATATATTATTTTTTATAATCTATTTCAGATTGTTTATATTCATCCTTCATCAGTTCTATTTAATAAAAAAGTCGAAGCTATTCTATATAATAATTTGGTATAATAACATCCTTTATAATAAGAATCTAATAATAAACAAGATTTTCACCACTAAACCATACGTTCATATTGTATCTATGATTAAAAGTGATTGGCTACGATCAACTTCTCAAATAAGTAAAAATAATGGATCTTAAATATCTATATTTTTTGCAATTTCAAATGGAAAAAACTTTACATAAAAATATAATGCATTTTTTTAAAATACTAACTATATGTCTTCATACATCTAGTTTCTAAATGTGCAATTTCGCATGACTTAGAACAATATCTTTCACCGCATTTATTACATCTATAATTTCCCCAGTATCCACATATAATACATAATCGAATAGGTGGTCTATTTGACGGTCCAACCGCTGCTAAATGATAACCCGTATTTGCACCCTTCTATCGTTAAATTATACATATATATTTAAATCATACTGCTTCATCCAAATGCATTGCGAACGTCTTTCTTGATGTCAAAATCTTCCGAACATTTGCATTACTTTTTTTTGTACGAATTTCTATTCTAATTTCAAATATATCTTATAAAATATACCATTCTACCTTCATTCTTTGTAAGCTCAATTTTTACATCATTATAATTATCCCGTTCTAATTCTACAAGATGCCTATTAATATGTTTTATTTGAACACTTGGATCTATTATAACAACTTTATAACATATATTTTAGAGTATTTTAAAAAAATATTAAAAATTTACTTTTAGTTCTATCTGTAGGCCTTTTTTTACGGTTTAAAATAGAGTTTTCAACTGAAGAAACAAAAGGCATTAAGAAATCTCTTATCTATTAATATCCATCTATAAAACCTCTAAATATTTTTTCTTAATCTCGGTAACAATCTTTTAAAAAATCAAAAATATCTAAAAATAAATATATTACCTTTAAAATTATAAAGAAACAGACATAAAATTAACAAAGAAATATATATTTTTAATTCAAAAATATAATTATTTTTTTAGAGTTTAAAAACTTAAAAAATTCACTGTTTAGATTTATATCTAAATCTAATTTTTTTTAAAAATATAATAAAACTTTGAGATAATTGTTAACAAGTCATCTTAAATACTATTTTTACTTAAAAAACAAGGCGATAACACATTATTTTAAGATATTAAAAATATTCATATTTTTAGTTTTAAATATATCATATCAATAAATTGATAAATTAATACATTAAACTCTTTTATTAAAAATAAAATATATTTAACAATAAATAATATTATAAATATCTTAAATAATATACACAAATCCTATAACCTTAACTTTAAATTAATAATAAAACAAGTGTAATATATTTCCTTTTTTTTTACTCTAAATAAATGTTATTTACAACACAATTAACACTATAATATTGCACATCAAGTTATATATTAAATAAAATTCTATTAGATAAATATGACCAATTCTATAAACTTTTAAAATTTATTTAAATATTAAAACAAAACTTTCAATATTAATTTTTGAAATATTAAGCATTCAAAATTAAAATACTAATTTATTATGAAAAACATAATATACAATAAAGAATTACATACATAATACAAATAAAAATATCCTATTTATTCATTTTTTCAAATAAAAAAACCTATAAATTATACACAATCATTCACCTCTTAGCATTTAATATATTTTGTCTTATGTTTTCTTATAAAAATATCTTTTCAATCAAAATCTTCATTTCATATATTCTCATCTAATAATATTTATAATTTTAGTAGTATCGCAAGATTTTTTGCAGACCGTCTAATATCTTAGCTCTTGTCAAGATATCAAATGATTGGGTCTAAGACTTATATTCCTAGGAAAGGCTTTAATTTTGATAACTATCAAAGAAATCTATATCTTTTATCAAAAGATATTGCTTTACCACCTACTATTTCTACAGGAACAACAATTGTTGGTGTTATATATGAAAATGGAGGTATATTTTATTATATAAAGGAGTTATAGTTATTCTAAAGGTATTGAAAGTATGTATCGCTGCAGATACTCGAGCAACAATGGGTCCTATTGTGAGTTTTTTGCATTGATTATAAATTTTATTTAGTAATATGTATTTTTAGGTAGCAGATAAAAATTGCAAGGTTATATATATATATATTATTTAGCTATATCTTATATATTGTATCTTAGAAATTGCATAAGATTTCATCAAGAATATGGGCAGCAGGAGCAGGAATAGCGGGAGACATTGATTTTGTTACGTCTTATATTTCGTCACAAATTGAACTGCATGCTTTATATACAAAACGACAGCCACGTGTTATTACGGCATTGACTATGATGAGGCAATATTTGTTCAAATATCAAGGATATGTAGGTGCCTATTTGATTGTTGCAGGAGCCGACCCTACGGGATTACATTTGTTCACAGTTTCTGCTCATGGTAAACATCTATAAGTGAATTTAAATAAATATTCATACTTAAAAGGAAGTACTGATAAGCTTCCATTTGTTACAATGGGAAGTGGTAGTCTTGCAGCCATGTCTGTTCTTGAGACAAAATATAAACCTAATATGAGCAGACAAGAAGCAATAGATCTTTGCAAGGATGCTATTTTAGCGGGTATTTTTAATGATCTAGGTTCAGGAAGTAATGTAGATATTGTTGTCATAGAAAAAGAAAAGGTTTTTTTTATTATTTAAATTTCTATTTTTAATTATAACCAGACACAATATCTTCGTAATTATCTTAAGCCAAATGAACGAGCACCTAAAGAAAGGTCCTATAAATTCGAGAGAGGAACTACTGCAGTAATTAAAAAAGATATCAAAAAATATGTTACCACTGTGGATATTAATGATGAAATGGAAATTGATGAATAATATATATTTTACATTCTAAAGAATTATATGAAAACTCTATATTAACACTTTAGATAAAAGACATTTCATCAATTTCTCGTTGAAACTCTACTAATCTCATTTTTCTCGCATCTTTGTTATGTAACATAACTAATCCTGAACGTAATAAAATCCTTCCTATTACTGAATCTTCAACTATTATATACGGATCTGCACCTGGCAAAACTGATTGATTCATCAAATTCTAAAAACATTAACATTTTAATAAACCGAAAATAATTATTCCTGCCTCAAGTAATTCCTTTGTAGAATTGCAGAGAGTAAATTTATCTTTCTGTTCTATAGAAATATGTTTATCTAATGTTGTTTGGCCTGATTCTGCCAGCAACTTAGCATGTTTTTTTTCAGGTAAATCTGCATATCCAACTGCTGCACCAGATTGTTCTGCAAGCAATACATCACCCAATTCCTCATCAATAAACCTAACAAGCTCACGCATAAACTTATTAACTGATCGTTCAGCTTCTTTTACATTCATATGACATTCACTTGTTTCTAATTAAAAAAAATAAAAAATTATTAAAAACCAACTTTAATATCTCTTGAGAACTTCTTTGGCTTTGCTTTTCCAATTTTTTTAATCTTTGATCTAATAAAGATCCAATTATTTTACTTTCTTCTAATATTTTTTGTTCTCTTAAAGATATTAACATAAAAAAAAAAAACATAAAAAACACCTTTCAATTGTAGACAATGTCTTTTTCAACCGTTTTTCCAATATTTCCATAGTCAATCGTGCTTCTGTTGTATTTTTTTCAATTTTCTGCCGAGCAAGTAAACCAGTAACAAAATTATCATCAATTGTAAAATCAACCGTATGTGATGATTCTTCATATATATTTGCATAATGTTTTATCCATGCCAATCTTTCTCTTGGATTTTTTATACTCTAAATAATAAATAATAATTAGATACATTAAACATAATTTTATCCTTTCAAACCTTCTCAAGATCAGCCAATTTTTCAAAAGAAAAAGAATCTGAGATAACAACGTTAGATTCTTTGACCTCTTATCATTATTTTATGCTTTTTTCTGGTAAAAGCTTACATTCTTAAGAAATTCTGTCTGATAAAGAATTTTCTCATTTAAATCTCTAATTATCTCATCTAATTTAAATTCATAAGAATCATCCATAGAAAAGTGCAATAGATCTTCATTATCAAAGGAAATTAAAGCATATTTTCTACATTTTTCTGCAAATTTTTGAAATCCATTCATCATTAAGTTATCGTAAGAGTAACTATTCAAACCCTTAAGAAAAGGTAGAAAATATATTAGATAAAAACAAAATATTTACATAATTTTAGAAAAAATTTAATTAGAAAAAACATAGAATAAATTATTTAGAATCAATTTCTTTTTTTTTCATATTTTTTTTATAAAAAATGATATTTTTTAAATGTATTATTGAAACTTTGTATTTTAATTTTATTAAGAGATCTTTTAATAAAAATGATTATTTTAAATTTTACATTATAATAATTGTATTTTTTAAATATCAATTTTATTAATCATTTATTTTAATTTTATATTTATTCATTTATCATTATTACTATCTAAAAAATATTAAACATTTTTCATAATTTTTGATTAAATATATTTTTACCAATTTAAATATAAATTCTAAGTTAAATTTATAATAAAATTAATATTTAAAAAATACAATTATTATAATGTAAAATTTAAGATAATCATTTTTCACTAATATTATACCTTATCTCCTTAGGATTAACAAGAATTAAAATATTTTAAAATAATTAACTCTATAAATCCCAAATAAACATGAATTTTATTAAAATATTTTCTCTAATAAACTCTTCAAAAAAAAAACAATAGATTTATATTTTCACCATTTATTTTTTAATATAATTTACACCAAATACTAAAAAAACAAGATCTATATAAAATATTTCTATTCTAAAATTATTAAATACAAAATAGTATAAAATCTTAATCATAAAAGAATATTGTATTATATAAAATATCTAAATTAAAAATTAACAAAAATTAAATAGATAAATAAATAATATTATAAAAGTATGTAATATTTTAATAATGCAAATTGCAAAAATATAATCATTTATATAATTATACTTAAAATCTGATCCACATTTCCCTTAAATGAGCTTACGCCAATTGATTCAAGTTAAAATATTATGAATAGTAACAAAAGTAGTAAAAATTATGTGTTTAATCCATCATAATATCCAGTTAATTTTAGACCAATTTCAAAAGCATTCTAGTCTCAAATTCCAGAATAACATCTATTCTTATTATAAATATCTGGGGAATAAGATCTATTCTCCATCCTATCAAGGGTATCAGGATAAGACTTAACGTTAGATGAATAATAAATGGACTTTAAATCTTCATCTGAAACTTGATTAGAATTACCATAATAACTATAGTTTGAATTAACTGAGAGCTCAGAAAGATACTCTCTACTATCCACCAATACATTATTTTCTTTAGGTGATTCTACCTCAAAATCCGCCCAAAATTCCCCAAAATTCTCTTTACTTTCTAAGTTATTTACACCATAATGAAAATTCTCCGGATTTTTTTTATTAAAAATTAAATGCATTTTCTTATTATTTTCCAATTCTTTCTTTCTCCATGGAGATCTTTGAGGCAAAGGCTTCGCTGTATGTTTTGGCAACGAATGATAATACATATCCATTCTCTGATGATCATCCATTCTTTCTGGGTACCATACTGGGTACTGTGGAACCACTGTCGGCTGTACTAAAACAGTAGGCTGAGACCTAGCATATGTACTAGGTCTACACAAAAAACAACAACAGCAACAGCTACGTATAATATTCATCAAAAAATAATAAATAACAAGTACTATTCCCTCATCAACACAAATTCTATCAAAAAATTTACTTACAAATAAAAATCCCAAAAAGAATCACAAAAATCATAGGAATCAAGCACCAGTAACTATGAACGCATTCTTTCGGACTCGAATAAGCTTGTTTAATCTGATCAATAGTGTCTTTACTCGAATGATATAGCCCTTCAAATACATTTTTCGACCCATTTGATGCCATTTCTTCTTGTTTTAATCATCAAAATATTCTTCAAAAAAGCTCAAAAACTGGCAAACAATCCCAATTTAAATCAAACACTTAAATCCTCTTAAAAATAGATAATTTCTTATAAAAATACTTTCTTAAGAGAAAGATATGACCTCCAGTATTCAGCTATAAAAATACCCTTTATATACTAAAGCTTATACTAAGAATGTTAAGATTAAGCTATATTTTCTGTTGACAAATACCTAACCCTCAAACTAAGTTTATAAGATCTAAACCTTACATAATAACCCAATACAACCCTAACCCTTTCCAGATTCTACTAGACCTTACCACTATACAAGTCATATACACTATCACGTGACAAACAAAACCTAACCCTCTTATTCTATACTAGCCCTTATATTATTACCTAACCCTGACACTCCATCTTCAAACTCCGTATGCATCTATACAGTAAAAAACCATAATTATTCATCTTCTTTAATAAAAACACCTGGAAAACCCTCTATAACTCATATTATTAAATATTATCCTACTATCATCTTTTTTCGCTCTAAGCATAATTTGTCGTTAGACTTAAACTCCACCCTAATACAAGCTTAAAAAAAATAATGGATACTACTCAAAGACTTTGGAAACGGCATTATTGTGATTATAAACCGACACTTCAAGAACGGTATGATTGTTATAGTAGATGGAATGCATGGGGACGTTGGATCGTAATAAGTATAATATTAATTGGAATTATTCTTCTTTTTACATGTCTTTTGTAAGAAAAATTTATAAAAATAAATGAATATTTATAAGAAGTAGTTGTGCAAATAAGTGGCGGGCGGAGCAGGGAAATGCACCTATTAAATATACAGGATGGTTTATGCCATGGCAAGCTTATCCACCAACACAGCCGTATGGATATGCAATGCCGATGACATCATCATATCAACATCCAGGAGGGCCAGGTCGGCCTTGGCAAAATGAACAACATCCAGTACCGCCTTATGAGCCTCCAAACGCATCATCATCTAATGCTCAACCTCCATCACCAAGTCAAAAAGAAAAATAGGCATGTCTAAAGCCTAATTTTTTTAATAAAATGACGGGTTTATAATATTAAGAGTTTCGTCGGTATTATTAAAGTGTATTATTAAAGGTGTTTTATTAATAAATTTCTAATAATCTAATTTTTTAAAAAAAAAATTCAATGTAAAACATTAAAAAAGCCCTATAAATACGCCTTTACATTTTTCTATATAACCGACAACTTGCGACAGTGGTTACTCGGTTGGCCTGCTACCCGATTTAGCTAGCCAATAGGCTTTGCCTACGCAGGTTCGAATCCTGCAGTTGTCGGTTGTTTTTTGTTATGATAAATATGTAAAATTATGATTGTTTTAATTATCCATACGTATTTTTTTGCATCCATTAATGACCAATAATAGTTAAGAAAAGATTAAATAAATAGATATTAATCAAAAGCCAAAGAATATAAATTTTAACTAACGAATATGAATTCATATATTTTCCTTTTTTCTAATGAAACCGAATATATTTTTTTATACGAGTTACATGAAACCGAATATATATCCATTAGATTGACACCTGAAATAAAATATATAACTTCAAGTTAATATTCAAACATCGATTATATCATTAACAAAAGATTATAATTTAAGATAAAAGCTATAGAATAATATCGAAGCAGTAACAAATATGCATTAAGTAATTCTGAAAAAGAACATATACATAAAAAACCCATCCTTAACAAAATGATAAAGACTTGATCAACTAAATAAAAAAATTGATTAATAAACAAAAATCGAATACAATAATTAAATATTAAAGGAACCAGTAAAAAATAATTTACCTAGCTTCATTTAGAGTGATCTATTAAAACTTTTAAACAATATTACCAAGCTCATAGCTTGAAATCATAATTGAACATGCAGGACTTACTTTAAGTATTCGTGGAACTGCACCTCGAAACAGACCCCTAATACCCGTTTCTTTAAAAATATCATACATAACTTTCCAGGTGTTTTGCCTTACAGCTGAAATAGATCCATTAGTGTTATGCCAAATTTGACGACGTGTTTTAACAGAATCAAAAGGATGCGTAATTAATGCAGCAATAGCACCACTCAATCCACCAGAAATAAAACTCTTTACAAACTCAGACGTTTTAGGATTCAAATTCTTAAAAGGTTCTGGGGATTTATTTAAAAAATATTTAATTTTTTCATAACCTAGCCAATAAAATCCACTAAATGGAACATCACGCCACAACGTAGGACTCAATCCTTTCCATAAGCTTTGAAAGCCCTGAACTTTCACCATATCTTGAATACTAGTAACTACTGTAGAAAATATTGAACTAGAAGATGGAGAATGTGCCATAGATTGAAGACGGACTTTAAAAAGTTCTAAAGGAGAGATCACTGTAGCAGACATAGTCCTTGCAAATGCGCCACAGAACAAAGGTGCCAAAGGTGACGAAAAGTACTGACGAAGATGATCATATCCAACAAAATAAATAATTGTAGATGGCAACGCCATCACTCTAAAAAATATCAAATATGTCAGATAAAACATAAATCCAATTTACAATGTAGGTGACAATCCTCTCCATAATGCAGTAAATCCTTCATTTCGGGAAATTTTTATCATTGCCTCAAGAGTTCCATTAAACCGATTCCTTGAGGAATCAGTAGTATAATCTACACAGAAATGATTCAACATAGAATCCGTGTTAAAACAACATGCTATTTCTCCTACATTTTGAGAATGAAATGATGAATAAAAGATATTTCGACAACATGACTTCATTATAAATGTATCTACCGTTTGACTTTGTAGTCTTGTTTTAATCAAATCAAATGGTGTAACAACAACAGATGTAACAATAGCACCAATACAAGCTGAAAAGATCTTTTGAATTATTGTAATTTCAGATATTTGTTCCATATTAACTTATCTACATAATCTCACTTAATTGATCCTACTTCCTAATCTAAACGCTTTTTTTCAAGAAAAAAAACTAAGTAATAATCAAAAATCCTTATATGACTACTAATATTCCCTTTAATATATCTTAATATAATGTCTCTATTTATTTAAATTTCATTAACCAAAAATTTAATTTTTTTTAAAAAATTAGACCTCTTATCGAACTATTAAAAATGTCAATAAAAATAAGGGAATACATTAATTAAAATATGGAATAATATATTTAAGTATAAGTTATAATAGAATCAAGAATAAATTAAAGTAGTCCATCTAAGTTATTTATTTAAATATAGAAATATTTACAATATATTAACATTAAAAAAAGGAATTGTTTGTTTAATAGATACTTTTATCCCATAATTATAGTATGTATTTTATTAATGATATCTCCAATTAGATCCGATGTACATATTAAACCATCATCTACAGGAAAAATTCTTTTTTTATACTCTTTTTCGACATCGATTCCTCTACTCCATATAAATCGACAAGATTCAATTATATTATAGGGGGGTTTTAAATTGCTTGAAGACTTTGACATAGTTTCCATATATCCTTGTGGTTCCATGGATCCATTCTCAATGTCTTGCCTTCCTATCTTTTTATATGTTTCTAAAAAATCAAGTGATTGATGTTTTAATGCCATATCAAAAATATAATATACAAGTGTTCCTTTATCAAGTGCAATTGTATTATCGTTCAATAAATTGGAAGGCAGTGATTTTAATATAACACCCAAAGCATATCGATTTTTTGTATAGGTAATAATAAATTCTAACGAAGACTGAAATGATACATGAAAATTAGATGTCCCGGGAGTTTCTGCCTCTAATTTCCCAACAATTTCGAGAAAAGGCAATGTTTTGTAAACAATTTCCGCAAATAAGTGAATATTTCCACGAGAATCTTCTAATATTTGACAAAGTTGAGCCTTAATTCTAGAATGTGGATTCATATAACCATCAATAGCACCAATTTCAAGACAATACTTTACTAAAGGAGGGTTAGTTTCCTGATAATGGCTATCGTATCCAATTTTCAGCCAAAAATAGTTTCTTTTATAATAAGAAAATCTAACAGTATCTATATTAAAATCACCTAAAACTAAAAAATGATTAAACTCATTTGATTTAAAAACAAGTCGAATAACTGTCTCTATTTTTAACCATAATTCAAGAAACATATCAATAACCGAAGATATATTTTTACCCATTTTATAAGTAATTTTCATTAAAAAATATTTAGATTTAACACAAAGTTCAATGTTATCTCTTTTATATCGCCGCAACAATGCTGTTATAAACTTAAGGTTAATCAACTTCCCATAAAAAACAATTCTTAATTCATCAAAAGAATGTTCAGAAAATGAAAACTGAGCAAACATATTTTTACAAATCCAAACTTTAGCCATCGGTGAAATATCATTAGTATAAAAATAAAAAAAAGGTATCACCAATAATCGACAAATAGAAAGATCATGCAAGTATCCGTAATGAATGCCCCTTCTGTCAAGATCTCGAGAAAACTGAAGAATTGCTACTCTTATTATAGAATATTTATAAATGCTTTCAAGCAAAGAATATGTCGGTGAAAGATAAGAATCTACTTGGAAATCTAGTTCATCAAATTTTCGTTTTTTTCCAGAATGAATTTGTATTTTTTCAGACCATAAAATATTCCACCCTAAAAAAATATCATATCTTGAAATAGCAACTTCAAGAAGCCACCAAGTAGTATTCTGTCCAGAAAGAAAACATACAACAAAAAAAATACTTTTAGAAGACATTTGCTTCCAACCCAATATAGAATTCGTCAAAAAAATTGCATATTTAATTTCCGATCCAAAATTATCCTTAAAATCTTTTTGTTTAAAAGATCCTAAAGGAAATTTAACAACATCCCAACCTAAAAACTTAGCCTTGGACTCAATATCATCATATAGTATTTTGCATTTTAGTCGTATCAATATTTCTAATATATTTTGATTTGGAATATTAATTAGCTTTCCATAATTTTTTATACTCAAAGGTGAACATAGAAAAAAATCGGATTCCATAAGTTTAAATTTTCCACAGATAGGATTAATAAATATTAATATATTTTTTGCTTTTGAACATCTAATTTTTAAAACAGGAATTTCATTATTTTTACCCGTACTAGAGATGAAAACAGAATTAATTGAAAAACTATCAGATTCTAATAACATTGAATAAATTTTTTTTAGAAGCAGCATTGAATGAGCATTAATAATTTTAGATACTATCTCTTTAGCAGATATATTAGTTTCATTCTAAAAAAGTTAAAAGATATCTTTTAAAAATATAAATTACTATATTTAGATCATCACAAGATTGAAGCTCATCTCCAATTTTCCAAGAATAAGTTATTACTGAATAATCGTAATCAAAAGATATTCGATTATACGGAAACATATAAGGAATAATGCTCTTCTTCTTAGGTATATCAATATATATTCGAATGATATTAGGCCAACTTATAATATTTTTTTTCATTGATGTCCTAAATCTATCAGAAATAAGTAAAAAAACAATGGTCCCGTAATAACACTGGCCAATATTTCAACGTCAATGATCTTTTAAAACTATCAAAACTAACATTAAGCATATCTTTCCATTTTCCATATACCATTTCCTTTGCTTCTATAACTATAATTTCAAGTTTATAAAAAAGAGTAAATTTATCTTAAATAATGAAAAAAATACAAAATTAGTGTTAAACTTACGAAGAAAATTGTACAATTCTACCAAAGGTTCCTTTTTTTGGGCAATAGATGACTTTAAAATTTCATTGCCAAATTTCTCAATTTCATCTTTTATATCATCATTTGTAGCTGGCGCACCTTCAAAATTCCATTCAAAATCGACTAAAAACCATAGAAAATCATTTGTTTTGGAAATATCTTCTCCAACAAAACTCAAATAAATCACAAATTCATTCTCAACTAAAAATTTAGCTCTTCCATTTTCCACAACATAAAATAACATAGAATATGGTAAAACTTGATATAGAGACAGCCTCAACGAAATTAATATATTAAGTATGTTAAAAGTTTGTAGAACTTTATTAGGGTTTAAAATTTCTGGAGTTATAAATGTAACCTAATATATGTATATATAGTCATGTTATAGAAAATAAGAACTTCTTACAGATGTTTCTGAAAATTTAAGTCGAGGAAAAGTTCCAGTAGAAAGAACTTCCATAGCAGTAATAATATCAGGACTTCTAACCCTAAAACACAATAAAATACAAATAAAAATGTTAAAAATATACCGAGCATATGATAATTGATGCACAATTGCTTTCAAAGAATGAATAACATTTAAAAAACAATTTTTTTGACCTTGTAAAAATGCAATAATATCCTATCCTATATTTAAATAAATAAATAAATATTGTTTTTAAAAATACAATGCATTTTTGAACTTCTTCAGAACTGTATGCCCATTTAACAAGAACATATAATTTAATCATTTGCCTTTTTGTAGAAAATATGTATTCAAGAATTGTTCGTTTTTTTGAAACATTTGACATAGAAGGAAGCCTTAATCATATATAAAAATCCTCATTTCACTTAAAATAAAACTTACAACTCCAAAATATTCTGAAGTTCTGAAAATGTATGATAAACAACTTGTTGAATCTAAAATTTCATTAAAAAATCATATAAATCTCATTTAAACAAGGGAAAAAACGTACCACATCCTTTAGAGGAATCATTCCTTCCGTAATTTTAGGCAAAGGAGGAGGTGATATATTCATTATCTTCAACACTATAGGTTCTTTTTATACAAACTCTTATTTCTATAATTCAACACTTTTTTACCGTTTTTTTTTTTTAAAAAAAAGAAGATATAGTATTTTTATACCAAGAATCCAATATTTTCATATATTTTCAAGAAAAATGACCATTACTTACCTTATATCAGTAAAACTGTTTTTTTTTATCTATATCGAAGGACGTCGATGATAAAAATTTAATATCAGAAATATATTGACTACAGCTTTTATTATTTGTTATAAAACTAAGCAATTCTATATATAAAAAGCACAGGAATGCATGTGAGACATATTTTAAGTCTTATATTTTCTTGTATATATTTTTTTTTCTCCTTTATTTGTGCAGAAACAGATTATTATAAAGTTTGATCAAGAAGTTTTAATAAAACCAAAGAATTTATATATATTTAGATCCTTGAAGTTGATAGAAATGCAAATATTAAAGAGTTAAAAAAGGCATATCTTCGTCTTTCAAAAAAATGGCATCCAGACAAAAATGGTGGAGATGAAAAAAAGTTTCGCGATTTATCACATGCGTATGAGGTACTAAGCAACCCAGAGAAACGTAAAATCTATGATATGAGAGGGGAAGAGGGATTAAAAGCACATGAAGAATACGGCGACGCACAATATCATGATGCATTTGATATTTTTTCAAAGTTCTTTCAAGGAGGATTTCATGAAGAGAAAAAAGGGCCTGATATAAGAAAAGATATAGAACTGGAACTAGAAGTATTATATTATGGAGGGATTCATATAATCGATATTGATAAAGAAGTATTATGTAATTATTGTAAAGGATCAGGTCGAGATCCTAAACATAAAAATAGTTTAGCTCGTTGTAGTCAATGTAACGGGAAAGGGACTCAACTTATACGTCAAATGATAGCACCAGGAATGTTTCAGACGTTTCAAGTAATGTAAATTATATATTTTTAATAAATAAATTTACTAATGAAGTAAGTTGTAATTCATGTTCTGGACAAGGACATGTAATATCACATCCATGTACTCTCTGTAATGGAAAGAAGGTTTTAAGGAAAAACGAGAAGTATACGTTAAATATTCCACCAGGTGCACCCTATGGTTATCAATTTGTCTTTGAAAATGAAGCAAACGAAAGTCCAAATTGGGTGGCAGGTGATCTTTATATTGTTATTGTTGAAAAACCCTACTCGAAAAGTGGTTGGAGACGAAAAAACAGTGATCTTTATCGTACCGAAACTATTTCTCTTTCAAATGCATTACTTGGAGACTGGAGTCGCAGAATTAAACTATTTAATAACGAATATTTTAATATAACAAAACCAGCAGGTCATATCGTACAGTCAGGTCTGTAAATTAAAACAAAAATATTAACTCTTTAAAAACTTATCATAATATAGGTCATGTTGATGTATTTCCACAAAAAGGCATGCCAGTATGGAATTCATTAGAAAAATCAAGTCATTTAAGTAGAGGAAATGTTTATATTGAATGGAGGGTAATTCTTCCAGAACTTAAACTAAATGATCCCCTTCGAAAAAGTTGTTTACCTATATTTTTACATATTTTTTAGACTAATAACTCAATAGAACTAGCAAAAATTCTTAAAAATTAATTTTTAATCTTTACATGAAACAAATAATCATTTTGAACATATATATATTTATTTTCTTAATATAATTTATTCATCAAACATCTAATTAAAAATTAAATTGATACATCAAAACTAAATCTAGCTTATTCAATATACTTTAAAAATAGGTAGCGTAATACGAAAATTTTTACATAAAACACTTAATAATAATTGATTTATAAGTTCTTTAATATAAAAAATAATAGGGTAAAACATTTTCGCAAGGCTGTAAAAATGAAAAAAACCCTTGCAAGTTATTTAATTGTTTGTAGCAGTTCATTTTTTCTTGGTATTCTTTTTATTAGTGTTTGTTTTCTTAAAGTTATGGAAGTTTAAAAGCTGATAATAAATTAAGTGGATAGTTGATCATTTTACATTTTGGATGAATCCAGTAACAGATCAAGCTCTTTTAAATGCGGAAACATATTACTTATTGTTATATCAAGCACCATCTATTCATAAAATTCTCTTACATATATTAATATGTTTTGGCTTTTTTGCACATGTTATGAAACTTTATGGAGGAAATAAAAGTAATCTATTATTTGATAGCGGAAGTTTGGTCCTTTATATTGCTGGAATTATCATTTATAATGTTTATCTTATTCAGGGTATACTTTTTTATTACTATAATGCTTTTTATTTAGATTATTTAATAATAGGCCTTGAAACTATTTTTCAGCGTACTTATATTTCATTTAATAGAATAGATACATTAAGAATCTTAGCAGCATCACATGTTGTACTGGCACTTATTTTAATTGGTATTCTTGTATTACAAAGTAGTCAATTTTGTGCAGAACAAACAGTTATACATTCTGAAACATTAAGTAAACGTCCTAAAAAACATTTACAAAGTAGCCGGCGCCTTTTGTATTAAATAAAAAAAAACAAAATAGACTTTAAAAATTGAATTAAACAATGGAAAAGAACATGAAGTAATATTAGCATATTAAACAAAACATTTAAGTGACTATTTAAATTCTTTGATAGAATTATTAAAAAAGCTTGATCTAAATAAAATGATATTATCATTTTTATGAATTATTCAAGTTCAAAAAAGGATTATTTATATAAAAACTGCTATATACAAAATCTCATTTCATAAATTCTTACATTTATACTTCATGATTTAAAAAAAATCAAAATTTATTGAAGAGAATAATTATATACATAAATAAGTTTTAGAATAAATATAAATAATAGTAATAAATGTACTAAAATTTAATCTTAAATATAAATTACCTTAAATATTTCCATAAAAAACTGAATTTTCTTCATTAAATCTTAAAAACCCACATTTTTATGATTATATTCTTCAATTCATAAAAACATAAGAATACTTCCCCTTAATCTCTTATTGCACGTACTCGGGATCGAACCGAGGACCTCTCGCGTGTGAAGCGAATATGATAACCACTACATCATACGTGCCCATTCCGGATTTTTAGCAGATTATCAAAAAATAAATATGAACTAGTTTGTAATCTATAAACTATCAAGATGTAGTTTAAACGTTTCTTTAAGGGTATTTAAGAGAATTTATAATGATATGTCAATACATATTGTTTTAAATAAACTTGAAAAAATAGTTGAAATAATACAAAATTTTCTTATATTACTTCATATTAACTCTAAATATTAATTTAAAAACTCTAAAATTTTACATATTTCAAAATCAAAAGATATATATTTATAAATTTATTGAAGAAATATATAAGGCAGAAAGATTTAAATAAAATAATAATAAATTTATATTATAAGGACTTTATAAACTTTAATAATAAATTTATAAAAAACAAAGATATATTTAACAATTATAAATGAAATAAATATAATAAATTTCGTGTTAAGACTTAAACGATTTGATATAGATATGAATTTTTTCTGGATAGAAAATGGAATTTTAGAAAATGATTGAAAAAACACACAAATAACAAAAAAAATATTAATTTTTTTAATATATTAGTTCTATATCTCTAAAAATTAAAAGAAATCTTTTATAAAAATATCAATTATATTTATAGTATAATTTTAAAAATATTAAAATATAATACTTTTATGTTTTTAAATAAAATTAACCTTGATAAAATCTCAAATATCTATTTCAATAATATTTTATTAATTCTGTATTTATATAAACCTTATAGACAAAAATGTAATATTAATCATATAATTACAGATATTTAATAAAATATAAATATATATTGAATATTTAGTAATTTTGTATCAAAATCAAAAAACATTTAAAATATAAGATCATATTTATAATAAAACCATTTAAATAGTTTAAATACAAAGCATAAAATAATATTTCATTAATCATAAAACCTTCTAATATTATATAATTAAATAGATATAGCCATAAATTTCAATCAAAATTATATTCATAAAACAATAAGTTATCATCAATCATAATATATCATATCTCATAACCGTTTAATAATTAAACATGAACAAATATGCACCCTAAATACTAGATTTAAGCAGTAATCTTATCAATGTTGTGGAAGTGAAGAATGAAACATCATACGAGACAACCGTTTTATGCCAAAATATGGAGAATTCAGAGGTGATTCAACTCCAATATAAATAAACAAATCATATAAAAACCCTCCCAATAAACATCCTATAAAAGGTGCAATTATAGGCACCCAAAAGTAATAATGACCAGCAGACCATACTTCATTACCATAACCTATGACATAAGATAAAAGACGTGTTCCTAAATCACGAGCCATATTAATTGCATAACCCGTTTGCCAACCTAAGCATGCTCCAATGCCAAAAATGAGAAAAAGAATAATCAAAGGGCCTTTATCATTTGCCGGAGTATTGTATTGGTCACAAATAGCAAAAATACAAACCATAAGAGCAGCGGAACCCACAACTTCAGATAAAAATTGCCTTCCTGTCGAAAGAAAAGAAGCAGGATATGTACTAAAAACAAAAGCGGTTGCAGTCGGTCCAACAACAGTTCTCTTACCAGCTCCTTCATATGCATCAAATGCAGAATAATAATTTAAATAGACAATTAATGCACCGAAAAAACAACCAGCTGTCTGAGAAAGTGCATAAATAGGAAACTTCCAGAATGGAAATCCTCGAAAGACACAATTCGCAAGCGTTACACATGGATTCAAATGTCCTCCAGAAATTCCTCCACTGATATAAACACCTAAATAGCCGTTATTCACACTATATTTTAAATCTATCCAACTATACCAAACATAACTCCAATACCCCAACCCCAGTTAATTGATTGATAATTTCCTTTTGTACTACCAGATAGAACAACTTGTGCAACAACTCCATCACCAAAAAGAATCATCTATATCAGTAACTCAACCAATCTAGAAATAAAAAAAAATACCACCAAACATGCAAGAAATTCGGCAAAAGGCTCTCGTAATACCTTACGAAACTTAACCCATGCATTTTCAATAGACAAACCATCTACATAACAATATTATATATTAATAAATATCCCATTGATCCTACTTTTATCAATTGTTGCTATCTAATTTATTCAAAGAATATTATATGTCTTGTTATCAATTTATTAATGACTTACATTTATTAATTGAGGGTTATCTTGATTCTCAAGCTTATCATTAGAAATTCCAACTATTTCTGTCATATTTAATTAAAATAACTTGAGTTTTATGTCTTTTTTATTTAACTCTGCTTAAATAGAAAGATTCTTTATTTAAACCCTAACCCTTAACCCTAACCCATCCCCAATACATAGACCTAACCCTTTAAAGAATACAACCCTAATAAATACAAAACCAACCCCAATATATACAATACTAACCCTTAAGCATAAACCCTAGCCCTAACACTTATACTCCAAACCCTGACTAACTGGTTTTAAAATGATATCGTCTTATCAAAATCAACCATAAATTAATATTAAATAGATATATTTTCGAAATATAAAGACCAGATAATATGAATAGAAGCCATTCTCTTCGTCATGGAAGACCCACATCAGGTAGTTCACGTACAAATGGACATCGTAAGGAAGATTTTAAAAAGATTGAATTAAATTAATAAAAACAGGGTTTACATTTTTAAGTTTACGAGGTCATGCAACTCATACAAGTCTTCCAAAGCTTATTAAAATGGAAAACAATTTGGTTTCAGCATATGAAACAGCAGGACGAGAACAACAAACAGTTGCATCACAATTATCACAATGGGGTATTTTATTAGAAAAAAAAAGACAAATAATAAATGATGATAATAGGAGAAGAAACGGGAGATGACGCTATTGGAGATCTAAGTGATAAGGTAGCAGTTATTCTTTCAGAAATAGGAGATATTGAGGAGAATCATGCAAGTCAAATTGATGATTCACGACGAGTGTTAAAAACAATTCGTAATATTGAAAATTCAGTACAACCATTAAGAGATGCAAAACAAAAATTGATTGATCAAATTGTTATATTAAAGCATAAAGATCCGGAATCAATTAAATTGATTGAGCAAGAACAGAAATTGGTTCGTTTGGAAGCGGAGAATCTTGTAGCTGAAGCGCAGTTAACCCATGTATCTCGACAGAAATTAAAAGAGGCATATAATATGTATTTTTTGTCAGTTCAAGAACGAGCAGAAAAACAGTGTCTTTTATCACATTATGGTCGCAAACTTTTAGATTTATTAGATGATAACCCAGTAATTCCAGGAGATACACGTATCGCATATGAATCAGAAAAAGAAGCAAAGGAACTCCTTCTGGAAGCAGAAGAAGCATTACACTCATGGCGTCCAGGACAATTATCTTACGAAAGGGAATATACATCAAACAATAATTTAGTAACGGATCAAAGTCATAACAATTTTCGAAAACCTGATTTGTCTACAGTAGCTATTATTAAACGTGAAACAAATGAAGAGACTGAAAAATCTATATCTTTAGCATAATGTTATATCGAAAACGTTTAATTGATTTTATAAATATAAAACAGTATTTCTAACAGTTTAATCATACAAATAATATAGATAGCATGCATTAATCAGAAAATCGTTATTTAAATGAAGTTCTCTTTGTATTAGCGAATAATTAATTTCATTTTTTTAGTATCATGAATTAATCAATTCTTATTTCAAAAAAATGTCTTTTTTTAACAATTTCTAGAAATTCAAATATTTTCAAAAAATATCAATTTTATTAATTCATATGTTTCAAATATAAATATAATATATTTTTTCAATGAAATCTTTTCTCATTTAATTACTTATCAATTTCATCTAATAGCTTTGGTTTTTAACCTTTAAATTTTAGCCAAAACTATAAAATAATGGGTATCCAAAGTTTTCATACATTAGAAAGAGAGAAATTATTTCAAAACCCAAGGAGGGAACCAGCATATCCAGATCTTTTAGCAATCACTGCTCCACATATCGAATCATTTAACGCATTGACAGATGATCAATTATTAAATCTTGCAGTTCAAGATATTGGGAAAAAATCAGTTTTTGATAGGAAAAATGGGGGACTTGGCAATAAACTATCATGTAAAAACTATTATTCTAAGAAATAATAAGTTTATTGATTTAACGGTGGGTAGTTCGTGTTGAAGAAGTTCAAATTGCAAAACCAACTCTTCCAACTCGTGAACGTACATCTATCAATCGAAAAATACTCCCATCAGAAGTATATATAATCTTTATATAAAGATGTATGGAATATTTAGTTTTGCTAGTGTCGTGAACGTTTTTGCACGTATAAAGCTCGCCTTCTTTTGAAGCTTGCATGGAGCGTAAATGATGAAGAAGAAACAACAGAAGTAAGAGAATTCGGGCAAATCCCAATTATGGTCAAGGTAAGAAAATTATGGTATTTTTTATATTTTATACATATTATTAACAATTTAGTCGAACCGATGTCATATTGAAAAACTATCACCAGCAGATCTTATTGCATCTAGAGAAGAATCAGAAGAACTTGGAGGATATTTTATAATTAATGGAAACGAAAAAATTATTCGGATGCTTATTGTCCCAAGAAGAAATTATGTAATGGGTTTAATACGATCCTCATTTACAAACAGAGGTGCACATTATACACATTTTGGAACACAAATTCGCTGTGTTAGACCAGATGAAACATCTCAAACAAATACTTTACATTATCTAAGTGATGGAAACTGTATTTTTCGATTTTCATGGAGAAAAAACGAGTATTTGGTTCCTGTAATCATGATCCTCAAAGCACTTATAAATACTAACGATAAAGAAATTTTTGATTCTATTATTGGATCAGATAGAGAGAATACAGTTTTAATAGATCAGGTTGAAATTTTACTTAGAACATATAAAAACTACGAACTTTATACACAAGAACAAACTTTACAATATCTCGGTGAAAAGTTTCGAATTATATTAAACTTGGATGAAGATCTTACTCATGTTTCTATTGGGGAAAAGTTACTAAAGAAGGTTGTCTTAGTTCATTTAGAAAACAATTATGATAAATTTCGAATGTTAATGTATATTTATGTATATATTATTAATACGCTTTCTAACTTTTTAGATTTATGATACAGAAACTTTATAGTCTTGTCTCTGGAGACTGTTGTCAAGATGATCCGGATTCTCTTCAACATCAGGAAATACTTCTTGGGGGGTTTTTATATGGAATGATTATTAAAGAAAAAATAGAAGATTATCTATATTCTTTAAAAAACACTATTTTACAAGATCTTCGAAAACCAAATAATTCAGTTAACTTTTTTGAGAAAAAATATATTTCTAAATTATTTCAAAGAGTTCCTAATGACATTGGCTCAAAATTACAATATTTTCTGAGCACAGGTAATTTAGTTAGTTCTAGCGGTTTGGATTTGCAACAGACAACAGGATTTACTATAGTTGCAGAAAAGCTTAACTTTTATCGTTATTTAAGTCATTTTAGGATGGTACATAGAGGTGCATTTTTTGCAGATATTAAAACTACAACAGTCCGTAAACTTCTTCCAGAAGCATGGGGTATATTTCTATTATTTCAATTCATATAAATTAATCTTATAAGGATTTCTTTGTCCTGTTCATACACCTGACGGGGCACCATGTGGCCTATTAAATCATCTAACAAGTAAATGCAAAATTGTTACATCAAATATTAACATAGATTCCATACCATGCTTACTTGTAAGTCTTGGAGTAAATCCGACATCAAATATAGTGAGTACAGAATATTCATGTGTACAGCTTAATGGAAAAATTATTGGATATTGTACAAATAAACTAGCATCTCATATTGCCCAATTACTTCGTCATTGGAAAGTTGAAAATTCACATAATGTTCCTTTGCAACTTGAACTTGGACTGATTCCTAAATCTTCCGGAGGGCAATATAAAGGATTATATATATTTTCGTCAAGATCTCGCATGACTCGTCCCGTTAAATATCTTGCACTAAATAAAGAAGATATCATTGGATCATTTGAACAAGTATATTTAAATATAGACATAGATTCACATTTTTCCGGAAAAATAGATTCACAATATTCTCATTCTGAATTAAATACATCTAATATATTTTCAATTATCGCATCTTTGACACCATTTTCTGATTTTAATCAATCTCCAAGAAATATGTACCAATGTCAAATGGCAAAAGTATTAATATATAATAAATAATGTAAAATATTCTAATTTTTTAAGCAAACTATGGGAACACCTGCATCATCATTAAGATATAGAACTGACGATAGACTTTATCTTTTACAAACAGGACAGGCACCCATTGTTCGCTCAAAAACATATGATCTTTATGGATTAGATAACTTTCCTAATGGAACAAATGCAGTCGTTGCAGTTATTTCATATACAGGGTATGATATGGAAGATGCTATAGTTATCAATAAATCATCATATGAAAGAGGATTTGCTTATAGTACAATTTACAAAAGTGAAAAGGTAAATTTGACACAAAAACGACAAAAAGGGGAAAAGATTATATATCATTTTGGTTTTGGAAATGATAAACTTCATCCGAAATGGATAGAAAAATTGGACGCAGATGGATTACCAATAATTGGTATAAAATTAGAAGATGGCGATCCCTTAGCAGCCTACTTTGATGAAACAACAGGGAAAACAATGATTCACGAGTATCATGGAATAGAAGATGTTTTTGTAGAAGAAGTTAGATTACTTGGTCTTTTTTTAAAGAATATTCAAATATCAATACTAACTAAATCAGGGAATGATTCAGGAGATATGGAATGTCAATGTATTCATATAAAACTTCGAATCTCTCGTCCCGCGACGATCGGTGATAAATTTTCATCCAGACATGGGCAAAAAGGTGTCTGTTCTCAAAAATGGCCAGCAGCAGACATGCCATTCAGTGAGAGCGGAATACAACCCGATATTATTATTAATCCTCATGCGTATATTAATACATATTCTATTATACAATGTTAATTTTATTTTAGGTTTCCTACCCGTATGACTATAGGTAGAATTATAAATAAACTTCATTTATATTATTAAAAATATATTAGGAATGTTCATAGAAAGTATGGCTGGTAAAGCAGGAGCACTACATGGACTTGTAGAAGATTCTACACCATTTACTTTTAACGAAAAAAACACAGCAGTGGATTATTTTGGAAAACAATTAATAAAAGCTGGTTATGGATACAATGGTAATGAAACATTTTATTCAGGGATTACAGGTGATATTATGGAAGCAGAAATATTTACAGGAATTGTTTATTATCAACGATTAAGGCATATGGTATCTGATAAATTTCAAGTACGTTCAACAGGACCTGTTCATAGTCTTACACATCAACCCGTTAAAGGACGGAAACGCGCAGGAGGCAAATATTTTTTATTTAAAGTTATATTTCCTAAATATATAATAGGTATTCGTTTCGGAGAAATGGAACGTGACAGCATAATAGCGCATGGAACAGCATATATCTTACAAGATCGTTTAATGAATTGTAGTGATTATACAAGAACCTGGATATGTAGACCTTGTGGTTCTATTCTTTCTCTTACACCAACTATGACTATGGCAGGCACTGGAAACTCATTTAGTTCAAACATAAGATGTCGCCTATGTGCATCAGAGGTTACAGGATTTGAAAATGATTGCGATATATGGCAAGATAGTACAGGTAAAAAATTTAGAGGAGGTGATAATATTGCAATCATTGCATTACCATATGTATTTAAATATCTCGCAACAGAACTTGCTTCTATGAACATTAGGCTAAAATTAAATATAAACAAATCATAATAATCTACTAAAGGCTATATCTTTATATTCATAATTATACTATACATCAGAAATACAGGGTTATCTATTATTTTTATCCAATCATTTTAGAACCTATCTAGACTATTTTTAATTCCTTTTATTAATTCATAAAGCTATCTAATTAATTTCTTTTAATATAATAACAGCAATACCGGATAAAATTGTTCATTAGATATTTTGACTAGAAATTCATTTAAAAAATATAAATTGATCTAAAGCATCTATCTTTAATCAGGTCAAGCCCATATCCTTTCCACCTACTATTTTTAATATTTCTTAGATGTTTTTTTTATGAATTAATAAATTTTGGAGAGGAATATTTTCTATTTGCATAAATTGTTAGCTAATAAAGTGATATAAACGTAAACCCTAGATTTTCAATGGTTACACAGTGGTTTTACATATAAAAGGGCTGAGATATCTCTGTATTTTCCACAATTTTTTATTTTATTCACTCAAACAAGCCAATCCACGAATTTATATAAAATAATAATATCAACTATTTAAGCTAAAATTAACTATTTTCAAAACTAAAAATAAGGGAGATGCTTTATTCTTCAAGGTTATGAGCGGAAATCCTCCAAAAAGAACTATTTTTAATCACATTTTTTCAGAAAATTTAAATATTAAGCCTCCCGATCAGTCTACTCAAAGTATTGTAACAGCATGGGAATCAGCGAGCCAATTCTTTACTCCTGAATTCAAATATAAAGGTACTTTATAAACAGTATATTTGATTATAAAAAGAATATATATTTTGTAGATGTTTCACCCAATATTAAAACAGCAATTCATATTCTTTGTCACAATGGATTAAAAGAGCTGTTACAAGAAAGTTATGAACGTATGTTTAACTATATAAAATGGATTTTAAATTTGATTTAAAAAAAGATTCAATAAGGATTCATTTTACAGAAAAATTTTTACCTATTTTACAAGCATATAAAGTTATTTACAGTTTATATTTTCCAATATATACTTATAAATTATAGATTACGCAGTCTAATTTTACGGAATTTATTGAAAAATTAACGGAGGCATATCATATTTATCAACGACCACTTGTATTAACTCATTTTAAGTAAATTTAAATATATACATAGCGCTTTTCTGATAAAAATAGTGCAGATAAATCATTTAAAAAAACATTGCATGCATTAATTAACAATTATATTTCAGAAGATAAACTTTATTCTGTTCTTTTAGAATGGTTATCAGAAAATATGGCATTTTGGGAAAAAAACGAATCAAGTCCTCAGGTTACATGTTTCCTTTCTACTTGCAAAAACATAGAATTAGTTGGACTACAAAGACATTTGGAAAAAGCATTTTCTGAAAGTATATCTCGAAGGCTAAATAAACATATAAGAGAAAAATATTCTAAAAAGTGGAATAGAAGTGTTCAAGAAGAAATTGTCCAATGGACTATTAATAAATTGGGAAAACTCACATTTTTAGTTTTGAAGTTTGATATAAACAAGAAAGATTTATATTTAAAATTAGAAACACTTGCATGTCACTTTCTAGCAATATTAAGGTAATAAAAAATATTTATGTCTTCTGATATTAATTTTCTTAGAATTGATGAACTATTCGATATTATAGTAGATTATCCATACTCTTCTGTTGCATTAGAAGATTTAAAAGTATTAGAGATTTTACTCTTTTGAAATTATAACATTTTTTAGCGATCTATGAAATTATCTCCTCTTAGAGATTATTTAGTTAACTCGTTTCAACAATCGTAAGCAAAAAGTATTCGAAATATCTTTAAATATATTTTAGGTGTAAAACAAGACTTTTGCATCCAGGAGCAGACACACAAGATATAATTTCTCAATATATATCAACTATCAAATGTTTTCTTATTCTAGATCCTCCTGGTGTACTTTTAGATAAAGTAGCAAAACCTATTAGAAAACATTTAAAGTCATATTTAAAAATTTTAACTTTTTTTTTGATTAATATTTTATAGAAATCGAAATGACACTATCAAATGTATTATGGTAGGACTTGTTGGAGATGAAACAAGCGAATTAAGTGAAGAACTTGGCCAAGCCGATCCATCCTCTGTTCAAGTAGATGATGATGATGATGATTTTGATAATCTTAATTGGACACCAGATCCGTTTGATGCTGCTCCAGGTAGTAAAATATAAAATTATATTATTATTATTTATCTGCTATATTTAGACTTCCAAAAAATGAATAATAATGATATTATTAAAAGTCTTGTTAGTATCTATGAGAATAAAGATATTTTTGTTAGAGAACTCCAGAATCTTCTAGCAGATAGGCTTCTTACTACTATGAATTACGAAACTGATAAAGAAGTAAAGTGTTATTTCAAAATAAAGTATTTCTTAACGTTTTTAAGTTACGAAATTTAGAACTTTTAAAATTACGATTTAGTGAAAACAGTTTGCAAATGTGTGATGTAATGCTTCATGACATTGCAGAATCTAAAAGAATTGACGCAAATTTACATAAAGAATTTGATAGTAACGTAATATTCTAAACAATTATTTTGCTACAGTAAAGCTTAATATTTAAAGACACCAATACATGCAAGCATACTTTCTCGACTTTTTTGGCCAAATTTTAAAGGAGAGACATTATTTCTTTCAAAAGAAATCCAAAGGTAACATATAAGCAATATTTTGAAGCCCAGAACATCTAATTTAATTAGCTATATGGATGACTATGCAGAAAATTTTGAAAAACTAAAAGCTTCGAGAAAATTACATTGGATACCCAATTTAGGCCAAGTGCAAATAGAAATAATTCTAGAGGATAGGACATTAAATATGAATGTTAGACCTGTACAAGCATCTATTATTTTACTTTTTCAGGAAAAAGGCAAGTAATATTAATATATCTATATATTTACTTAAAATCCTTAGATGAACAGACTATAAAAGATGTAATGGATGCCATAGGACAAGACTATGCTGATTGTAGAAGAAATACTCTTTTTTGGGTAAAATATGGGGTTCTTAAAGAAATTTCAAAAGATACTTTTAAAGTTCTAGAATATGCAGAAGTAGAAACATCCAACAAAGGTTTTAATTTTTAATATTAAAACACAATGTTAATTATATTAGCTCTTTCGACTTTCGAGGAGTCGATTTCAAATGTTCAGGTAGTAGAAGACCATACTTCAGAAGAAATGAGAATATATTGGTAATTATTTTTTTTATAAGAAAGACTTCTAATTTATAGGTCGTTTATAAATGGAATGCTCATTAATCTGGGCCCATTGACTTTAGAAAGAATCCACTCAACATTACAAATGTTTGTACCTCCTCCAAATCTGTATAATCGGTCTATCGACGAATTACGAGAATTTCTTGCTTTAATGGTAAAGGAAGAACAATTGGAATTTATTTCAGGTCAATACAAACTTAAAAAACAATAAACTACTAAAGTAATATTAATAAATAATAAATATAACCTATAACACGTAACAATACTAATAAACATTTTCCACAAAATAAAATATTTAGAAAACTGAATAATATTAAATTATAACTTCATATTTCCCATTGCAAAATATTGCTAAAAAATACCTAAATAGCATTGAAAACTCATAAATTTTAAGTAGTTCCAAATATACATTCTCTTTTTCTAATCAGAGGAATTGATGTCCGAGTCATAAATGTTTTTTGTGAAGGAATCATTCTCATAGAATCTTTATTTTCTAAAATAGGCAAGCAAGTCATTCTTCGAAAAGATGGCCGTGGTATATTAGAAAACGAAATATTTTCTTTATATTTCATAAATTTCATATCAGATGTTTTATGTAATATTCCTCCAGTAGATACCATACGTCGTATCGAATCACATGATCGAGGAATATTTGATTCGAAATCTTTCGTCTTAGTTCCTGAATAAGAAGAGTTCTTTACAGGTGTTGACTTTGGAATTAATTGAGATGCAAGCGCACTGCTAGCTTCCGTTTTTTCCATTATTGATGAAAATAATTTAAATCTAGGAAACCGTAAAGGAGTTTCCTCAATAAAAGAAGATATTTTGGATCCTTTAGATGGTACACTACTATTTTTAGAATTATTTTAAAAAAATATTTTGCATACCTAGAATGACACAAGATTCTAGGCGTAGAATAATTCTTTGATCCTGTTTTTAACGTACTAGATAATGAAGATCGACGACTAGTTTTAGATACAGGAATCAAAGAATATTGCTTTGCTATATATTTTGGAGTTTTGGGAGTTTTTGGAGTCATTATACATGATCTAGTTGATTGAGATGCTTCTGATTCCGAGTCATGAGAAACAGACTGAGCATTATCTTCAATGATTTCAGAAGTGGAATCATCTTCCAAAATTATATTATCGATTTTGATAATATCTTTGTTCAAATTTTTCCATCTTTCATACAGGGCATTATAACCTTCAATAACTCGACTATTACAGGTTAATTTGTTCCAAATTCCCCATTCCATAAGAGTAATAATCCTTATAATAACTATAATTTATTAAAATATATTTAGAATTTTATTTAAAAAAAAATACCATAACTGTCCTTCTTTACTTTATATGTTTTATAAAATTCACTAGCCTTTTTTGTTAAAGGAGATAAGACATTAAATTTTTTTATTTCCATCTCTAAAGAATCCATAATTTGGGTAGCCTATAAAAATTATTAATATATATACAATAAAAACATGCATATGTATATCCTAAACTTACTTGTTTATTAACTTGTGAAAAAACAAACAACCATTTATCTTCCTGAAACTTCTTTTTTACAGAAAAAAACTCATCTTGTAATTTATTACACTTGATTTCCAAATTAAGTCTTTTTTGTTCTATATTATAAATAGCACTAGGAAACAATTCAGATGCCTTCTCCTTGAAATACTCAATTCGAAGTTTGAAAAAAATGAGGGATGTTTCAAGAGGCTTAACTTTCTCATGAACTTGACAAATAAAATTCTGACAATTCATATTCCATTTATTCAACATATCTGTTGAATTTATTTGCTCTAAACCCCCTACTTTTTCCCCATCAAAAATATCTTTAACAAATGATTCTAAGGTGCTAATTTCAACAAATCGGCCCGAAATAAAAGGAATATAATCACACCGTTCTTTGACCTCAAAAACAAGTACTTCACACTTCTTAAGTTCTTGATTTATCTGGTTCAATATTTCAATACAATCCACCCATTCCTTTGAAATTTCTATTTGAGATTTTATAAAACCTAATAACTTCTTAATAAATATCCAGCCTTGATAGACTTCTTGACGCTTTGTATTTAAATTTAAAATATCAAAATCCGTCAAATTCTCAAGAACTGGACTAGATGTTTCTTCTATAAACTTATCAAAAACAGGAGATGAATTTCGAATCTCTTGTTCTAATTCATTAAATAACCCCTTTGCTTGATTTGCCCATTCAATATCATCCTCCAAATCAAAATATTTAAAAATATATATAACTAATTCAATCCATGATAACATATATACTGACACATCCGTAAAAACATAAAAATATTCTTCTTTGACTTCAATATCTTCTTTTTCAAACAATTTCATTCGAGGGATAAATAACAATGATCTAAGTTGAGATAATTGCTGCTCAAACGAACTGCTCTGAAGAAAATCAATAAATTCCCGTCCCATAAGTTTATTTAAATAAGAAAATCCTTCATTATCCTCCTTTTTGTCCTTTATTTTATCAATTTCTTCAAAATAATTTGAAGACTTATCCATCTTATTTTAACAATTTTTATCTAAAAAATTAAGTCAAAAAAAAATAAAATATTTAAAAAAGAAACTAACCAAACAATACTCATACAACCCTTTAATATATGTATTTCTTCAATAAGTCAGTTTAACATTTTTTTGTTGTCTTAACCGAGACCGTCTCTGGTAGTATCGATCTTGATTCGGTTATCTTAAAAAATCTTAAAAAAATATTTTTATGATTGAAACAGCTCAACAATATTTAGTGAGCAGCATTCCGAAGCCAGAATGGAGGACTCAAGTATGGTGTAAGTCAACCTTAAGGTATAAATTTCTGTATTTTTTTTATATATATTCAAAGATATTAAAGTTACCCTGTTAATCCACATTTATCCATTGAGTCTATTACGGATATGCTTCTTAAAGCTCCGGGTGTTGTGCAAAAGGTATATTTTCTTAAGATTTTATCAAAGGAAATTAAAGTTGAAGGTTCCTTTTGTTTGGAATTTTATTGATAAACCTGTAGACGGTCAAATTTTCTTAGTATGGCTTTCTCCAGAATCAAGTATGCATCCGCCTCCAGATGGATTTCAATATATGGATTCAGAAAATTGTTATCGTATTGATATTGGGGGAAATGTATTTTTTTTTTTTTAGTTTTATAAGAAATTAATTATTTTAGACAGTAGAAATTTTTGAACATAAATATGGGTTTTATCCAATGACAGAGTCTCATACATCGCGTATTAGAAGGAGATTTAGACTTGTCAAGGGGGGGAATGATCAATTATGGCTTATTTATTATTTAAGATCTAGCGAAAATGGTATTTTTTTAGATGTTATAATTCAATATAAATTGAATATCTAGATCGTTTGGTTGTGAATAGTCATACAGCTACTCCTCAGCCTTCACGCACCTATCCTCTTCCTTTTATTCAAAATAAGCCGTTTTTATTATATGAAAGTACTACGCCGCAACCATCTCGATCTTATAACTCTGTCACATCTAATGTTCCAACAAGGCCTATGATGTATTATAATAATTTAACATCTGTTCAAGGAAATCAGAATTTTCAAAAACATCAATATACTAATCAATCTGGAGGAACACATTCTACTGCTACATATAATACGCAACCAAATATTCCTTTATTTTATGATTTAAAAAAAAAGACAAAAACAAATTCATCAGCTTCTACGGATCATGGATCATCAAATTTTCAAAATCCTTTATTACATCATTCAAAGGCAATATCAGAAGAGGAGGAACCACAAGGGGATGAATTGGATTTCTTAACACCTCGCGATATATCTATAGCACGTTACATGAGACACCATGATTGGATGGAGGAAATATTTAACAATACTTTTAAAATAAGTAAGAGCTTTTTAAGTAAAATTAGTTTTCTGATTTTAAAGGTAATATTTTATCATCTCCACTTTTTCCTAAGTCAGAAGATTATACAATTGAAGCTTTAAAAGAAAAATTATCTAATAATGAAATACAAACCATGAAAGATTTGCATGAAAAAAAAATTAATGAAATAAAATTTTCAAATGAAGCTATTTGGCTTAAAAATGCGATTAATGATTTAAATAATGCGCAAAATATGGAAGAAATTGCATCCGTAACAAAAGCCGTTGAAGAAAAGTTAAGAAAAAGTGTACAAAAAGTATCAGTAAAGGAAATATATATTAAAGAAACAAACAAGGAATTAGAAAATTCAGAAGTTTTTAAAATATAGAAATTGGGATCACATTCATACAAATATTACAGATTTTAAAATTATATAATAGTACGTGCTTGACGGGATAGCTTTGCTACATCCATTTCTACATTTATCATTGATTACATATATTACTACAACATTTATTCCTACCTAACTCCGAAAATCGCTCATTTGCTTCTAGTTGTGCCAAGTTTAGGCTTTCAAACATTTTTTTTGTATCTGCCTGAACACTTTCAAGTTCACTTTTCGTTATAACACTATCTTGTATTTTTTTCACATCTTTTTCTATCTTTTCTACTTGTTTTACGCCTTTAATAATAGAATCTGTCACATGCTGCAGTTCTTCTATAGACAAAAGAAGTGTATTTGATGCATATTGATATTCACTTATTAAATAATAATATCCTATTGCACTAGCAAGACTTGTTCCAATAAAAAATCCAAGAAATCCTCCACGGAATGAACTAACTATATTTCTTTAAATAAATCTTATATATTTCTCTCTAATGAAACCTACCTACTATTGAAGGTCGACTCATATTCATTGGACTATCAGGAGCTTTAATATCTGAATAGAATCGTATATTCTTATAAATAAATGAACATTTTCCCCTAATTAAACGTTTTTCAATGCCAATTAAGCCTTGATTGACATTCAAAAACCAATTCATCCTCTGCCATTGCATATTAATTTTTAGCGATTTTTTCGATTTCTTAAGAAATAAAATTAACCTTTTTCAATAAAGACAATTATTCTTATGCAAACCTTAATATTCCTTTAAATCTTTTGAATCAAATTTCTTAAGCTTTATTTTTATCATTTAGAGAAATATAATACTACTTTAAATGAAATTGCTTAAGAAATTATTAAATTTAAGGCATTTTTATTAAGTTTTCTAACGATCTTTATATTAACAGTCTTATATTCTAATAATAAAAATAGACAAGGACTATTAAGGGCTTATAAGATAGCATATATTAGGAACAATATGGTAGAATATCTTGGAATAACATAAGTATTTAATATAAATTGAAATTAAGATATAAAAGATTTAGAAAAGAAGATTAGTAAACGGATGAGAAAGATATGAAAAATCTTAAGAAAAAAACAATTAGAACGCATAAACCTGGTACTAAAAAAGATGGACTATTTGGCACGTTTTTCTTAGAATTGATATCATTTTTTTTTCCAAAGCATAATGGTAGGTCAAGAATTATAAGTGTTTGATGATAATAAATTATAAGGTTCAAATAAAAATGTTTGCATTTCATCGCCTGTAGATTTTAGGTAAGATATTATTATGATTTTTGGAATAAATTTAGTTTTAAAGGCATCTTGCTCATGCAAATAACAAAAAAGAAGCAATTGCTATTTATGAAAAATTCTCCTTTAATGTATTTGATGGTATTTAGGGAGAAATTATAGGATTTATTTTTTAATTTTTACATTTAGAATCAAAAAAAAATACGACAATGTCGATATTGCTTGATTCTGAAAATAAATCAGTACAGGAAAATGAATTACTTCCTCCTTTAAAAATGGGTCAAACACCTTTTATTCATTCGACATCTGAAACGCTTATTGTACCGTCTGAAAGTACAGTTATTTATCGGAACAATAAAAAAAAAGCATTATATCTAAGAAATATACTATTTCAACAGCCATCTTTAAGTACAATTGAAAAATCAGCAGCTACAAAAATATTTTTTGAAACATATTTTCATAATATTTTTAAAAAGCCAAATCCAAGAGAAGAAAGAAGAAAAAATCTAGAAATTCAATTAAAAAATCCCAAATTATCAGATAGAGAACGGGAAAGTCTTCGTCTTAAATTTAACAGGGAAGAAACAGAATATCTTCGATCTCTTCGCCAACGAGTAGACGCATCAAGTTTTGTTATTTTAAAAACTATAGGTCATGGGGCTTTTGGTGTTGTGAAATTAGTAAGAAAAAAGGATAATGGCATGATCTATGCAATGAAAATTCTTAAAAAAGCAGACATGTTGAAAAAAGGTCAAGAAGGGCATGTACGAGCCGAGCGCGATCTACTTGCTATAGCAAGTGATAATGGAAGCTGGACTGTAAAGTTATGTTATTCTTTTCAAGATCTTGCACATTTGTAAGTTTTTCTATTGAATTATATTTCTAAACTAAGATATAAGATATTTAGTTATGGAATATATGCCAGGCAAATAACGTTAAATTAATTGATATGTTGTTCTTATGCCCTATAGGAGGTGATTTGTTGAATTTACTTATCGTCAAAGATGTATTTCCTGAAGAATTTGCACGGTTTTATATTGCAGAAATGGTTCTTTGCATAGAGGAAATACATAAATTAGGATATATTCATAGAGATATCAAAGTAAAAATTGAATTTTAAAAACGAGAAAAAAAACTAATAATATCAGCCAGATAATTTTTTATTCGATAGACATGGTCATATTAAGATTTCTGATTTTGGTTTATCAACTGATTTATCGTGGTTACATGACTCTGCGTATTTTGAGCATCAAAGAGTATATCTTCTAAAAAAAAGTGGAATTAATATAGGAAATAGCATTAGCAAAAGAAAAGGTCTTAATATATTAACAATGCTAGAATTGCATGAAGATAAGGATACAGGCGATGGAATTCTTTCATGGAATGATGAAAATCGTCGAGAATTTGCATATAGTCTTGTTGGAACCAATAGTTATATGGCGCCAGAAATTATTAGAGGAGAAGGATATACAAAAAGCTGTGATTGGTGGTCTCTTGGAGTTATCCTTTTTGAGGTTTATCTAAATCATATTTTCTCTAAATATCTCTAATAATTAAAAGTGTCTTTATGGATTTCCTCCATTTGTTTCTAAAACCAAACATGCAACAAGAATGAAAATACTTAATTGGCGTCAAGCTTTACATTTTCCTACTACACCGTCAGTTTCTAAGGAAGCACAAGATCTAATTAAAAAACTTATATGTGATCATAAAGATCGTTTAGGCTCTAATTTGTGCAAAATTTATCCTAATTCTCTGAATACAATATCCGAATACTCTGCTTCTAAAACATATCATTATTGTTCTGATGCAGACGAAATAAAAACACATTCATGGTTTCGCAATATAGACTGGAACTCTTTGCATAAACAAATACCCCCATTTATCCCTAAAATTAAAAATTTAGAAGATACAAAATATTTTGAAGAACTTAATAAAGATGAAGTACTCCAATCTACTCTCGATATAAGTCATGATAAAATAAGAGATTCGCTTCTTAGAGACAAGGTAATTCATAATGCAACACATAGATATGTATGCTAATCTTATAGATTTATGGAGAACAAATACTTCAAATTCGCAAAAAACTAGCATTTAAAGTAAATATTTAAATATTTCTTCTGCTATTTTATCTTATAAAACCAGGGTTACACTTATCGAAGAAAACATATTCCTATAAATACCCAAAGCATAACTTGCAACTAACAAAAGACAAATAGCGACAATTGCATATTGCTATTAAATGTATCTATTTTATTACAGAAAACATAATTATGGAATATATATGAAAGAAGCAATGTTTTTTATAATACATTATTATACTATTTTATAAAATAAAAATTCACAATATTATCTAAGAAATATTTTATCTTTCGAAAAGACTTCCCTATATTTTTTATAATTCTATTAACTCTATATACTGTTTCCAACAATTTTTTACTAAAAATAGTTTTGCTTATACTTCCAAATCATATTTCTAAAATTCCTATGCGTTTCAGGAAGAAAAATAGTAGATGCAGCTAAAGAAATAAATATTGGCGTCATAAATCGAATTGTAAAAGAACCTAAAAACAATGAGGATCTACTTAAATATAATAATAAAAAATCCATACGTTTCCGTGTTAAAATCAATCCCGCCATTCCTGCGATCATTACATATATTCCTCCTGATATAATTTCTCCATTTGAAGGTACAAGTTCTTTAGTAAATTTTTCTACCTTATTTTCAATCCCAATCCATTTATCTATTATTTTCTCAATCTTTATTGATACATCTTTAACATTTTTTTCAAGTTGATTTCTACTTTGACGAATTTTTAATTGTAAAGTTGATGGAGGTATTTTAATTAATGTTACTTCATTTTCTTCTTTATTATATATAGGAAGCTAAACAAAAAATTAACAAAATCTTTATATATTTAAAGCAATATCCACTTTTTTATCTTCAAAAACTGATTCTGTCATTCAAAATAATTAAATTTTCTAAAAATTACAATTAAAAATTCTTAACCTTGACCTTAAGGAACTTGTATTCAAAAATATAGGGTTAGTATCGCTAAATTAATTTTAGAGACAAATATCTTAAAAGAGAATAGTTATTTACTGTTTTCATATTTAGTTAGAATACTATTTTTAGAAACATTTCCTTATTTATATTATTTTAACTATTAAAGATAATATAAAAATAAAAATAAGTGAATAATTTTTATTTCAACCTTTATTAATATATTTTGTTACTATAATTATTTTTATTTTTATATTTTAAAAATAAGATTATTAATTATTCTTTTTACACCTTAATTGGAATATATTATAAATACATAAATTATCTTAACCATAAATAATTTATTTCTCTTTTTTTAAATAACTCTTACATTTTAATATCTTTAATTAATTATATAATCAATTATTCCTAAACCGGTTTTTTAATGTTAAAAAAAGTTCCCAAAATTAAGTAAGTTTTTATCTTGAGTTATAAGATAATTATTTTTAAAAAAAAGAAAATGCGTATAAAGATTACTTCTCACACACTATTCAGAAGTTCTATAATGTAATATTTTTTTTAAACTAATACTGTAAAAATTAAGATTTTGTGGCTGGCATATAATGATTAATCACTAAAAATAAAAACCAATTGAGCCATATATTAGTATTTTTATAATAAGGAGGCATTTTCATTTTTAAAATTAATGAACTTTTAAAAAGCCTTAATAATATTTATATTAAATTAAAAAAGCCAGAAATATTTAAAGATCCAAAGTGAAGTTAATAGTTCTACATCTTTAAGGTATTATTAAAGCATAACCTTAGATAAGATATTATAAATTATTGGATCACTCAATATCAGAAATATATAGGCATTATTATTTCTCTTATATTAATAACATTTTTGGAAATCTAATTATATTATTTATTTATTACTATTTATTATGAAATTACCATATACATTTTTTATTCATCAAAATCATCTACACTTGTGTATAATCATGGTATTTTTTATAAGTTATATTTGGTCAATACCTATCATGGGTTATCCTAATTTAAGTTTAAGTAATACACGAACACCTAGATTTTCAGGGGTATAAATATTTAATATAATACATATTGATTTATAATTTATATAGATTCCTTCATTAGGATTTATGTCGCGTATTTTTGATTTCCTAAAGGGAATTATCAAGTATTTTGGTAAAGGTTATAATAAAGATGATACAAATACTACATCCTCTAATACAACAAAAATTGATGTCCTTACTCCTATTACTACTCGAGAACCTCTTTCATTATTTAAGTCTATGAATAGTACACTTTCTCCATTATCTATTCATGAGAATGACCTTAAAAAACCTATTCACACAAATAAATTTTATTCTAATTTTTATCTGGGTACTCAACGTTTTCCTTCATTTTTAGATCCCTATGTTCTTACATGGAATTATGGAGTCTATAGCGGAATAGCTGTTGCTCATTCAGACGATAACCAAAAGGTTTTGAGAAGCTTTGCGTTCTGCTGATTATAAAACATTAATTATTTTTTAGGTATTCGGAGAAGGCACCCCTCCTAAATATTTCTTTAACCCTCTTGGTGTTTATTCAGCAACTTTTACTGCTAAAGAATTAGAAAATGCAAGTCTTACATTAACTTCTCTTGATCAGATGTCTGTTAATGTAATTGTAAATCCTAGCAATTGTACAGAAAAAAAAATAGAAATGCCTTTAGTTAGAGGGATGGCTTACGTAACTGGAATTTATACGGATTTGACGCCTATTTTTACATCAGTTGTCGGATTTCGAAATATTGAAAAAAAGCAAATAGATGATTATTATAAATTTAAAGCAACTTTACACGACGGAAAAAAATGGCTTTTATATGTTTTTCCTAAAGAGAAATCTGAATTTAATTTTGAAATAGAAGGAGTAACATTAAAAGCAACCAATGGAACATTCAATGGGTTTATACAGCTTGCAAAAATACCAATCGATAACGATGACGCTGAAAGCATACTTGATGCTTCTGCTGGTACTTATGCAACAAAGATTTTATTGTCAGCATCAGTTTCAGGCAACACGGGCAGTTATACTTTTAGGTTTGAAACGCATGATTATAAAAACAACTCATTGCTTCATTTTGCTATGCCTCATCACATTGTTTCATTTGATAGCGATACAGCTTCTAGAAAAACTAATCTCTCTCTTCCAAGTCCAACTAATGGATTAATGGTTGCTTATACCGGGAAGTATTGGAATATGTTAGAGAATGATTTGCCTGTAAATATTAATTTTTTTCCATATTCGCCTTCAGCCAAAAAACCCTCATATTCAAAGGAAGCTTTAGAAATGATTAGGAAAGCAGCTATAGATGAAATTGCTCAGGATTTTTGCTTGCAAATAGACCCAAACAGTTACTATTTTTCTGGAAAAGTGCTTTCGAAATTTGCGTTATTATGCTTTTCTATTAAAAATATTCTTAAAAATGATACTCTTGCCGAAGAATGTTTAACAAAGCTTAAAGATTGTTTTATGCCATTTGTGAAAAATAGTCGCACTTATAAATTGGTTTATGAAAAAACATGGTTTGGAATTGTTACAGAACAAGGATTTGTAAAAGATAAATTGTCGGATTTTGGAGCGTCTTTTTATAATGATCACCATTTTGTAAGCTTTAATAGAATTTTAAAGATTTTGCTAATTTTTTTAAAGCATTACGGATATCTTATATTTACAGCAGCAATTATAGGATATCTTGATAAGAAATGGATCGAGGAAAATAAAGATTGGGTTATTGATTTAATACGAGATGTTGCAAATCCAGTCAATGATTCTTATTTTCCGGCTTTCCGTTATTTTGATTGGTTTGCGGGGCATTCTTGGTCTAAAGGACTATTTGAGTCAGGTGATGGCAAAGATGAAGAATCTTCATCAGAAGATTATAATTTTTACTTTGCAGTCAAGCTATTTGGCCATTCAATTAATGATACTGTTATAATATCCAGATCAAATTTAATGTTAGCTGTTATGAAGCGATCATTACTCACTTACTTCCTATACGAACCCTCGAATACTGTAATGCCTAAAGCATTTCTTTCCAATTATGTTGCTGGAATCAAATTTATGAATAAAGTATGTCAATTATGGCTTTATATTTTATTAATATTTGATTTAGATAGACCATTCTACATATTTTTCTCCAAGACCAGAGTGCATCCAAGGAATACATATGCTCCCATTAACGTATGTTTTTTTGAATATTTAATTTTTCTAATTTATATGTTTAGACCCATAAGTCCTTATATTCGAATACCATCGTTTGTTAGAAGTGAATGGGATAATAAATTGGCATCAATAGTTGATACCATTGAGGATGGATGGAAAAGTATTCTTTATGCAAATCTTGCTATTATTGACCCGAAAAAATCATATGAATTCTTTTCAATGAATTTCGATAAGAAGTTTCTTGATATAGGCTCTTCCTTGACATGGTATCTTGTATATTCATCTGCTTTTGCGAATTCGAAATAATTTATTTTTATTCGTTATGATCTAAAATTTGCAATAATTTTATATACTTTATAATTCATAACATATAATCATATATTTTATATATTTCTAATAATACTAATTCATAATTATTATTTACTAAACATATTTTGACTTTTTTCCAATTTATATTTTATTTACTATAATGTAGGTATTTATTTTATTAAGGTTTTTAAGGATTATTCACTATTAATATTTATATGGCTTATAAATAAATATTCATCAAATCCAATATTTAACGTTCTTTCTCTTCAAATATATGAATTTTTGAAGATATAACATATGTGCAATATTACGCTATAAAGTTAAAAAATTAACAAAACATATAATTTTCTTATTTAAAAAAAATATATTCCTTAACATATTTTTAATATTTAAAATATTTAAATAAAATTTATATTTTACATATTTTAAATAAATTTCTAAAATTCATTAAAAAATACCTTAAATATTATTTATAGTAAAAAGTATAAAATTTCTATTTGAAATCAACACTAAACAATTTTTAAAAAAATTTAAAAATTTAAAATTAAAATATTTTATCAACTATAAAAAAAATTCATTAATCACATAATTCATTTTTTACAATGATTGAAATAGAAAAACTAATGAATATTTCCTTTTCATTTATTTTTAGATAAATATAAAATCTTTAAAATAAATATAAAAATATTATTTTTTATATTTCAAAAAATCTAAAAAAACTAATATTAATTTTTAAATAACAATAATAGTTCACATTTAAGAAAATACTATAAAATCTTGATTTAAATAACATTATTTCGCGTAGTAAAATTATAATTTATACTAGCTTTCATATTATTTTTAATATTTTTCATTTCATATTCTATTTATACATATAATTCTATTAAAATTTACCATTCTTTTTAAATGGAACATAATATAATAAATTTTTAATAGACTTTTATAAACATTTCTATGTTTTAATTTTATTTTAAAAATATAGAGAACTATAAAAAACCTTGGTAAATAATTTCAAATGATCGGTTTTACAAAAGTATTTAAATATTTAGAATATTTTAATATTCTTTGAATAGAGTATTTTATACAAATCATTTCTTTTTAACTAAGTCTAAGTAATATAAAAATGTCTTTAGAATCTTCAAAAAGGTCACAGCCTGTAGATGAAGAAACAAAATATGAATTATCGACTAAACGTCAGGCTACATTAGATAAAATAGAATTAGCAGATGAAACACAGATCATAACGCTTAGAGGAATTATTTCTGGACGGGACGCTACAGCAATTATTGAAGAAAATGGGGAAAATATAAGACTTTTACAAGAAAAAACAGGTTCTCAAATACATTTAAGTGAAAATGTTCTTGGGTCAATTGAAAGGATTTTAACATGTACTGGAACAGCAAAATCAGTTGCCAAGGCATTTTCACTTATTATTCGGCTCTTACACAATGAAGATTTAGATACAATTTCAAGTCCTAATGATAAGCCTCACAGAATTCGTCTTGTAATTCCACATGTTCTTATAGAACATATTATTGGAAAACATGGCTCTAGTATTAACGAAATCCAAAAGATTTCAGGGGCACATATGAGCGCGTCAGATATTCTTCTTCCTTTAAGCACTGAAAGGACATTGGTTATATATGGCATTGCAAGTGCTATATATACAGCTATTTTTCATGTTGCTATAGCTCTTTTTCAACAAGCAGATCGTATGGTGAATTTGCAAACATGTATGTATAGTCCACTAAGTATGCATGGTGGCTATGGTTATCCCATAACGTTCCAAAGAGTTTTACCTAATGATACCATGTTAACACCGGCTAATCCATACGGAGTTCCTCCAAATATTTCTATGCAGCAAAATTATCAAACGTCTAATTATATGCCTGCTGATCCTCAAGCTATAGCTGCATATAATATTCAACAACAGAACCAAGTAAATTCCCATAATACTCAGCAAGGGCAAACACTGCAATTTCCTCAACAATTACAACAACTACAACAGCCGCAATCACAACAATCACAACAATCACAACAATCACAACAATCACAACAATCACAACAATCACAGCCGGCACCTGGTCAGCCAATTACTCAACAAATATTTATTCCAAATGATATGGTATTATTTTTTAGTGTATTAGAAATTTATGTTAATTTTCATTTTTCACAGGTTGGCGCAATAATTGGCAAAGGAGGGACAAAAATCAATGAAATTCGTCAGCTTTCCGGCTCCCATATAAAAATTAATGAACCTGCGGATAATTCAGCAGAAAGACTAGTAACTATAACAGGAACACCAGAATGTAATCAAATGGCATTGTATATGCTTTATTCTCGTCTGGAAAATGAAAAGGTGAAAAATTAATATTCAAAATAGCCGTTTTAATATATGAATATAGCATCGCATTTAAATGTACATAAAAAAAATATAGTTTATATATTAATTTCTTTATTTACATCTCTTTTCAATAAGCGATGCACGATCGCCTTCTTCGTCATATTCTTTCTTAGATATCCATCTATAAAATTACTATTAGAATATATTAATTTCAATAAACTAAAAAAATACAATTGATGAAATGTCCCTAAACTAGCCAAAATACTTCCTCCTAGCCATGATGCATATTTTCGTTCTACAGTATTTCCTGAGGCATTAATTTTAATTCGACTTCCTGGTGCTATAGCAAATTAAAAACTTTCAATGTCGTTATCCTTACCTAGAAGTTGAAGTTCTGTTAAAACACGATCTCCAAACCCTTGTATTAAAGACGTCCCTCCTGTTATAATAATATTTCCTAGAAGTGTCGCTCGAATATCTGTATCACATGCCATTGCACTATTGTAAAGCAATTGAGCTAAAGACATAGAATTTTCTGGTGGTATTATTTCTGGAAATTCCTATATATTTTTTAAAAAGAAGCATTGAATAGCTAAATCCTACTGTGGCTAAGAATGAAGGATTAAATAAGACTTCAGGAACTTTATATCGATCAATATCAATTAAAAGATTATAGCCATCAGGAAATTCAAAAGCTTTTGCTGGTCGAGATGATGGTATTCTAAAAAGATTAAATATTTGAAAAAAAAAAAAAATATTACGATTCGCTTAATGATTTTTCAAAAACCTGGCAAATACTTTCTTTAAATTCTTGCATAACACGATCCTGTTGAAAAACATGAAAACTGTCGCGAATATCCAAAAATTTACGTAATTCAGCACGGGAAGGAGCCTCTATATCCACAGGAAGCTTTTTTTTAACCATATAATGAGGAACAATAGGAATATTAGCTCTAGAAAAATAAGCACGAGCTTGAGCAGATAAATAATTTCCCGCAATATTTTGTTTCATAACACCTATATATATATATATATATATAACTAGCCCATCCGTAATATCAAGATATTTTACCTCTTTTTAAAACAAGGCCGTCATAAATAGGAGTAACAGATGCTACTTGGGCACCGACATCAAGAATCAATGCTGTAGATTTGCCATTAGCAAAAGATGCACATACTGCATTTTTTGCAAGATAAAATGCAGGAGATCCAAACTTTTCAAATACAATTTCCATAGTTTTTTCCCGATTTTTAGGAGGGTTCCAGCTCGGCTCAGTTACAAGTAACGGATGCTCAGTTGGATCAACTCGTAAACTTGTCTTTATTGCATACAACCATATTTGCGATGCAATGTCCCAATCATGTACAATTCCCTCTAGCATAGGATTTTTGATTTCCATTCCAGCTCTAGGCGCATGTATAGAATTATCTCCAAATACTATTTCTGATCTATTATTTTCTACTAAAAGACCATAACTGCTTTCTATAACACATTTTGGAGTATCTTCACCTGCATAACCCGCGCGAGTATGTTGAGATCCTGGATCCAAAACAATTGCAGAGATTTCATCTCCTCCATATATTTGTGTTGTCATTTCTTTAATAGTTTCTAAAAATTAAATTCTAAATCTTTAATTTATATAAAAACAAACAAGAATAGATAAACTTTTTTTAATAAAAAATAGCTAAAAAGCCAGTAAAATTAAGTTAATAAAGTTTAATAATTTTATAAAATTTTTGTTATAAAATACTATAACGTAACATAAATACAAAAATTAACAAAATATAATTATGGCTTTTTAAAATAGTTTTAAATATAAATTAAAAAATTACAGAAACACTTAAAAATGTAATCAAAATTGAATAAAAAATGTATATATAATATACTTATAATTTCTTGGAAATATTTTTTCATAAATACTCATTTTTCAGCTATTCAAGACAATTTCTAAAATTTCGTTTAAATATTTAAATTTTAATACAATACAGATTATATTAAACATTTCAGTGATTAAAATTTTTATAATTTCACTTATTAAAATACGAAATTAACTTGCATTTTTTCATTTATTGATATTCATTTATTGAAAATATAATGTTATATATTTTAAATTTTATAAAATAATATATTTATATTCAGTTTTACATGATACATTTAAAAAATTTAAAATTACAATTTTTTATTTTCTGAAAATATATTAAAAAAATCCTGCAATATTTATTTTTAAACTTTTTTTTGAAATTTTTACATAATAGATTAGTATTCATAGTAAAGTTGCAATTTTTTTAAAAATAAAGATTAGATTTTAATGATTAATCCTATATCATTTCATGTTAAATATATTTAGAAATAAAAAATATTTTAAATTATTTAGAAACACATTTCATTTTATTATAAAATAATTTTCATTTTTGAAATCATTAAATTATAATTTTTAACTACATATTATTTATTTTTTATATTTTTATGAAAAAATATTAAAAATTATTTTTTTTACAACTTGTTTAAAATTAAAATTTACAGATTAATATTCATTATAAAAGTATGCAAAACATTGTTAAGTTTATTTACTTATCGTTTATATAAAACAAATATTTGTCATTAAGTAAAATATATTTAATATATTTTCAAAATATAACTAAAGAATTTGATATATTTTAACTGTAAATATTTTTTTAAGTATCTAAATTATTTTTAAATGCTAATTTTTTTAATATGAAAATCTTTATAATTTTTATTTAAAATATTAATATTAAAAAGCATGCTCAATATAATCATAACTATAATATTAAAAACATACGCAAAATATAAAACAAATCTCTAATTTTATATAATTACATTAATTCCTTACCAAATATTTTTAACTAATTTTCATAAAATTTCTAACCTGGAAAATTATTTAACAAAATTGCTTACAATAATTTAAGCAAATTAATATAATTCATTATTAATTTTATCATATTTTACAGACTAAATCTATAATATAAATATTATAGCTTCTATTATTTATACTTATTACTTAAAAAGTTCATTTTTATTTAATACATTTATAAAAATCATATTTTTTAAGACAATCCATTTAAAAATTTACTAAATCTTCAATAATATATATATATATATATATACCTAATTTCCACAATCCTATTTAATCGAAAATTTAATACAAAAGTAGAAACATAAAACATCCCTATAAATATTTTTATATTTAGTCATAAATAGTTGTATGTAATGGGTTTCTTTCTCTCATTAGTTCCTTTAAAATAATTAGAAACTTATCCTTTCGTAACATATCTGCAGTAATAATAGACAACATATTTTCCGAAAAAGATAAATTTTTGCGTGTTTTACTTTTTATATCTTTTGTTTTTAGAAAAAGGTCAGTTTTCAGCCTTTTGAATTCAAATTCTAGATTATTTGTTTCATTCATACTTTGCTGAATTAGAGAATTAATTTTTCCCAAAACTTTTTTAATTGATTCTAAGGAAGGCAATTTAATATTACCATTAGTCTTTCCAGCAAGTTTTGCTTTATATAATGCGAAACCCTCTTCTGCTTTCCATAAATAATTCTCAACATTCTACAATATTATTAATATATATTTCTTAAATAACAAATTAATACTTGACATATTTTTCGTAATTTTATTTGATTTTCAAGGTGTTCTGATCCTAATTGCCGAACCTTAATCATCCGTGTAAATTCATGATCTGTTCTTGCTCTGATAAATCTAGATACTTCTATATGTTTTGCTTCTACTAATAATATATAAATTCTCGAGAGTAATCTTTCAAAAATATACTAACATTTAATAAAGGTTTTTTTAAGAGATTTTATGATATCAAGATTTGTATCTTCTATTTTTTGAAAATTTGAAATATCATTTAATAAATCAAATATCATTTTTCCCATTCGTGGAATTTCTTCTAACTTCCATTCTTCAATATGTCTCCTGAATATACAAACAGAATCATTCTCTACGCTATTATTTTCCTTTTGATCTTCTATAAATAGACTTAGCCTTTCAAGATTTTCTTGAATCTACAATTTTATATAAATTTATGCAAATCTTTAAAACTATTATACTTACAATATTTAATTCATTATCCATCTGTCTACATATTATATCAATTTCCTTAAAAAGGCCCTTATTTAATTAATAATCATTCTTTTCTAAAAAATATTTACCTTTTCTTTACTTTGAGCTTTCAATGCTTCACTCATAGAAAGTAATGGTTTCAATTTTATCATATATTGATTTTTAAATAATGGAGACCTTTTAGCTGTATCATCATGAGTTTCATCAACAATATTCTTCGATGGAGTTTTGATTTGAGAAAGATCAAAAGAAATTTCATCATCATTTTTAAATTCAAAAGCATTCAAATCATTAGAAAGAAGTGTAGAAGATGTATTGAGTAATGCATTGAAATCTTGTGATTTTGAATGATTATATGCTGTTTGTTCTGAATTATCTTTAAGATTTTTATGTAAATTATCATTTGAGAAATCAATACTTCTATTTCGACTCGATAGGGGTGGAGATGCAGTATCAAGTTTTTCTTCATTATTTTCGTGCAAATTCTCTGTAATTCTGAAAATATCCTGAGATTGTAAATTCTTATTAATATCATAAATAGCAGATTCGTTTGAAGATACATTAAAACTATCTTTCGAAACATTTCCTTTCAAAGACAATAGATGTTCAGGAAAAAAATCTGATGACGAAGGTTGTTTTTTTTTATTATTATCTTTAGGAAAATCAAAATCATGGCCAAATATTTCATTTTTATTATTTTGATTAAATTCATTTTTTTCATAATTTTCATCTTTAATAACATCATTATGAGATATGTTATCCGAAAGAACAGGTAAATCCGCACTTCTAGAAGAAAGCTGATAGTTTTCATGCAATTCACTTATATTTTCTGATAATTTGTCAATCTTATCAAAAAAAAATAAATAAAATACCATTCTTATCTTTAAAAAAAAGACCCGTAACTGTTTTTTCCTAAAAAAAATATTAAACAACTTATGTAATTCAGTAGTAAAATCTACTTTTGTTTCAATTTTATCATTATTTTTAAATCGGAAAACGCCAGAACTGCTAGAAAAAGATACGCGAGCGTCTGAACTTCCAATTTCTCTTTTTATCTGATTCTCTTGATCAACAAAAAAAGAACCGGAAAGAGTTTTTTCCTGTACTGTTAAAGATGACAAACTAGGAACTTTAGAATCTGAAAAAAAAGAAAGTTCTTTTCCAAAAGAAATAAAAGGTGACGATATTTTTGAAGAAAGACTTGAGGCATCAAGTGACTGAGGCTGACTATTCATAAAAGTATTCTTTTCATTATTATTAAAACATTTCTCAATTTCTCCATAAGAATTATCATGTGTTTCAGACTCTTTATTCGAAATACAATCTATTTTATCCTCTAAAATACTTTCATTTTTCATCTCTAATGCATCTTCAATATCATCTTCATTTTGAAACCTTGATGAATCTGAAAATGAAAATAAAGGTGTCGATTTACTAAAAATAGATTCCATCTTATTTTCAGATGTCCCTGATGAATTCTGGACTAATTTTCCAAAAGGGGATTCATTATCAGATTTAATCAAAGATGCAAAAGATGCAAAAGACGATGGTTTAATAGCTTGAGATACATTATTAAAAAATTTTTTCCCAAATGCTATATTCTGGACACCTGAAAAATTAGATTGTTAGTATTTATATACTACGATAAAACCTGTATTTTCAGAAGAACCAAACAGAGGATTTCCAAAAACAGGTACTCCAAAAGCTGGTTTTCCGAAAGAAACACCGAAAGAAACAGAATTATTAGCTATTGACCCAATTGTCTGTGAATTTAGTGTATTTTCAAATACAGGTTTTGAGTTTAAAACAGGCAAACTTGGTACAAGCATGGGCTTAAAACCAAAACCAAATTCTTTTGCAGTTTCAACAGCACTTTGATTAAAACCTAAATAAAGTAAACACTCAAAATAAACTAAATTAAATCAATACATATGTCAGATGTATTTCCTTTGATGGGGCAAATAAAATCATATGTTCTACCTGCTCTTATTGCATCTACATAAAGAACATAATATCCAGTTAAAAGGTAATCATTATTAAGAATATAAAGAATAGGAAGAGGAGGTCCTTCCTTTGGTTCTTCACTTGGAAATAATGGTTTCTCAATATTTTGAGATAAAGTGAAATCAAGTGCAATACCAATAGGAGAAGTATCACAATCGTTTAAAATAGAATATGGTAAAGAAACTCTACGAGTTTCGTTAGATATAGTCAGTGTCTTCCATATTAAATCATCCTTATTGCGAACGACTATACCAACATCTGCACTCGCTGTTGCTGCAACAATAACAAAGCTTTTTAGGTTAGGCTCCCTAAAATCAATTAAAAAGTTTTAATAATAGTACTAACAAACCAATTTTTAAGATATCTAATAAAATGATGATCAATCCTACTAGTTAAACCAAAAGGTGGACTAGGATCTACAAGTTTTCCATAAGTGATAATTCCATTATGCTCTCTAGTAATTATAAAAATTACATAGTCATGTTTCAAATCTTCTGTAGGTTTGTAATCATTATAAACAACAAAAAAAACATGATTTTCTAACCATAAAATAGAACTTACTATTACTTTTAATACTATAATACTTAAATTTAAGGAAATCACCATAATATGCATCATTCAATGATTTCGGCTTATTAATAACTGCCTTTAATGATCCATCTGGAGTATATTGAACCAGTTTCCCTTCCGATGTTCCACAGACTATTTGTTTACCTTTTTGAGACCATGAAACTTCTTAAATTAAACAAATTTCATACATGATAAATGTACTTACATGAAGTTATATTATTTACCAAAGGTTCTGAAATACTTCTTTGAGAGAAATTAATTAAATGAAGATTGCCAAAAAAAGTCAATACTGCAACCATATTGCTATTTATTGGATTGGGAAGAATATCCTTAATATTTTCAACTTGAAATATAAATTCTGGCTCAAGAGAATTATTCTAAATTTTTTAAAATATATTTCAATCAATATAAATAAATACCTTTTGAAACAATTTTTGTGTACAGTAAAACATAATTTCATTTTCCTCAGTGACTACAATCAAATATTTTTCATCGGCACAAAAAGAAACATTTATAATTTTTTTTTGCAAATGTATTATTGATAATGGATTGTGTTCTACTATCTTTTTGACTATATTACCTTTTAAACTTTCTCTTAAAGATTCAGTTGTTCCAAAAGCAAATCCTATAAAAATCAGCCGTAGTTTTTTAATCAATAAACCTTTATAAACCTGAAGGAATTCCTATAGCATAATAACCATTCTTATTCCCAATACATAATAAAGATGCATTATATCTAGGTGTTTGATCTGTAAAATTTTTTTCAATTTGTATATAAGCATTATGTTGTAGAGATAAAAAACCAAAGTTCTAAAAATAAATTTAGAAATAATATTCAAGACATTTTAACTAACATCCGTATCCAGTTCTTCTAATTCAACATATATTTCATTGGAAGGTTGTGAAATTGAAGTATTAAGAAAAGAAAATGAATTTAACATGATAAACTTCAAAATTAAGTAAAATTTTTATAAACTACTTAAAATAGTTTAAAAAGGTTGTTTTTTTATAAATTACAACATAATCGTAAATAAAAATAAAATATTTAAATGATTTAATTTTTTTAATGTACGTTTTTTTTAAAGAATTTATAAAAACTTCATGATTTAAATTTCATCCATATATATTAATAATATTAAATTTAATATAATTATTTCTTAATATTAATTTCTAAAAGAATAACACGGACGTTTTATAAAACTAAATATCCTCAATATTATGGATTAAGTTTAGTAAAAAAAAATTATTACCTTTAAAGTCAAATTATTACCATGCAGTTTTAGAATTTATACTTGTATACTAATATAAAAAAATAATGGCTTAATATTTTTTATATTAAAAAATATTATATATTATCTTAATATAAAACCATTTCACTAAAAAATTAGACAGCATAAAATTATAATTACAAAATTAAACTATAACAATTAAATTATAAAAATATATATACATTATATCTCAATAAAAATTTTTACCTATTTATTTAAAACAATAATCAATATTTAATATATATTCTAATACATTTAAAATACGTTCTAGAAAAAAATCTAGTTATAAAAAATTAGGGATATTTTTTTAACTAAAGTTCTAGAAAAATATTTCATATATACCCTATATATATAGGTATATCTGTGCACATTAAACATATTAATATAGATATTAGCTATTTATAGATATAATTTATTAATAATATATTGTTTATTGAAATATTTTTATATGAATAATATTACTTTTCACATTGGTAATAATTTAATTTCAAGGACATAATTCTCATTAATTTTAGAAGAAATTAACAAACATTATTTAAATTAAGGTTCTAAAATATTAAATTAGCCGGTATTAATAAAACTCGTTTATATTTGCATTTTATAATTTTAAGGAAATAGTAATGTAAACTAAAATTACATTAATATAAAGAATTTTGAACTACATTAATATAAACAATTTAAAATTAATAAAATATTATACTAATTTAGAAAGTTATTTTTAAAAAATTAACTGAATTATGAAAATCGAAAGTTGGGTAAATCTTCCCCATAGTATAAAATAAAAAATCTATATAACTATATCTAATGTTTGCCAATACATAGAAAATTTAAAATAATGAAAAACATTATATTTATAACTTTTGCTGGGTACATATTAGTATTTTTTAAATTTATTGATACAATTTATGCTGCACCAAATTATATTTCCGATGATTGTAATCTTATCTACTCTAAATTATTTATCATTAAATATTCTAGATAAAGAACATAAGAATAAAATTTACCAAATAAACAGTAAGTTTTAACTGTCTTTGTGATTATTGAATTATTCATATATATCTAGATCACTTTAGTGACGCAAGCTCTTTATATAAATCAAATGATAATCTGAATTATCAGAAAAAGAGTGATCAGAAAGAGAGTGGTTTATATCATCCAAGATCACAATTTAAGGATACTTGTAAAAGTGTTACTTTGAAGGCTAAGAGCGGTATATTCCATCATTTGTATTTATTTATTAACAATTATAGAAGATACTAAAAAATGTGTATTAGATAAATTAAAAAAAACACGTTGTGTTGACACTGATATACTTTGTTTATGTGATTCCAAAGCTTCACATAGAGTAATTCAAGATTGTTCGGAATTTCCAAAATATGATCTTACGTTTGGGATTTACTTTGATAAACTTTGTTTTTCAGCAGCTTTAGAACTTGATTGTATCTCTCCTCCTGACCCTTCTTTTCCAACAGTTATATGTAAAGATCTTTTTGAAGGGTCTGGACTTGATGGTATATAAGTTTATTTGTATTTTTCTTTAATTTAATATAATTAGAAAACGCGAGAAATTGTATGAGAAAAGCAGTTAAACATTCTATGTGTAAAAATATTAGTTATATATCTTGTTTATGTGATTCTAGATCTTTTAGTTATGAAATTAGCGAATGTATTAAGGATCCTTCATTTGGAAAGAAAGTTGGGACTTTTTTAAATACTTTATGTAGGACGCCAAGCTTACTTCCTGGATGTTCTCATTCGCAATTTTTACCTCAAGTAATAGAAAATGAAGAGAACACTGGGGAAAGACTTTATAAAATTAAAATGAAAGAAATAATATTTTTAATGCTTGGAATAACTATACCCATCAGCTTAAGACTTATGGAAATATAAAAAAAATATAATTCGATTAATAAAAGGTATATTCTATGTTTATAAAATTTCTGATATGTTTAAATATTTTATCTTTCACAATTCAATTCATGACTATTTTATTATAAATTTAATTTTTTATAATATTTATAATGTTAATATTATAATTAATATATAAATGCTAATGAAAACTAAAATATATAAAATATTTTTTAATTTAAAAATGAAATTAAAATCTATATCTAATTTCTTTGAATTAAAAAAACAGATATTTTACAATCTTTATGAGTTCTTTCAATACAGATCAATATATTTTGTTTTAGAAAGTAATTAACATACAAAATAAAAAAAAATAAAGTTTGAATAAGAACTAGGTAAAATATTTTATATTTTAGTAATTAAACTATACAGATTGTATATATTTTACCAAAAACATCTTAAGAATAAAATCAATATTCACTATACATATTTAATATTTTTAAAAGACAAATTAAAAATTAACTTTTAAAAATTAAAAAGATCTTTTTAAATATTATTTCATTATAGAATAAATTATTTATTTTTATAAAATAACTTGATAAAAAAAATCAATAAAAAATCATAATTAAAAAATTAAAATATAAAGCTATTAAGAAATACACAGATGAGCAGAAAATATATAAATTATAAAAAATATCAAAAATATAAAAAGAGATAAGATTAACAAAATTTATAAAACAAATATAGATAATAACACAATTAATTAGATAATAATATTGAAAAAATTAAAAAAAAACATAACAAAATAAAAAAAATAATTTTTAATATTGAAGTATTACTAACGTCTATTAAGTTACATAGAATATAATGAAATTAAAATTAAAACTGAAGTTTCATAAATTTAAACGCTCAAGTTCTAAATTTATACTTTAACAAAATCCTAAGAGAATAAAAGTTCTTTATAATGACTAAATTTTTAAATAATAATTTTAAGATATATTTTAAATAATAGTTTTTTAAATTTTCTACTTTATGGAATAGATTTTCTTAGAACCTAAAAATAAAATTTTTTAAATGTTTAAAATCGCATCTAAAGAAATAAAACTTTTAGACAAAATACAATAGAAGTGAATAAAAATTACTAGAAAAAACAGTAAAGTTAAAATAAATCAACATATCTTAAAAAAAATATTCTAACACAAAATAAAAACATAAATATAACTTAAATACATAAAAATCTACTAGAAAACATTTAAAATAATAACCAAAAATCAACGCCATTTTCATATTATTTACTTTCCACTTCTATCTGAAATTTATCAGTTTTAATTTTAAAAACGTTTAAACTTGAAATTTTCAAATGTTGATATCCATAACAAAAATGATTATCATTATTATTTATAAAAAAAAGTATCCAGACTTATATTTCTTATGAATATATCGTTATTTATAAGAAATATCATTTTAAATTATCTTTATTTTTTTCTGTTTAAAATTTGTTAAATTTTTATTAGATCAAGAATTAGAGAATTTCAAGATTAATGCATAGATAAAATCTAAAAAAAATCACATAACAAAAAGAATTTAATAGTCTAAGTTCCAACTTTTATATGGTATCTTTTTTCAAAAGTACAATTCAAAATTCATCGCTTGTCTTTCCTTATATATAGGAATTCCTCATTAAAATATAGAACTTACTATATAATAATTAGTTGTTTTTATTAAGTTATACTAAAAAATAGTTATTTTTTCATTATCTAAAATAATACCCTAAAAAACTACATAATTTCCTTATTTTTTTTAAGTATCTAAAATTTTAAAATAATTAAATATTTCATTTCTAAATTTTGCCTTAAAAATTTATTTGAAAAATATTTTAACTGTTTTCATAATGTCAACACTAAAGGGAATAGCCTTAAGATCTCTTAAAAATTATTAAATATTAAATAATTAATTTTTTATCTTTTAAAAGTTTAAAACATTTATATTTTGATTTCATCAAAATCATATTTAAAATAACTATTTTAATCTTTTTGTATTAAAAATACTTAGTTATTTAAGCTTTTAGGAAATTAATAATATATTTACACATATATTTAATTATCTGTATTAACTTTACTATATATTAATTTTTATTTTCCTAGTTTGTAAAGAGCGATTATACTTTTTTTTAACATTGTTAGATATATTTTAAGCATTTTTACTTTAAATAAATATTAAAAATAAAGAGAAAATAATCCGGTTTCTTTGGACATCCTATTTATATCAAGTTTATGTTATACTATTTTATATTTTTTTCATTCATTGCGTTATTTTTACAAGCAGAATCATATAGAACTCAAGATAATGAAACCGATCATCTTTTATATTTAAGAAATCAAGAAAATATAAAGGTTCTTTCTACAGAGTTTAAAAAACCAGATAATGATCATTCTTTGTATCGGCTTATTGAGATATCTAATAAGCTTCAAGTTTTATTAATTAACGATCCACAAAGTAAACTATCTGCAGCTTCAATAAGCATAAGTATCGGACATTATAGTGATCCTGTAATTCTATGACGAAGAAATACATTTGCTTATCTATTTTTAGGATGATATCCCTGGTCTTGCTCATCTTTGTGAACATATGTTATTTATGGGAACAAAAAAAGTAAATAGGAACATATAATCTGATATTTATATTTAAAATCTTTAGTATCCTGAAGAAGATGGTTTTTCTTCTTATCTAAAAAATCATTCTGGCCAATTTAATGCACGTACTTCGTCAGAAGAAACAAATTTTTTCTTTCATATTATACCTGATTATTTTGAACAAGCATTGGATAGATTTTCACAATTTTTTATCGCGCCATTGTTTCCAAGAACAGCTGTTGAGCGAGAAATACATGCAATTAATGCTGGTCTTTTACTTTTTTAATTAAACTCTTTTAAACTTACATGTTCCAGAATTTAAAAAAAATCAGAAAAATGAAGAATGGAATATATTACAGCTTGAAAAGTCGCTTTCAAATGAAAAATCTCCTTATCATAAATTTGGCACAGGAAACTATCAAACATTAATGGATAATCCAAAAAAAAACGGCAAAGACATTTTAGAGGAAGTTAAAAATTTTTATTCAAAATATTATTCTGCAAATTTAATGAGACTCGTTGTAATTTCAAAAGGTTCTCAGTTTGTTTTTATTTTAAAATACAACTTCTTACTATATAATAGAATCTCTCGACGAGCTCCAGAGATTAATTATTAAATATTTCTCTCAAATTCCTAATAGAAGAATTCAGAAACCTCAATTTATGGAAAAGCCATTTACGAATAAACATCTTGGCGTAAAATTTTTTTATTTCATGATTATAAAATTTATATTTATTAGACGCAATGTTGGTATAAATCAGCAAAGAACTCTATAAAAATGACGCTTACGTTCCCTGTTGAATCTCTGGCAATTTCATATAAGAAAAGTTCTTTTGCTTATCTTAGATATTTGCTAGGTTATATTCTACAGTTTTCAATATTTTATTCTAAACAGTAAGCTAGAACATCAAGCTTCTAATTCTCTTTACAGTTTTTTATCAAAAAAAGAGTGGATACTTTCTATTAGGTAAATATTTATTAAAATTTTGGATTATATTTATATTTTTTGTTAGTACTGATATCGAATATATAGTTTCAAACGTAGATTTTTTTAGGATAATTTTAGTTCTTACTTCTAAAGGACTAGGCATCATTTTTTGCCTTTCTAAAGAAAACAGCTTATTTTTTTAGATGAATCTGAGGACTTAATAGTTGCAATATTTCAGTATTTGGATTTTCTTAGAAGTTGTTTTGTTTTAATTTGAATTATAATATTGAAAAATAGTAGGTATAGGACCTCAGGAATGGATTTTCAATGAATTGAAGCAGCTGGATGATATATTTTTTCGCTTTTCAGATTATATAACATCATTTCAACGTGCTTCAATTTTATCGAAAGTCATGCAAAAAACATATTTAAATTATTCAGATTTACTGAGATCCGATTTTTTTTCAGAGTACAATGCACAGTATATCATAGATCTATTAAATTTATTGCACCCAAATAATTATTTGCTTTCTATTTCTTCTAAAACCAAACCTGGTGATTGGAATGCGAAAGAATTTTGGTATGGATCAGAGTATAAACTTGAATCCTTACCAAAAACACTTGTACAGGTATTTCGGAAAATCGAAACTATCTTATTTTTGAATAATAATAGAAAACAAATAATTTGGTAACTAATGACTTATTTAAGTTACCTGATTTAAACAAATATATCCCAGAAAATTTTTTTATAAAACCGCCTTCTAAGAATGTAAATTCTATAATTTATTAACTAAATAATATAATTCTTTTTAGAGAGTAGACAAACCTCGTCTTACATATAGTAGTCATGTTCTTCGTTACTGGTATAAAGATGACACATATTCTAATCCTAAAACATATTTGTCTTTATTTTTTAAAATGTATTAATGAAAACAATGCTTTGAATATTACTTACAATATTTTAGACCAGGATATTCTGATACACCTCTACAAGAAGCACGATTAAAGTATGTTTTCGAATTTTACATAAATCATAACATAAATTCTAGGGTTTATATAAATATGTTATTTAACAGTATTGTTGGAATAGTCTATTATGCGAATATTGCGGGATATCAGATTAGTATAGTGCCTCATAAATTAGGATTTCAGCTATTTATATATGGCTTTAACGATAAAATACTCAAATTACTTGAAGATGTTTTAGATGCCTTTTTAAATTTCCAACCCAGCTTTTCTAAATATAATTTTTTTAAGGAACATCTAAAATCAAATATTAATATTGATTCCATTGAGCCTCCTAAACAAATAAAGCCTGTTGCTATTTCTCTGTATACTGAAACTTATTGGCCTTATAGTGAAATATTAAATGCATTAGAATGTATTTCTCCTTAAATACAATTGTTTACTAACTTTAAATATAGCACTTACCTTTGTTGATATTGAAATGTTTCATAAAATGCGTTTTTTTCGAGTTTTTGTAGTCGCACTAGCAATTGGAGCACTTCCAAGTGTAAGAAACATATACAACTAAAATAATTAATTGTTTTTAGAATACACCACTTTTTATCGACAATTATATAAAAAATATTAATAATAGCACACTCTATCCATATCAACTTTTTGATTCGTGAACATTTATACTTGAAAAAGGTTAATAAATTATGTTTTATTATATATATTCATGGTTTATTTTTAGAAAGTAACCAGATTTATAAATTGGATATGAAAAATATTGATGAGTTGAATTCTATTCTATTTATATAAACCAATGAATCATTGCCTTTTTAGATAAATTAGAGGCAATTATTTGAAACTATTATTAAGAAGTCTAAGAAATGTGTTAATTTGGTTATTCTATATATTCTCTCAAGTTCAAAACATATTTATGGATGAAAATACATATTAGGATCATATACATTCAGAAATGATGATTAATGTAATAATTGTAATTTGAATAATATAGCTCTTAATGTTTTGAAAATTTAACAAAAGATGTTTTAAAAGGATTTTTCTATGAATATATATATCCTGGTTTGCCTAATCAAAAAAAATTATCTATTCATATGGAATCTAAAACATTAGGAAAGGTTTCATCCACCGATATATCAGTACAAAGGTTATATTATTATTTCAAATGCAACAAATTAGAAATCACTTTGAACAATCGTATTATTCTAATAAAGTCTAATCCTAAACTATTTAACTCCGAAAAATCTATACAGAAGTTTCTTGTAGAAAAATATCCAAATACATCTCTTCTAGAGTAGCTACATGAGCTTTTGAATATTTTAAAAATTAGTTTAAGAAACTAAAACAAAAAACTTTGAAAAATTATAGCTTAATTTTCTAAATTCAGTAATATTTAAAGACTCCTTGAAATTATTATTTACACCTCTTTATTATTACGGAAAAAATGCATGAAACACAGATTTTCTTGAGGTCATTTAGAGTTATATATTGGAAATATAAATTTAAAAATATTGAAAATTATGTTATTTTAATGAGCTATATATAACATAACATTTATATGAGATAAAGCTAATCAAAATTAAAACTTAATACATTAATACAATAATTATGTAGCTTTCATATGTTATAAACGAAAATCATTTTTAAAATATTTCTAAAATTTTAATTCTATAATAATTACAAAAATAATTTTAAATGTTATTTAAAATCTATAAAAAGGTTCTTAACAACAGAAATTTTAAAATTTGCATTCAATTAAGGCATTTCTTAAAAGGTGGGTCGGCCGTGGATCGAACACGGGACCTTTGCATCTTCAGTGCAACGCTCATCCCAACTGAGCTACCAACCCATAACAAGACAAGTAAGCTAGAATTATCTTTTAAATGTAGATTTTATAAATGTATATATCTAAAATTAAAAAATAAAAGATATCTTAAAATAGTATTTCTTATTTTTTACGAAGCGTAAAATAAAAATCCTCCAATATTTTGTTTAAAAAATCATTTTTTATAATATTAGTGAATGGCATCATTGATATAAAACGAAGAGTATTATTCCATCTTTCTTTCACTAATTCCATCCAATTGGCTGATGATACCATTGGCATCCATAATGGATTTGAAAAATAATCATGGTTTTTAAGCCGAAATGATTGACGTGTTAAAGATTCTGACAATGAACATGTTGTTGAACGCATTTGTAAAAGCAATATATATGTTATAGAAGAAGATAATATAGTGCCGCTAAGAAAAAAAAATATTCTTGGCATAATTGAATAATATTTAAATGTACTTATCTAAGTAGATGATAAAATGATGTTATCTGATTTATATATTTTGAACTTTTAAAAGATTATTTTATATCCGATTTTTAGATTTATAACGTTAAAATAAAAATTAATTTTTAATTTAGATAGTTCTAAAAATATAGAAATATGCCTATTAAATTATTATTGAGAAAACTCATCCATAGGATACAATTTTCTAAACATTTATTTCTGTTTTTTTACGGTAATTTAATATCTTTGTAAATGAGGTTTATTAAGAAATAAATATTGTATTTTAATAATATATAAATCAATTGAAATGGTCTTCGAAGTTAACACAAAAATAGTAGATAGATTAATTATATATTTAGGAAAAGTTTTAATAATTTTTCTGTATAGAAACTTATCAAATTAGTTATTTATAAAGATTAAATATTATTTTATTAAATTAAAAATAAATATATTTTATAGAAATCAAAGAAAAATATAACGAAACTATATAGAATAGCTTCAGAAAGATTTCTGAAAAGACCAGATGGCTATATTCCTGTTTTAAAATTATCTCGAAGAAAAAAATGATCAATACCTATGAAGTTTTAGAATATATTGATGATCCAAAAGATATTCAATTTTTTATGGCAAAAAAGCCATAATTAATAATGAAAAATTGGGAATAAGGATGTCAAAAAAAAGCATAAAAAATATTAAAAAACAATGTACTTTAGAAAAGATAGCTTAATTGTTTTAAAAAATAGAAAAAATGAACATTATTATTTTTTTAATGGAAAAAAGCAGAAACATAACATGAATGTCATTTTTACTTTTATATATTATTAATACATGTTAAAGAAATATATTATATATATTATAAATCATTTTTATAATTTTATTCAGTCCTTATTGGTCTTTAGGAATATTTCAGTAAAGTATTTTAAAAAATATGATATTTTTAATATAAAAACTATTTAAAACAAAAGGAAGAGAATTAATATGATTTTTAAGTTGTATAATTTTTTAAGTAAAAAAGTCAGTATCATTTAAATTAAATGTTAATGATTATATACGTTAAATTATTATAAACTTACTTATACCAATTATCAGTCAATTTTAAAGAAACAAAACATTATATATATATATAATATGATATAGGCTTTTATAATACTATTATATTTCACATAAATGTTTATAATATGGACAAGACATTCTTATCAATAAGCATTTCAAGTTCTTTAGAATTAATATTTTATCTTGAAAAAATCCATTAATAATAATTATTGATATTTATACGTAATCTAAAAATGTTTGCTTTTTTTCTTATTTTTAATATCTATAGATTCTTCTGAAATTTCTAACGTAGTAATATCATTAGAATTTACAGAATACTCTTTTTTATCATAAAATCTTGAATTTTCTGATATACTTTTCATTTAATGATTTATGAATAAAATGATCAGGATTTTCATTATTTTTTAACCTACAATTCATTTTTTTTTGGGCATTTCTACACTTAAATCAAGAAATCCCACTCAACTTAAACCCTATAACCATATTATAGACTTAATATAATAATCAAAGAAATATCAATGTAGTTATCCCTTGAGATTAAAAATCCGGTAGACAGATTTACAGATTTCTCTGTTTTAATGTCAAAATTAAAAATAAGATTATCAACTATTATAACTATAAGAGAAGCAATAAATGAAAAAGTGAAATAACATGTTTAGGAAAAGAAAATTGTAAAAGTTATGAAACCATGATGAATTTTTCAGAATTATATATATATGTCGAGGAAGAACTATAGATAGGAAGATATTTAGTCTTTAAAAAGTATTATAGATTTAACGATATTCGGATATTCAATAGTGCTTATTCTTTTATCATTTTTTGGTTTTATTAATTATGGTTATAAATTCCAATGAACATAAATTCAAAAAGTAAACTTTATTTAAATGTTCAATAGCAAAATTTAATCTTTGATAAAACAATAAAACAGCCAAGTCAATAAATTTCAAAGTGAAACTACATATTAAGAAAAAATCTGAAAGGATAGGATTATTATGTTTTTATCTAATAATTTCTAAAGGTATGCTTTTTAGCATATGCAAAATACGAGAATAGTATCCCCAGATAAAAAAGAAATTAGTGTATAGAGGCTGAAGTCTCGAGAAGATTTATATAGATAATTTTATAATTTAAATCAAAGTAGAGACAAAAGCTATAAAAAAACTAATAAAGCAATCTATAAAAAAATTAAAAAATTTGAAAAGAAAAATAATTTCAAAAACTATATCTATGCTTTAAAAATATATTACAACTATTAAAAAAGTAAATGTTCATGATATTTTTTATTACAAAAAAACATTTTTAATTATGATGAATGTATAAAATTTAAAATCATGATATACTAATTTTTTTAAAAAGAAATTTATTTAATCTACTGAGATATTTTAGAAGAATATATGTAAAATAATAATTATAGATATAGAGACTTAATATGATTCACTTGAAATCAATATTAAAAACAATGTAGCGATTAAAAAAAAAGGTTTAAGAATTAATTATTTAAATGAAGGAATGCTAAAAATAAAGAAAATATTGAGCTTAAGGATGATAATATAATATTAAAAAGGGTTAAAAGCATGGATGAATTGTAAAAAAATTTCAAAAGTAAATAGATAAAACAATATATATATATACTATTTTATAAAAAATTATTGAATGAAATGAGAAAAAATATAGAAAAAAAACAAGAAAAATAAAGATTTAAAATTTATAATCAAGAATTGTAATGATTTCTATTTTTAACAGTTTCTGCCATATTTTTTTAGGGTTTATAAAAATCGTGAAATTTTGTCGCATCTTTTTAGATACCATTTAGTAAAATAACCATTAAATTTCATAAATTTTAAAGGCATATTGTAGATATTTTTATTATATGTTTAGGACCCAAAAACTATAGAAAATACTTTTTTTCAATGATTAATAAAATTATACTGATAGCAATATTAAATTTAATTGGTAATTATATTTTAGATTATTTTCATTTTTAATTAAATTATTTTTAGCTCTTACATATGGAAATCAAAACGTAGATTTAAGTATTAGGAGTTCTCAGACAAATGCAGTAGATCCTTCGTTTGAAAATTTTATTGTTGATAAAGAAAATATTTATGCTTTTATTTTAAAAAAAGATTATGATGATGAAAACAAATGCAAAGCAAAATTTGAGGAATATTGTGAGGAATTGAAGAATATAGATCCAGAATTGAATAAAGTGGATAGTACTGTTAAGGAAATTTGTAATGATAACAATAAAGAAAAAAAATGCAAAGTGATAAAAAGAATAATTCAAGAAAAATCAAAAAAAATGGCCAAAAATATTAAGGATTTTTCTTATTATGGGGGTTCGAATGATGTGTGTACAAAATATATAGAAGAATGCTCTTTTTTTCAAGACATTGACTTGGGTGAAATTAAAAAAAGCTGCATTTTATTGAGAAATGAATGTAGCAAAAAAAAAAATACCATTATTTCACAGGAAATCATTTTAAGAACTTTAAAAATGTCTTCTATTAGTTTAAGTGAATGCAAAAGCAATATTTATAATTTTTGCTCACTATTAGCTTGGGAATCTGATACATTAATGAAATTATGTATTGACAAGAGTAATTTATGTTTAGAATTAAGATTTACTACTCGTCATCTCTGTCTTTCTATAAGTCGTGATTTTGATAATAATAAAGAATGTCATGAACAACTTGAGAACTGTTATTTTTATACGCCATTTTGTCAAAATGTTAAGGAAAAATGTGATAAATGGGAGAAGGAATGTTTGAAAAAAAATATTACATATAAGTCTCTAGATTTGGATTTAAATCCGCTTAAACCACCAAAAACCGTCCTTCAGAAGATTAAACTAGAAGATATTTATAAAAAAGAGGCAGATAAAGGAAGTATTATTGGAAAGCCAGAAAAAATTGGCTTTAGAGATTTTATATTGTTTTTGAGCCGTTTAGAAAAAATGTATAATATAGAAGAAGCATGTGAAAATGCTGTAAAAAAGTATTGCAAAAATACTGAATATCTAAGTTATGAGATAAACAGTTTTTGCCAAGATCAAAATAAAGAAAAAAAATGCGCCGAATTAACAAACGTGAAAGCGAGATGTATAAATTTTAAACTGAAATCTTATCTAAAAGGATTGTCAACAGAAATTAGTACTAAAGAGTCACGTGCTTTAGACTGGGATAAGCTTCCAAAATCTCTTACTAGGAAAGAATGTATATACTTTTCAACGGAATGCTCGCGTTTATTAGGGATTTGTGAAAATGGAATCAGTCAAGTATGTGATCATATAAATGAAGTATGTTATAGAAAGGCAGAAAATGCGGCATTGAATAAAATATTTATGCCTGCATTACGCGGAATTCTTGATAATTTTGAATCCAATGCAACTATGTTAAGTTGTCAAGAAAAGGTATTAGATATCTGTGCAACATTTAAAAATTCCAATAAAAGATATTTTGCAAAATGTCTTCGACCAAAAGAGCAATGCCTTGAACTTAAAAACTATATTTCCTCTCAGTCGGAAGAATTAGAAAAAGTTTTGGATAATGTACGGGATTTACCAAAAGAAAGTAATTGTATTGAACTACAAGAGGAATGCCGTGATCTTAGAGGCTATTCAAATTCCATTGATAATAAATGTGTTATATTGAATAGACGCTGTAGATATTTAGAAATTACAAAAGAATTGAAAAAAAGATTATTAAAAAGAGGAGATGATGTATTAAAAACTCAAGGAAATTGTACGGCAGGATTAAAGAAAGAATGTAAGGAATTATCTAGAAGAGGAAAGGAAGAGTTTAGTGTTTCTTGTGCTTTACGAGAAGAAACATGTAGTTTTATGGTAAAACAAACAGAAAATGAGTGTATTTTTTTAAAAAATAACATGGAGAGTGAAAAAATTATAGATAAAATTGAAAATGGAAAAACAAATGAAACATTGGTTGAAGAAATCTGCATGTTATGGTATCCATATTGTCATCAATATATGGAAAATTGTCCAGATAGGTTGAAAAAAGGAGACAATGGGAGTGGAAAAGGAATCTGTTTACAACTGGAAGAGAAATGCAAGCCATTCTTTGAAAAGTTGAAATTGGAGGATGAGTTGATGCATAAATTGAAAGGTAGTTTAGGCGATGAAACTAAATGTAAAGAAACATTAGGAAAACATTGTACTGAATGGAAAAAAGAAGGGAATCAAACATTGAATAGTCTATGTGAAGATACTAAGAAAGAAGAACTTTGCAAAAAGTTTGTTGGAAAAATAAAAGAAAAATGTCAAACCTTAGAAAATGAACTGAATAAAGAGAAAGATGAATTAAAGAAGAAGAAGGATGAATACGAAAAGGTGAAACAGGAGGCAGAAGAATTTGCGAAGAAAGCTAAGTTACTATTATTAAGACTCGGGAAAGATGTACAAGGTGCTGAATCAAAGGTGCAAGATAACAGTTCTCCTAAATCAGTGCCACCATCGGCACTACCACCAGCACAACCACAGCCACCAACAGGGTCATCAAGACTACCATCAGGAGGAATACCAGCAGGACTACCAACACCAGGAGGATCAACACCAAGTGGAACGACAAACACGAATAATGTTATACTTGTTCGGAGAACATTTGTAAGTGGAGAAGTATCAGAAACAGAAAAGAAGGCATTTGTTGCAACGGCGAGAGCATTGGAATTGTATTTAGAATTGAAAGAGAAATGTAAAAGTTTGAAAGGAGACTGCGAGTTTAGAAAGGATTGTCCAGGGTGTGATGCGGTCTGTACAGAAATAGACAAGTTATGTGAAGAAATAAAACCATTAAAAGTTACACCGCATCATACAATGACATTAATGACGACGGAGATAACGACTACAACAATGATTACAACGACTACAACAATGATTACAACGACAACAACAACGACTACAACAACGACTACAACAGCGACAAAGTCAATACATGGAGAGAAAGTAACAGAACAATGTGCATTTTCTCAAACAGATATATGGATGACGAATACATCATTGCATACGAGTACGATGACAAGTACATCTACAGTGACATCTACGGTGACATCTACGGTGACATCTACGGTGACATCTACGGTGACATTGACGTCGATGCGAAAATGCAAACCTATGAGATGTACCAGTGATTCAAGTAAAGAAACAGAAACACAAAAAGAGGAAGAGAAAGAGGAAGAAGTGAAACCGAATGAAGGAATGAAAATGAGAGTTCCAGAGATAGTAAAAATAATATTATTGGGAGTGATGGTTATAGGAATGTTATAAAATGGATAAAAAAAGCCATAATAATGAAGGTCTACATATATCCATTGTTTATAATATAGAAGATGTAGAAGAATGATGTATAAATTTTTAATAAAGAATGAAGAATTGTGAATTGAAATTTTGATTTACCCCGCAATTTTACCCCGCAATTTTACCCCGCAATTTTACCCCGCAATTTTGCCCCGCAATTTTGCCCCGCAGTTTTGCCCCGCAATTTTGCTTTATAGAGTAAAGTCCAAGCTTATCATAAAAGATTAAGCAAATGTATGCTTATCCTAAAAGAATTAGCAAACCTATACTTATCGTCTAAAATCATTTCAGGATCTATTTTTCACTCACCTACTTATATGCCACTCAGGGACAAGCGATGGGTAGAGGAAGTCGCCCAGAAAGAGGCGGCGATGGCACAGCCGGTTAAGAGGCAAGCAGCAGGACAAGCAGCAGGAAATGATGAGATTAAGGAGGAACAGGTTTTGGGTTTAATTGTGAAGAAGGAATATGAAGATAATGCTAAATGCAAGAAAAAGCTCGAAGAATATTGTGCTGAATTGAAGAAAATAGATGGAAAATTAGAGAACGTGGATGCCAAAGTTAAAGGACTTTGTGAAGATGGAAAACAAGGAGAAAAATGCAAAAACCTGAAAGATAAAGTTAAAAAAGAATTGGATGATTTCAAAACAGAACTTGAAAAAACATTGAATGACATAACAGATGAAAATTGTAGAAAATGTGAAGAAAAATGTGTATTATTAGAAGAAGCAGATCCAAGTAATCTTGAAGAGAAATGCGTTAAGTTGAGAGATAGATGTTATGGACAGAGACGTCAAGAAGTGACAAAAGAAATTCTTTTAAGAGCTCTTAAAGAGAAGGTTAATGATACAAATGAATGTAAAAAAAGAATGAAAGAAATTTGTCAAGGATTAAGTGAATATAGTGATGAATTAGTGCTTATATGTTTTAATTCAGATAAAACATGTAAATACCTTAAAAATACACATGTAGATAGTTGTAAACCTTTAGAGACGGAACTTGAAGATAAAGAATTAGTGGAAAAATGTCAAGAATATCTTGAAAAGTGTTATTTTTATGGATCAAGTTGTAAGAATACAAAATGTGATAAAGTCAAGAATAAATGTAAGGGAAAAGGGATTGAATATGAAGGACCAAAATTAGATTTTAGTCCGGTTAAAGAAAAACCAAGATTTCCGGAAAAGATTGAAGTAGAAAATCTTTATAAAAGACTGGGAGCTAAAGGAATTATTGTTGGAAAACCAAAATATAAGACGTTGCAAGATTTAACATTATTGTTGATCAAAGGAAGGAATGGAAAAGATGAGGGAGAAAAATGCAAAGAAGCGTTAAAAGATTGTGAATCTTTTAAACACCTAGATTATGAATTAGAACAATTATGTGAAGATAAAGATAAAGACAATAAATGCAAAGAATTAGTAGAAGTAGAAGATAGATGTACGAATTTAAAATTAGAACTTTATCTGAAAGGATTGTCTACGGAATTTGAAGAAAGTAATGAATCAAAATATGTTTCATGGGAATATGTACCAAAATCGGTGACTAAGGAAGATTGTAGAAAGTTTGAATCGGAATGTTTCCATTTAGAAGGTGTATGTACGAATGAGATTGGAAAAGCATGTGAAAATGTAAGAGTAGCATGCTATAAAAAGGGACAAGATAGGATGTTGAATAGATACTTTCAAGAAGGATTGAAAGGGCTTATTGGTGATTTAGAATTGGCTACTGAGAATCTTGAAAAATGTCAAAAATCGGTAGTAGGTAATTATACAAAACTTAAGAAGGATAGAAGATACTTTGCAAAGTGTCATCGACCGACTAAACTATGTTATGAACTTTTAGATGATGTAATTCTTCAATCGGAAGAATTAGAAGTAGTTTTAAATTTGAGAAGAGATTTTCCAAGCAAGGAAGATTGTGTAGAATTGAAGAAGAAGTGCGAAGATCTTGAAAGTGATTCATATTTGAATCATGAGAAATGTGATACACTGAATAGACGATGTGAATATTTAAAAGTTACAGAAGAATTGAAAAAAAGATTATTAAAAAGAGGAGATGATGCATTAAGAACTCAAGGAAATTGTACGGCAGTATTAAAGAAAGAATGTGAGGAATTATCTAGAAGAGGAAAAGAAGATTTTAGTGTTTCATGTGCTTTACGAGAAGAAACATGTAGTTTTATGGTAGAACAAACAGAAAATGAGTGTCTTTTTTTAAAAAATAACATGGACATTGGAAAAATTATAGAAAAAATTGAAAATGGAAAAAGAAATGAAACATTGGTTGAAGAACTCTGCACGTTGTTTGATCCATATTGTCATCAATATATAGAAAATTGTCCAGATAGGTTGAAAAAAACAAACAATGCGGGTAGAAAAGGAGTCTGTTTAGAACTAGAAGAGAAATGCAAGCCATTCTTTGAAAAGTTAAAATTGGAGAATGAGTTGACGCATAAATTGAAAGGTAGTTTAAGCGATGAAACTAAATGTAAAGAAACATTAGGAAAACATTGTACTGAATGGAAAAAAGAAGGGAATCAAACATTGAATAGTCTATGTGAAGATGCTAAGAAAGAAGAACTTTGCAAAAAGTTGGTTAAAAAAGTAAAAGAAAAATGTCCAACCCTAAAAAATAAACTGGATAATGAGAAAGATGAATTAGAGAAGAAGAAAGATGAATACGAAAAGGCGAAACAGGAATCAGAAAAATTTGCGAAGGAAGCTAAGTTAGTATTATCAAGACCTGAACAAGATGGACAAGGTGGAGGATCAAAGGCTCAAGATGGCAGTGTTCCTAAACCAGTGGGACCACCGGTACAGCCACCAGCACCAGCACAACCAACACCAGGAGGCGTACCAGCACCAACACTAGCACCGCCAGCACAACCAACATCAGGAGGGGCACCACTACCAGTACCACCAGCAGCACCAGCAGCACCAGGAGCACCATCAACACCAGGAACACCAGCAGCACCAGCAGGGCCAGCAGCACCAGGAACACCATCAACACCATCAACACCACCAGCAGGGCCAGCAGGGCCATCAGGAGGAACACCAGGAGCACCAGCAGGGCCACCAGCACCAGGAGGATCAACACCAAGTGGAACGACAAACACGAGTAATGTTATACTTGTTCGGAGAACATTTGTAAGTGGAGAAGTATCACAACCAGAAAAGAAGGCATTTGTTGCAACGGCGAGAGCATTGGAATTGTATTTAGAATTGAAAGAGAAATGTAAAGGTTTGAAAGGAGACTGCGAGTTTAGAAAGGATTGCCCGAAGTGTGAAACGGTCTGTAAAGAAATAGACGAGTTGTGTGAAGGAATAGAAGGATTAAAAGTTACACCGCATCATACGGTGACATCAACGGCGACACAGACAACGACGACGACAGCAACGACAACGACGACGACGACAACAACAACAACGACGACGACGACAACGACAACGACGGCAACGACGACAGAATCGGTAGATGGAGGGAAGGTAACGGAAGAATGTACATTAGTTCAAACGACAGATACATGGGTGACGAGTACATCGTTGCATACGAGTACGTTGACAAGTACATCTACAGTGACATCAACGGTGACATTGACGTCAATGCGAAAATGCAAACCTACGAGATGTACGAGTGATTCAAGTAAAGAAACAGAAACACAAAAAGAGGAAGAGAAAGAGGAAGAAGTGAAACCGAATGAAGGAATGAAAATAAGAGTTCCGGAAATGATAAAAATCATGTTGTTGGGAGTGATTGTTATGGGAATGTTGTAAAAAGAATGAAAAAAGAGATTAGAATGAAAAAGTGCATATATCCATTGTTTATATATAATATAGAAGAAGATGTAGAAGAATGAGGTGTAGATTTTTAATCTAGAATAATGAAATAAAAATTGAGAATTGCCGTTTAATTATAGGAAAAATGGAGAAAAAAGCCCGAGAGTTAGTGGAGAATTGTTAAAGATGATAAGAAAGTTTAAAGAAGTTTTTATTAGAGATGAGATTTTGGAAGAATTTATTGAAGATGATAGATTAGGAGGGGGTTTTTATTAAATTTAAGAGATTAGAAGGAAGTTTAGAGAGATATTTATTGGAAATGAGATATTAGATAGAGATTTAGGGTTTTTTTATTAATAAAAATGATAAATGAATGTTTTGGATGATTTTATTGAAGATAGTAGATTAAAGTTTTTATTAAATTTAAGAGATTAAGTGGAAGTTTGGAGAGGTATTTTATTAGAAATGAGATATTAGATGGAGA